>NW_005841835.1:6108344-6145283 GCF_000455745.1 Alligator sinensis
CCTCTAAAGAGATCTGACTTGCGGCTAGCTGATCGATAGACTGATCACCTATCGATCTTTCTTCCCGTTGCCGAGCGCAATCCCAGACGTACCCTTTTCCCGCTGGCTTGATTTGCGGACGGATTAACTGGCTTGGGCCCCGCCAGCTGGAACAACTCACGTGGTTGTTCAGACGACCGGACCATCTGCATCGCAACTATAGGCGGTGTAAGTAAACGTTTTTGCAACCATTAAACCTTGTCTGCCTCTCCATTCACCAGCCTGCCCTGACGAACGAGCAATTTCTAAATCACCTCGAGTCGGCTCTGGCCGTCCGAGACAGTTATCAGTTTTCTCAGAGGGATGTTGGCAGCCATAAATGCCTGCACTAGCTCGAATGTAGCCACTCTTCTTTGGTAAACTGCATTCAGTGGTTCTTTTAAACATCAAGGACATTTATCGCTTGTTTCTTGTTCTGACCTTCAGCCTCTATAGAAACCTTTCACTTTATATGCTATTTGGACTCTAAAGGCCAATTGGTGCTGTTTTTCCTCTACACATCCAGTCACACTGCAGTGTGAACAAAACAATTTACCACCATCTGATTGCAAAGTTCCTATAGGGAACTATGTTACACGATCCTGAGCTGAAATGTATTTTGCTTTTTTGGGGTGTTTTTTCACGGCGGCCAAATCTCCAAATCCAATCAGGAGACCCAGTTCGATTTGGAGAGATTAATGGAAGCCTCCGAATTGCTTTGGAGAGTGTCAGGGGATGGGGTCTCTAGGGCTCCATGCCAGCCTTGCTCCACGGGCACCCTTTTCCTCGCCTACCATGTCTTGTTGGTAATTACAATAAATAGGGAGGCTACCTTCGAGTTTATGTTTGGGCACGGTCCTGATGGACCCCACTGAACCCTGTGGGTTCCTGGACCCCTTTTGGGTCCTGCTCAAAATGGTTGCCTCATGGGACACCCTCAGCCTTATGGGCTAGATGCATGGCTCCAAAGCCACCCCTTTACCACACCCCAAGCCTCGCAGATGGCATTCACACAGTCTCTCTGAGGCCCTAGCCTAGCTAGGCCTCCAGTCATCGCTGGGCTCTCTGCAGCCCTGTCTCTGCACCCACACTGGTGCTAGGCTCTCTGCAGCCCTTTTGTCACCATGCCCCCTGGTGTTGGAGGTCTGTTCACCCCTTTTGTCACCGTGCCCCCTGGTGCTGGGGTCCTCACACTGTAGTGGGTCCCCAATAAGGCCTCCTCTTTCCCCAGTAGCCTCAGCCCGATCCACCAGTTTATAAACAGCAACCAAAATATGAGCCCCTGGGCTATAACATAACACAAGCAGGTCAGGGTGCGCTCTGTCCCTTTTAAAAGAGTCAAACTTCCCCCCCAGCACTAAGTGCCTTGTAGGCCAGGGTACCTGGTGAGCTCCTGGAGCCCCATATGCAGCATATCAGGCAGCCACAGTGTGTCTGAGCAATTCTTCCCTGGAGGCTCCTTCCCCTGGCTGCTGCCAGAGAACTAACTCCTGCTGGTCTCAGCTCTGGGGTTTATATGTGCCCAAGGCCCTGCCTTCTTCCGGTCAGCTGACCAGGTGCAGGCTAATTCCCTTGTTAGCCTGCTGCCATAGCAACCTGCACCTGCGGGGTTTCTGTTTGGCTCTTAGGGCCCTCTCCCTAGGCAGTTTCTGCTCTTAAAGGAGCAGATACCTTAGCGCCCTGCGACAGAGAGATTTAAAAGTTCGGCCATAGACACAGCTTTATATGTTTTTTCTATGTAACTCAAGGTACTAGGCGTGGCTTGTGGACACTGAGATGGGGGGGCAGATGGAGTGTCCCATGGGAGCATGGGGGGGATCCCCCACGCGCTTGGTGGCAGACCCAGAAGTGGACCAGAAATACTTTTGTTACCTTGCCTGGTACCTTGAGGTACGTAGAAAAAACCATATAAAGCTGTGTCTATGGCTGAAACGCTTATTCTCCGAATCAGAATCGAATCTTTAGATTCAGATTTGGCCTAATCAAATTGGGACAGTGATCCAAATCAGCAAATTGAATCACTGTCCTCCAAATTGGGCTGAATCCGAATCGAACACTTCCCGCTTTGCACACCCCTAGTATCTAGGCTCCTGGCGGCCTTGGGTGAACTTTTAGTATTGGGCCCCCTTTTGCCAGAGATAATGATTATAATAATTTTTAAATTACCATTTTCGGGTCCCCCTTTCTATCTGGGTCCCAGGAGGCCACTTGGTTCACCCAAGCCTGTGTCTGGCCCTGATTCCACAGGAAGTCATGGCCAATTCCATTTTTTGTGGCAATTGTGGAGGTTGCTATTTTTCACAGTTTCTGCAAAATTTGTGAAACTGTGATATAAGTGGATCTCTAGCTATATATGTACTGTGGTGATTTGGTCATGCAGTACTCTTTTACAGCCATTGACTCTAAATTAGACTTTTGGCCTGTGTTTTCAAAATGTTATTTTTGTATGCTTAATGCCCCATACATGATTTTTATAAATAAAACTAATTAAAAAGAGCTTTGTTTGATCCTCATTTACAATTTTAAAAACATAACCTCAAGTCCTAAACTCTCCCTGAAAATGTTTTATTTGGGTGAAGTAGAAATTTACCATATTTTCTCAGGTGTAACAACGTTGTTTTGATTTACTTTTTTTTAATTGAAAAGAAACATGGCTGTCGTCATCCCGTAATCAAATTGCATTTTTTTTCCTCGATGAAAGTAACAAAATTTATCAGTGATCACGTAAATGCTTGTGTATGAGTTGTCCCATTGAATGCAATGGAGCTACTTTTGCAAAAGTCATTTGCGTTAATAAGCATGAATAAGCATTTTGAGGATTGTCACTTTATAAGATCCAGACGTTACTTAACTTGAGTTTTATGGAAAATATACTATATATGTATATACAATAATGTATATACAAGAGGATGCATTAATGTTCTTTAAGCAGTTTTAATTCTGACATTTTATAACTTCTGGTTATAAAAGTGTTTTACACTTTTATACAAAGTGTTTATACACTTTTGTAACAAATTTTTACACTTTGTTACAAAGGCAATAAGTGTTATTGCCTTTGTAACCTTATTCAAGTAGTTTGTTTTGATGCAGCTTTCTAGGTTATTGAAAAACATTATCATGGTTGGGATTTTAGGTACATAGTACAGACTTCTACTTAAGCTGTCCACCTATGCAAGATGGGAGAAAATATTTGCTGGACAGCAGAAGAATTGTTTTGTTACTCTTGAGTCAGGTTACTTCCTCCTCCTTTTCCAGTGCTTATGTAATAACAGAGGAATGTTGAGAGTGTAGATTATCTCCCCGATTTTAGTTCTTGTCTAGGACCACAACAGTTCCCAACAGCCAGCCAGCGGAATTACAGAAAACTTTCTGCAGTCTGCTGCAGTCTCAGAGAGGCAACTAAGGGTGTAGGGATAAAGCAAGCCCAGGCCAAACAGAATTTTCAGAGAGTACCTCAGTGTGGAAGGGGATGGCACTATAATTTCCTTTAACAATAAAGTAAAAAGAATTACATTTCAACTTAGAGAACTTTACTAGACTTTTGCACTATTCAGATTGGAGGCAGTGGTTCTACTGATTTGATAGTGAGTTATTAGATTGCTGATTTGTCCATTCTAGCAGAGAAAGTTATCCTGTAGCTTGTGATTCAATTCAGGCTCCAATAACTCAAGCTAAATCACAACAGTATCAACAGTATACATATCAACAGTATATTTTGGATCCAAACTTTTCCTCTACTGAATTTAACACAAGAATACTTACTGCCTTGAAGTGGAGAGAAACAGGATTTTTAGTCCAGTGTACTGTGTTAGACTAGTTGATTTTAATTTTTATTTGTCCTGCTAATGTTTCAAGAAACAAATCACTTCTACTGTAAGTTCCATAGTTTCAGCAACTAACCTGGGCTCTGATTTTTGGTAAACCTGTTAGATTTCTATTCAAGATAAGTACTGATACTGCTGCGCAGTGCTAAAAGTTTTGATTACTGTGAAAGGTCTCATTCTTTATGTGAAAAGGTAAGTAGATCACTCTTCTAATTGAGTGTTAGAAGAAAATACAAAAATCTAGAACATCTTCCACAAGAGTGAGGGACAATTCCAGTGTTCTGGCCAGTGCTCCTTCTTTTAATGGGAGAGGTTGCTAACATTTTAGTTCACATTTTCTATCTTTAATATTAAGTATTATTTTTCCTTCATTTTAGAAAAAACAAACAGAAAATAACTAAATTACTTTAAAATATAATTGGAGATCTCAAGCAGAATTGTGGACAGCATTGATAGCTGTATATACTTTGTATAGTATAGTGACCATTTTTTCCATGCAACATCTTTAAGTCATACCTTCTGGAAATTTTCAGCCAAAAAATGTTATTATTTTTCAGAGGCCAATTTTGGAGAAAATATGCTATTTTGTTCATGTTGTAACAAAATTCTTAACACTTAATTGAGAAATTCTAGCATCTCCTTGCTTAAAATCTGTTAAGTGAGGTGGGTTTGTGTGTAGCACCTTACCCACCAATAGCCATGGTTGCTGTTTGTCATCCTTCTGAAATTTTGCCCAAAGCTGGCAGATGTATAGGTGCCAAAAATCTAATTTATATATGCTCAGTAAAGGCTAGTTGGGGAGTGGCATCTTGGTAAAGGGAAAGACTTTTGTCAGTTATCAAGGGAAATAAGTTTTACATTATATTTGACCACTAGATGACACCATAGCAAAAAGAGTCATTGCTTGCTGACCATAGAAAAAAATGCTAGTATAAATACCCATCAAAATAAAGCTTAAGGCAGCTTTTAAAAGTACTATATTGACTTATTAATGGCTGTGGTGGATGAAGGCTTCTGCTAGAAAGGCTGTGTGTTTTGTCATATCTAAATAGACCATGAATGCATTAGCCCACTATCTTGTCTCTGATACTTGCCAATAGCCAGATGTTTTAGAGCCAGGTGTAAGGAACTGTATAGTGGATAAATAAGAAGTAACCTGTCTAAAACTTAAGCCCCCCTCCCCCCCCCCAAACTGTTGCAGCAGTTGGCTTATGCCTTTAAAGCAGCATTGCTTAGTGGAGAGAGCAGTAGATTGGGTCCAGGACTTGGGAGACCCCTGCTCTATACCAGCTTCTACTGCTAGCTTGCAGGGTGATGGTTGACATGTCACTTCACCATTCTGTGCCTTAGCTTCCACATCTTTAAAATGGGGTAATGGTACTGATCCCCACTTTGTAAAGCACTTTGACATTTACTGGTAAAGTTTTCTGTAACATATAGCCATTACTTATTTGGACAAGCATCTTGTTAGAAGAGCTGTACAATCACCCCTATGCCACCTCTATGTTGCAGAGGGGCAGAAAGATCATTGTATGGGATAAGAGTGTAGGTAACTTTCTAAGCTTATTCAATGCTTGGCGTTTTGCTTAAACTGACAACAAGGGTGATAGTTGTGGTTTGTGTTATGTGAAGTACATACCTGTCTTTTGGGAACTAAGCTAATTTCATATATGCCACCAAACAGCTGTTAGACAGAAATGTCCTCTAGGAACTACTGAGTTATGAAGAACTAAAATTAGTGAGCAGTATAATTTTGCCTTTTTCCCCACTGATAAGTAGTTTTAACAGAAGTTCCTGCTTTGTTTGTCAAGAGGTTGTTACTTAGATCCCAGTTTGTGTTTCTGTGTAGTCCCTTATCTGGCAATTCCTCCCCACTGCCTGTGCCTAAAGGCTAGGGACAGACATTCAAAAAGCCTGAGCCTGAATTGATTCAATCTTTGCAGGTTAGTCTAACCTGTAAAGCTTGAACTGATTTGGAGGTGGATAGACATTCCCTTTTCATTCCAGAAATGCAGGCACATGCCTGTACTGGCTCAGGCTACAAGCCAGGGGGTGCTACAGCAGCCCTCCCTTCCCTTCAGTAGTACTGAGCTGAGGGGGCCCTGGCCAGGCCCAGCAGCTTGCTATGATTAGGGTGGGGTTTCCCCACATTCTGAGCAGCCCAGCAGGGAATGTTTATCACCCCTAACTCAGTGTTTATCAGCCCATTAGGAAAACAACACAGGGACATTACCAGCTATCTGTTGATTCTGCCTTTGTCCTGTGTGCTACAGCTCAGAGGTGGCCAGCTTGTGGTCTGCTAGCTAATGCTGAGAGGTGCCTTTGAAGGATGGGGGAATGTCTGCTTAGCAGAGAGTGGGGAGGGGAGGGGGAGCAGAAGCCAGGCAGGTGCCTGCAGAGACTGCCAGAGCTGCAGCCAGGGAGCAGAGGGGAGGGCCAGCCCTGCTGTGGACCAGAGAGCCCCGCCCAGCCCAGAGAGTATGCTGGAATGCTGGGGGAGTGATTTAATTTAAACCAGCAAGGGGTCTGGGACTGACATTGAATAAACTGGTTTGAGCCAAATCAGTGAAGTCTGATACCAGTTTCATCCATTTTCAAACTGGTTTATGTGCTCTGAACATCTATTCTGTTACATCTATTCTATTTGGTTTAAATCAGTTTCTGATCACTTAAACCGGTTTATGTGTAATGACTGTTCCTAGCTTTACAGAGTAGGACTCAAAAGAAACAGTAGTGGACACATGGTTTCATGTTTTGAGGGGAAGGAGAATTCCATTCTCTTGCCCGGCATTCACGGAACTGTCAGTGCAGAGTAATTGCTTTCAGGTGCCAATCAGTGACATTTACCTTTTAAATAGATGGTTTAGTTTATGTTTGCAAACATTAACTTTCTGTATAGTCGAGCACAATGCATACTTTTATAAAATAATATTTGGAATATTAAGTATTTATTCACTTTTGCTAAGGCAAGAGTTCCTTCAACAGTAGAATTTTGCAGAGTCTGTTTAGTAGGTCACAGGTGGTAAAAGGTTACTGTTCTAGCCCCCAGTTCAGTAAGGTACTTGGACTATAGGTGTAACTAAGCACATGAGTACAGGCAACCCCCACTTAATGCTGTTTCGCTTAGTGCTATTTCGCTATAACGCTCATTCAAAATTGATACCTGATTTCACTTAGTGCTCAGCAAGTTTTGTTATAACACTCACAGTCACCATCTTGGGTCATTAAAAATAATTGTTGCCATCTTGGGTCATCAAATACTTTGGTTTCGCTTAACGCTCAGTTTTTCAGGAACCAATTAAGAGCGCTAAGCGGGGGTTGAAGAGAATTAAATTTAAAAGTTTCTCACTTTCCTAGTCCTTTGAGGGTCTCCTTCTATGCTGGTTTCATAACATGTAATATCAGAGATGTCAGCCTTGCTGATCCATCTGCTAAAAGGCCATGGTGTAGGAGAAGCATTCCTCATAACATGTTGACTTCAGGAGTGTCTAACTGTAAGTAACATTTTGATAGGATGAGCCAGAGCTGCAGTTCTCTGCCTCTGCAGTTTGGACTCCATTCTCATCCTTTGGTTAGGCATGATGCAAGATTTAACTCAAATCACTGGGTACTACTTGTCACTGTAGTTGAAACAGAGTTCTCTGCTTAAAAGTTGCCATCTGTGTGTCCATAAAACCCATAAACATTAATTCACACCAGTTACCTTGGGTTCTGTTAAGGCACAGGACACTTGGTGTCAAGTCTTTCCTTTTAGACTGTTGAACCAAAATTTACCCGTATCTGGATGACTGTCTCCTGAGGGCAAATGCCAACAGGAGCTCTTCTGCAAGTTTGCTACATGCACAGTTCTAAAGTCCTTCAGCTGTTGATCAACCGAGAAAAATCTTTTCTATGATTCATGTAGAGAATCACACTAGTAATCAGAGTGGCCCTGAAGTTCATTCAAGTCAAGGGTTTTTTTTCCCAGAAGAAATGATTCCAAAAGACTTCCTGAGAAGTAAGGGACCAGCTACTGCAAATGATAGGTCTTTAAGGCTTCTGAAACAACTGAATCTGACCCATAGATCAATGTCTTCTGTCAGATTGACTGTGAATTATACCATTCACCACACTCCCTTACTCCATCTATCAGCAATCTGCTGTTCTCTTCATGGTTTGCTGCATGATAAAAATGGGTCATATCTCAGGGAAGAACCCAAACTCCACCATATATTCTGTTCTAGTCCTTCAAGTGACATAGTAGTTTTCAAGCTAATTGGAATATGCATCAAATACTAAAATAAATATCAACATACTTTTGAAAATTCAGCTTTGAACAGGAATGGGGATTCAGCTAATACTTCCAGGACATTATGGAGCACCATCAAGATCTTAGTAGTTTACATTTGTTTTGTACAGAAATAAAGGCAGAACACACTAAAGCTAGAATTTAAACAAAGAAGTCAGGAAATACAACCCTCACCCCCCCCCCCCCCCCCAAAACAAAAAAAAAAAAAACCCCAAAAAAAACCAAAACAAAAAAACACATAGAACCCAGGCATCCTGAACCCCCACCCCCCCCCCCCCCCCCCCCCCCCCCGCCCAAAAACAAAAAAACAAAAACCCCAACAACAAACAAACCAACAACAACAACAAAAACCAGGTTTACTTCGTAGCATAAAATGGACCAGGCATTGTGCAAACCCAACTTTTGAATTTTCTACCTCTTGGGTGCAAGGGGAAAAACTCAAAACCTTTAGTCTTTTTGCTTGTTGTTGCAGGTTGGAGTGAGATGACAACTTTGAATGGATTTCTTGGGGCTGGGGAGAGATGGGAGCTCTCACAACATGAGCATGGTTCTGTGAATATAATATGTTGTATATTGATTTCGATGTTGTGAACAGTTGACATCATGTGCACACTTAAGAGGAGTGTGCCTTTCTATGCATGTAAAATATGAAACATTTTCAGGATCCCAAGAGAAGCTGCTGAATCTGCTGGCTTTCTCCCATACTATCTGAAAGTTTAGGTATGGAAATTCAATAAGGATTCTTTCCCTTCTCACTTCTCCCTCCTAGAAATCTTTCAGTTGACATTGCAAAGGCACCTCCCTCTATTTCTAACTAACCTTCTTCCACTCTGCCCCTCTCTCCCCCAGCTATTTCAAGTATTGCTTGCCCCAGGTCAGTCACTCTTATAAGAAGAACACCTTAACATTGAACAGAACATTGCTCTAATTTTAGGTTTCTATGCAAAAACAAAAATGTCCATTTGGTGGATGGAATCATAATGAAGGAGGACGCGTGTTGGCCATGGGCACTGGAGGGAACGGAGTGAAATGGGTTAGTTGAACTTCAAGCTATTTAAGAATGTGTGCAATTTCAGATGAATGTGTCTCAATCTATGCTTATTTCATTAATGAAATAATGTACAGCATGTGCTCACTTAGGATCAGACCTTTTGTTTTCAGTACTTGTAAAATTCATGTTGGAGGCAGAAGTATTAACGCCAATGGCATTCCTAATCTGTAGTAGTATGCACAAATCAGGTGGTGTTTGAGAAATGTGAATTTAACTGGATCGTGTATAGAAAACATCTGCTTTGTTGACCAGGGGGAATGAAGAATCAATCTCTAGGAGACTTAAAGAATTTGGCTTATTAGCCTAGTGTACCATGGTTAGATACAGACTGTGTTGCATCATGCGGAAATACACAGCCTAGCTCTGATATAGGAAGCAGCATAGCCCTATTTGTGTGGCATTGCACACAGGCTAATACCATATTTACTCAAACACAAGACAGTTTTCCTCCCAGTTGGTAAGGAGAAAAAAAGTCCCTCATCTTTATAATCACATGCAAGGAAATCTAAATATGTTGTCTATCATTAAACTGCTACCAAAAGCAGTGTGTGTTCAGCAATGCAAATCAACTAGGAAGGTGATTAAATGCAGCCAACACTGAGTATGACTATAAGACTCATGGCCCACATTGGACAAACATGAATGGGCTAAGGGCTTTTTTGTGGCCCTTAATAAAAAGCAGGCAATTGCCCCTGCAGGAGGGAACAAGCACTGGTGCTGAAGGCACTGCAACACCAGGCTGGCACTGAGAGGCCACAGCAAGCCCCAACGACCTCCCCCAGTGCCAAAAATGCTGATGTTCCCCTCTAGTTCTGTATTCCTATGTAGCTGTTCATACTGGAATGTTAAAAAGCTAACAAGTAATTTAGAAAACAGTTATAGAACTAAAGAAACTATTTTTGTGGCTTATCATGCAAGGTGAGAACTAAAATAAAGTTCTTGTTCAGTTGATGATGGTAGTACTTAAAAGCTTAAGAACTTAGTGCTTCAAAATTAAATGGCATAATTTTGAGAGTTATTATTCAGTAAAGTTTTTACTTCAGTATTCAGATGTTTTCTTTTATGTGCCATAAGGTATGAAATAGGGTATCCGTATGGCACAAACTTGAAGAATGTGAGAAATATTGAAAGGAAACAGACCTGCAGTCTCTATAGACAGACTCCAACCTGCTTAATGTAGAAGAATTTTGCAGCTAATAGGCCTAGGTTCAGTGCAGTGAAGTCAAAAGGTGGTTTGGTTTTGTTTTTAATTTATGCATTTTCAATACTAGAAGGGATCTAGTCTATCAATGCTATCAATACTATCATCAATACTATCATCTAGTCCAGGGGTATCAAACTCATCTGGCCTAGCAGGCCCTGTCTAGTGGCATAGGACCAGTTCATTGGCCAGATGAATGATGTAGAGCTTGCCTTGTGGGCAAGATTGGGCCCAGAGCCTTCCCCCACTCCCCTGCATGTCAGATCCAGTGCAGGCCCTGCCTTCTCTGGCAGGTGTGGAACTATGTTGCATGTGGCACCATGATGGCTGGTCAGGGACAGGTGTCACATATGGAGTCTGCTCCAGCCGGCCAGGGGCATGGTGGGAAGAAGCCTGGGCGCTTGACTACCCTGCATGAACAAGTTGCTGTGGTGGACTTTTCCCCCTGGTGCTGCTGGTGCTCCAGTACTGCTCCTTTCATTCAGGTGCTCTGCAACCATGCAGGCGAGAGCCCCAGCAACAGCACAGCTTCTTTATGCAGCAGCAGCCAAGTGCCCAAGTGAAAACAGCAGCCTTGGAGATCCAGCAGCTCTGCAGGAAGAGGTTTAGCATTGTGGGTGCTTGGTTGCTGCTGCAGGAATGTCCTTTAATGCAGCCAGGGTCAGGGCAAAGTCTGCAGGCTGTGACACCCAGCTCTGTGGGCTGAATCCAGCCTGTGGACTGTATATTTGACACCCCTGATCTAATGCAACCTCTTTTATATCACAGGTCATTACATTTCAGCCCGTTTCCAATGGAATGTGTCCAAATAAATATTGTTTATGATATATTTATCCATTATAATAAATGAGTCCAGTAACTTTTATTTCACTAAAATGTTCCTTCCAAAAAGGTATCAGGTTTTGACTTGAATAGAATGGAGAGTCTTCTGTCTTTCTTGATAAATTGTTCCAGTGATTACTTACTTCTTTATTTAAAAAGTGTGTTAAGGATTCTTGGCACCTGCATGGATCAAATTTATAAAACATGTAGTTTCTTAAAGCAAAATCTCTTCTCCAAGTGAAGACAAGACAGGATGCTGAATTTACACACAGATAAAAATAATCTGTGCTGATTTAAAAAAAAGTTGTGTTGAAATGCTCATTGACTAAATATTCCAGTTTTCTGAAAGCTTGTCCTTATTTTTTAAATTATTTTAATCTTTATATCTCTTTTCTTGATAGCACCATTTGTAAAGTTTAGCATAAGTTACTGCGTTCAGCCTGTTTTAACTTTAGCCTTTATGTAGTTATTTTAATACACGCATCAGTTTTAGCATGTATGAGCTCCCTCTGGTGGCTCTTTAAAGATTAAACACCACAGAATGATGGGCTATTGTCAACAACTGTGGCCTTAGACACTGATGCTCTTAATACATTAAAAAAAAACATTCTATTGAAAATGCTTTCTAAATGGAACCAGATTTTTTTAGGGAAACTTGTTTAGTGTAATATTTAAGTAATACAATAATAGTGTAAATATTTGGTGCAACTTCTTACAGATTTGTTGTTCATCCAACAGTGTATCTATGTAGTTCTGTGCTATTAATATGTTATCTGTAAGACAGAAATATGTGATATGATTCATTGGTTGTCTGACCAATGAGCATTAAGTGTACATTTATATATTGAGGGGGAGGACTGAGGCCACATACAGACATTTTATTTCTACAGGAAGAATCTCTGCTTGCCTGGTAGAAACCACAAGTGTACAGGTGTTCCAACTTTTTTTCTCAGAGAAAAAATTGTGGTTCTGGGAGAAAAATAACCTGACTCCAACCAGGAGAATGAATGTTTATACACTTTCCCAAAGCTTAACTCCTCCCAGAGGCCAGGAGAAATGGAGCTGCAGGAAAAGGCTTCTGTCCCTTCCAGAGATACAGGGTCACCCTGGTGCAGACAAGGCATAGGAGCAGCTGCTTTTTAGCCTTTCCAATGACAGGGAAGAGAGGGGAGAAGCCAAGCCAATACCAGCAGCTCCCCACTAAGTCCTTGAACACTGGAGTCCCCAGTGTGAGGAATGAGCAAGGGTCTAGGCCCCACTTGGTTCAATCCACTAAGCTTATGAGTAATAGCAGCTGAGCAGAGAGAGTGGTGTTGCAAGCCTCCTACTTGCTTTTCACTCTGGAGTCTGTGGAGTGAGAAGTGGGAAGGGAGATTTTCCCTGCTGCTGTGCTCTCTCAGCCTTTCTGAACTCAGGGCACTCCTCACTGGACTCCAGGCACTCTTCTATAACTTTTATGAATTGAATGCCAAATTCAAAAAGTAACTTACAGTGCTCATCTCCTAGCAGAGGGGCTAGGCAGTGGAGGGTCATGGTTTAGCTAGTCAGGGACAAGACTGAGCCTCCCCTTTTGCTGTTTAACTTATCCGCCTATCTCCGCACACCTTTTAGCACTTTTCATATGATATGACAGCACCCTGGTTGAGAATCACTGTTTTAAAGTGTTGCTAGACATTTCTTTTACTCCCACAACTGACAGAATATGAGCAGAAATGCAAACTTCCCTCAATTTATTTGTCGGTGCCTCAGTCTTCAGTTGAAGGGATCTTGGAGATGATTAGTACTTTAGTCTTCATGTAGTATGCTAAAAGTAGGTGCAAGAGTGCCATTTGGCATTAATTATAATAGTAGTTTTTGTGTCTTGGAAAGTTATTAACTGATTTACTTTGTCAGTCAACCTACAGCTTTTAGGGGGGGGAAGTGTCTGGCTACTAATGACTTGCACAGTATTTGAAAAAGTGGTGAAAGGTTCTGTATCCCACTGTTGATATCTTAAGCTGTCAAGTCCCTTACTCTGTCTTCTTCTAAATGATCTGTCTTTAAAAACATTACATGGTCTCTGTGTTTTAATGAGTTGGTGTTTCAGAGGGTAGCATTCTGTAATGTGAGGTAGTTCTGGCCAAAACCAATTTAGGAATCAGCCTCTCTCAAAATGTATTGATGTGTACCCAGTGTTAATCTTTTAAATGAAGTGATCTCTAATTATCCTTCTGGCCATGTTTACATATTCCCACTTCAAGGGGATGATCATACTTTAAGATTGCAGTTCAGAATAGTTTGAAAAGAAGGATCTGTTAGTACACGCATCTTCTTACCTTGCCTCCACGTGTGAGCATGTGTGCACACACAGAGACTAAGGACTTGGTTATACTTAGTTACAATGTTAGACAACATCTGTTGTGTGCAATGAATAATTTTTATGGTGCAAATAGGTTCTGAGAGATTATGCTAAAAATAACTACCTAGAAGTTCCAGAAAAGGATGGAAGTAGTTGTTTATGATATGTTTATCCATTATGTTAAATGAGTGTCAATTATGCATTTTTCATAACATAGTTTTTAAAGGAACAAAATTAATTAACTAGCATTTATGGTGGCAAAGGAATGGATTTGCTTTTTTTGTCAAGTGTGCACGCGCCAGATGAAGCTGTAATGTGTGTCAGGAGATAAAATCGGCCATTATAAAAAGATTAGATACACATGATCATTTTAGCCTTGTTTATTTAGGTCATCAACATAGTGGAGGGTGATCTTCTAGCATAAATTCTTTGGCATCACAAAATCCTGTGCTTTCTCCTTAGGTTACTATATAAATTAATGTAAAAGGTTTCTGTAACTATCTGATTTCTAAGTAACAACTAACATGCTTTTAAACAACTTCATTTTTTGTCATTTGGACAAAATAAGTACAAAAGCTTTTACTGCCATTGATTGCAAACTAAACTGTAAGACGGCATCTAAGTAAACAACATTGCTTTGCATGTAATAATATGATTTTGCTTACATTCTCATAATTTGCTACCCTGATTGGTCAAGTTGGTGTGTATATAAAGTAGGTGAATTTGCACTTTTACACATTTTATTTTTTATATGTAGCATAATAGAATTCATATAATATCTAGAACTTTTTTTTTAAATTTTTGCAGTAGACAAGATGGTGTTGTATTAAAAATTTACCTTTTAAAATTGGTGAATGAATTCTCACTTTTTTGCATCAGCAGAGTAATTTTATGTTTATAAAATGTTATTGCTTTTTTCAGATTGCAGTGCAAGATTTTGGAAGTTATACCTCCAACACATCACAATGGAATGGCTAATGGCCACATCAACAGCACTGATGGAGATACTATCGTCATCAGCGATAGTGATGATTCAGAAACACACAGCACATCTGTGCAAAATGGGTAAATGATGTTTGTGCTAATGCATCAACATTTTGGATTTTATTTTTCAGAATGAGGCTAACCTGGTTTAGTGGTGCTTATGTTTGAAGCAGATCACTTGGTGTGCTCTCAGCATATTCAGCTGGTTGAACAGTCTGAACATTCACAGATGTCTTGTGTTGCAAACTTGGCAATTTGAGTGCGTGTAGCCAGAGTTTTAGTAAGAAAATAACTCAGGTGTAAGAAACATTACTCCATTTGAGAAGGCATTGTCATCAGGATTGTAGTGGCATACAGTTTTCTACTCTGCCTCGCTCTTCCTCTTTTCTGGGGGTCATTTTCAGGCTTGTAAACAAATATTTGTACTGGGGTTTTTTGAGCAAAACTATGCCATATTTGTAACATTAAAAACATTAATTCAGGTTTATTACACTAATAATATTTTTATATAGAGATTTCACCCTAGTGTAAATAAGGAAAAGATAATACAAAGTTGTCTGGCCTGTTCTATTTATTTTATTATTTTTGTTGAATAACAAAATAACATCTCTCTCCTCCTCATTATCCAGTTTTTCCCTAGAAGTTTGATTAAGTGTATCATATCTTCATTGTTACAGAAAAGCTTTCAGACTCAGTTGTATGGTTTTGCTATAGGTGGAAGTAGGAAGAGCAAGTGGACTGGTACAATCTTTTGTTTAAACTCTGTCAGTGGTACAAGTAAAATTTGATGAGGGGAAATATAGAAGAGGGATGAGAATTTTCCATATAAAAAATAAATTCCTCTTGGTATCAGTCTGACAGTTTAAGGCATAATTCTTTGCGATGGGCTTCGCAAAGTTTGCAATGGGCTTCATGGCGAGATGCATGGGCTTCTTCTTGGTAAATTACTGTTATGTCTGGGTGGTTTTGTTTGATGTACAGAACACTAAGGTGGTTCCTCAGTTTCTTGGAGAGAGTAAAGCTTGTCAGAAAAGGCTGAATGGTATGTAGAAGAGAGTAGATGGGTTGCCTGGAATCCCTTTGGTATGATATTCATCTGCTTTCATTTGGTGAGAGAGAAAATCTGAGCATACCTGAGCAAGTTTCTTGTATAGTTTGCTTGCAGTCTATTTCATTCAGCTGAGTGGTGGGGTCAGTAAGCATAGGTAGGTAATAAACCACCTTAGTCTAGACTTGGGAAGAAGGAAGGGTAGATTTATACCTTAAAGACTAACTAAATGAGATGTGTATAGCATGAGCTTTCATAAGCAGCAGGCTTACTTCATCAGGTGTGTCCCTTCACAGCATCTGATGAAGAAATAAGCTTGCTGCTTAAAAAAGCCTATGCTATGTTTGATTTAGCTAGTCTATTAGGTGTAACACCACCCTGCCTTCTGCCCGATTTCAAACATGTATTGCTTCATTTGAAACAGCTGTGGTTTGAGTAAGGAGGTAGTGTAAAGCTCTTGTGACAAATTGAGTGCTGCTAAGAAAATGGTCTTGGTTTCCTGTCTTTAGTAACATTACATGGATCAGAGTTGTAAGAGAATATGCCTTATCACACGATAGAAGAAGATATCCATTGACTCCTGTTACAGGAAGTGTTACTACTCATTAAGTGCTATATAAATAAAGGAAGTTACTGGATGCTATTTTAACTATAAGCAGTGAGTGGATATGACCAAATGTGAAACACTGAGCTTCTGACCCTGTAACATAGATCGGACTGAGATTAGTTTTTGCTGTCTCTTGCCTGTTAGTCTATCTACTTATTTTAGAGAGAGCTCTTAATACACCTCAAAGTGAGCAGTTGTGGGAATAGAAAGGCTTCATTGCCGCCTTTTTTTTAAATAGCTATTAGGTGTATTTATGGCATAATTTTAGACCGTCTTAAGCACTGTTGTGCAGATTTTCCCTGGATAGATAACTGGGTTGTACACTAGAAAATAAATTTGTTACCCTGCACAGAGTAAAAGTAAATTTGTCTTTGTATGAGGCTCGTTTTAGATGGGATTCATCATCCCACCAACCTACACAGGCACATGGCTGTAGTGCTACAGTCTGGCAGGGACTAGACTTTCAGTCTATAGATTGGGTATGGATAAGTGGTTGCTGCTCTTTTGGTGTCATCTGCCTAGATGTAGATCTAGTAGCTATTTTATTCCATGGTGCCCTCTCCATTCTCTTGTTTAACAATTATCCTGTTTGGACTCCTGATGGATAGGTGCATCTTACCTTATGAGCTTGTAGAAAGGAAAGAGTTTTTCTTCCTTTTCTGCTTCACTATGGGATTATGGTCCCTCACCCACTGTGATGGAAAATATTAAAAGCTTGTAATTCCTTTAAAAAAAAAAAAAACAAATGCAATCCCTGCTCCTCCTTCTTGCTAGACAATATGCAGAGATGGAAGACACTAGGATAGCAGATTGGAGCCCTTGTATGTGCAAGCCTCTTCTGTTAGTTGTTTCAGTTCCAGGTGCTTTAAAATTCAGGATAGTTACTGCTAATTTATGCAGCCAGGTGCATCTCTTCAGCTCCAAATAGGAACTAAAGGAGGTGGGACTGTCTCTTTGAGCCAAAAGAAAGGCAGGCTAGGGAGAACGTTAGGTGTGTTATTGTTTTCTCGCCAAGCTTAGGCTGAGTGTTTGTGTTTTATTGTTTTTCAGTTAGTAGTTATGCTGGACCCTGGGGCAGGGAGGTGAATTTGGTATGTAGTATAGGGTCTTTTAATGATCTAATTATGAAATAGACACTCAGTCTATGGTAATATATTGCTATAACTAGTAGAATAAATTTATGAGACTAGTTTTTATTCCTGGGCCAAAGCAACAAGAAGTTCAGGTTCATTTGATGGTCATCAGTCTCAGTTTTTCTTGTATCTGGTGTTGGTCCTGGGAATCTACTAAAAACCCATAATGTGTTTAGAAAATACTTCCATTTTGCTGCTAGTGATTCTGATTTACTTTGTCTTCTACTTGAATATTGGGTGTTGAGAGAACTTTTTTATTAATTTATTCATCTATCCATCCTTTCTTGAATAAATGTGTTAATGTACAGGAGGAAACTAAACATTTGGGTTCACATGTAGGAAGTGCTCTAATACAAATCTTCATGTGACCTTAACTATTCTGGGGGGGTTTTGTTGTTTTGGTTTGGTTTTTAGAATATGGAAGATTAACAGTGAAAAGTTTTGATCCACAGCTGAAAACCTGTAAGATGTTACTTTCTCCAAAATGCTCTTTATATGCCTTTCAGTCCCAAATTTAAGAGGTGTGCTTAGTATTAACATAATTAATGAATATTATGCTATCAAATCAGCAGAAATGTTAAAATTCCTGTTAAATAGGGCTGTACTGACTTCCTAATTAGTCTCTGTTACCTATATATGAGGGAAGATGGCTAGTCAATATATTAACCAGTCTTCTGAGAGAGTGATCTGTATAAATGAGGTAGTTTGACATATCTACCCTTTGATGGATATCTGATTGTATATAATTAAGGATAAGGTTTTTAGCACTGTAATAGTAAGTTTGGTGGGGGGACAGAAAAGGGAAGCAGGAGTACTCATAGAAAGGTTGCCAAGCAAGTTTGATGCATGTGTACAGCAGCTAAATGATCCTACTGAGGGCATTTCCCTCATACAAAGTATTGCCTCATGGGACTAATTCAGAAGGCTAGTGTGCCTACTCTTTTTCTAGAAGCTAGCACCCCTGGTTGAACTACATCTTTTTCTGTTGTGTTTTTCCACTCTGACTTAGTGTGGTGGCCTACATCCTGATTAATGGTTTCCTTGCCACTGTGACAAAATCTTAGCTTTAAATATAGTGTGCCCAAGACTTTGCATTAGAGTTGTAATCCATAAGTCCAGTGGATACATTGCCCAGAACAAGCCTAATACCTCCTTTTTGGACGGTGTGTAGGGTGGTGGTAGTGTTTTTAAATCAAATAAATAAAACTTTCAAGAAGGTGTTTGGACCTTTTAGTTTTTATCTAGCAATTTTAAAGAATTTCTCATGAGAATTCTTTTTTTTTATTAAGGTAATGGAGATAGCTGTTTTGGTGCAGCTTAATCCTGCTATTTAGTCTCCCAGACCCACATTTGAGAAATGATCTCTCTTTTTTTTTTTTTTTTTTTTTTTTAAGTTGGTTACAAAAACTCGTGTACTTTCCATCAGGAAAGCATTCAGTCTCTTCTGTGTTCCTCTGATTTGTAGTAAATTAATTGGGGTTTTTTGTTTGTTTGTTTTAGTTCACTCTGTTTTGTCAATCACTTCCTTTTCCTCCCCCCCCCCCCCCAAAAAAAGAGAGAGAAATGAATGTATTGTCATGCAAACTCTCTTCCTTTAAGAATATTGACAGCTACAGTGTTGCATTTAAATTATTACAGTAGTATAGTGACTTGCGTCATGGCTGGAAGTAATGATAACTCCCATGCATTTTGGAGTATAAACTTCAAAACTAATTGTATTTATTAAATTAGCTTATCCTGTTGTTGTTTTAAGATTTAGTATGAGTAAGTGTGTGTGTGACTTAGAATGTTTGTTTGTTTTAATGTTCTTACTGGGTCAGTGTTCTCATTCCACTGGAAATTGTGAGCCTTTTTACATGCTTATGTATTTCCAGGAGCTTATTGTGCTTTGCATTTTAAAGCTTTTGATTTAAAATGTCTATTACAGAATTTATTTGTGTCTCTGATTTTAAAATACTTCAATTTTACTTTATTTTTAGGAAGAAAAAAGCCATAATTGATCCCTCCTTATTCAAGTACAAAGTCCAGCCTATTAAAAAAGAGCTATATGAATCTGTAATTGTAAAAGCATCTCAGTTAAGGTAAAAATTACTTGCCTTATTTTTTTTGATGGATGTATCGTGTAGGTTATCTGATGTACTTTATAATTTTGATCAGGAACAGACTAATAATACTTAGTTGAAAGTCTCTAGTGAAAAATATTGAAACAGATGATTAAGTCTATTTGCATTATGTTGACTGTATTGTGGTGTTTGTGTTTATTTAAAAAAAAAATTGAACTGTTGAATAAAGTCCTGCAATCACTTTCAACTGATTTACAGATGGCAAGATTATATTTTTACTCCTTTTTAAAATAGAGAATTAATGTACATAAAACTACATAATTTAAATGACAATGAGTTTAAACAAAACCTTTTTTGAGTTAATAGTTTGTGGAAATCAGCTTGGTTCCAGTAACATTTGAAGTATTACAAATAACTTAGTTCCAGTTTTTCTTTTTATATTATAATTTGTTTTTAATAATATTAGAAATATTTCTTTGTGTAATAAGAACATCTGCACAGGATTGGGGATGGAAGAATGTTGAGGTTAAAATATTGTTTCTTAAGCTGTCTCAGTTCAACTGCCAGCTGTTTTGGAGACCATTTTTATGCAACTTTGGCCAAGTCACTTTGGTCCTAATTGAACAATCCAAACTTGTTCAACGAAGCATTTAAACATGTGCTTACTTTCAAACATTCTTTTAAATATTGTTTTGCTGAAATGAGGCCTTTGCAAAATACCGTTTATCTTATTGCATGCTATTTAGTTAGTAAGTTTTTCAGCGTTGGTACTGTCCCTCCTATTATGTATGTTCACGTGCCCTGTCAGGTAGTGAGGTTGCAGTTTTGGTTGAACCTTTTCTGCCACTTCTTAATATGTATTAACAAAAATAATAAGGGGTGTGTTAACTTTTATTGAGGGTTCATGTAGAGACAATAGGCTGTAGAGGATTTTTCATGGTTTTGTGCATGTGCACCCACACACATGTGCAAGTGAGATGTTGCTCCTCTATGGTTTTAAAACAAAGTCAGATTCCCTGTTGTGGAAAACTTAAGTGGCTGTTTCTTACCTTATTTCTGAAGCAATATTTATTCTCATTAGAATTTCTGAGAGCAATATTTAGCTACAATAATACTAAATTACAATCTTACTGAGGAAAACAAGACAAGTTTTCCAATGGGCAAAGTGTACTTCAAATGAGACAGAAAATCTCAAAATTTGCAGTAATAAGAGAATGTAGATCAAACATCATTGGTAACATATTTTTTCCTATTACAGCCGGAGAAAACATTTATTTTCTCGTGATAGACTTAAACTTTTTTTGAAGCAACACTGTGAACAGCATGATGGAGTCATTAAAACTAAGGTAAATAAGAGGGTGAAATTGTTTTGTGGGATGGGAAGAGAAAGAGAGAACACTGATCTAGAAATATTAAATTAATGTTTGTACTTTCTCTCTTCAAGTTATCTATTTAAATAGCTGTTTTCTGGGCTAGAGTAAATTCCACTTCTTATGGCTACTAAACTTAATTGTAAATAGGTATTTGACTCTCTTGAAAACAAATGGGCTGGACTCTGGTATGGAAGTATAAAAAGTTTATAGTTAAAATTGCACTGTTGTCTGTTGCTCCAAATGGCACCTGTTATAGAAACTCTTCTCTCCAATAACTAACTTTTTTTTTTTTCTTTTTTTACTCAAAATTTAAATAAGGTTTTACTAGATGTCCTTTGAAATACAGTACAGATGGTGTGTTTAAGCAAGAAAAGGAATTCTAGTATGTTAACTTCTCTTTATCACCAATAGCATACAAGTGATATGTTCTTTAAATCATACAAAATACACTAGTCAGTCATGTCATAACAAGCTAGTGTCTGTTTACTGTAAAAATTATCCTTCTAGACCAGGGGTTTTCAACCTTTTTTTGAGGCAGGGACCCCCTTCCAGATGTGGAGCAGGGAGGGGTCCCTCAGCAGTCCGTTGCTGAGCAGGGGGGGTGGTCCTTTGGCGGTCAGACGCGTGGCAGCAGCAGCACGCCGCATACCCAGGGCCTTCCCAAGTACCCCCAGGGGTACACATTTTCCTGTTTGATAACCCCTGTTCTACACAAATGATTACACTTACAGCATTTGTGTCCTGTTCTGCAGGATGAAATGTATGCTGGAATCCATTTGACTCAAGTGGGCTTAGGATTCTTGTCATTTTAGGATTGATTCAAACTGGCAAAACTCAGAATGCTAAAGCCTGTGGTAGAATTCCATGGTCAGTTCCTCTACAGGCAACCCCCACTTAGTGCTATTAATTGGTTCTTGGAAAAACTGAGTGCTAAGCAAAACCACATTAAGTAAAACCTGTTTTCCCATAGGGTTTAATGTAAATAAATAAATAATTGGTTCCTGTGCTCCTGCCAGAGGCTGTGCAGGGCCTTTCTGGAAGCGCCAGGGAAGGCAACGGCTCCTCCTGGCCTCATTGTTCTGCTGCCATGATGGCCTTTGTTGGCCCACACCTGCTGGTTACCAGCGCACCTGTGCGTGACCCCAGCCGCCCCACCTGCGGGGTCTAAGTCAGGGACCTGCCCACCTAGGCATTTAACAGTGAGCAGTGGGGCTCCAGTGGTTGACTGCATGACCAGAGTGGCACGGATCACGGGCTGCAGCCTGGGGACAGTGGAGCTCTGTGGGCTTGGCTCCACTGTGGGTTGGGGTGGGGAACACTGCACGTGTCTGAGCACTGACTTGCACCAGCCCGGGCCCTGCGCTCATGCCTGCCTCCACTGCTGCTTCTCCCCGCCCACCGGCCACTCCAGCACCATGTGCTGGAGTGGACCCTGGGCTCCTGCCACCCTACCCTGGGCCCTGCCAGCTGCCACTCACTGCTTCCCTGGATGTAGCTACCACTGATATTGCCACCACTGTTTCTCCCTACCCGCCGCACCGAGTGTTAACGAAACCACTGAGCGCTAAGTGAAACCAGGTAAGTATTTTTAATGAGCGCTATAGCAAAACTGCATTAAGTGGGGGTTACCTGTACTGTATCTCTAGATTTTGCAGAATATGAGGGTGGATGCTTAGGTCAGATTTAAGTGATCTTAATAACCTCAAGCTACTGTGCTGTCTGAGGGCTAGTGAGGTTCTTGGGCTAAGTTATGGCAATTTCCCTGGGCTGCCTGTTGTCTTGTAGCGCTGCCTGGGGTCTTTGTATTGCAAGCACCTTTTTCCTGCCCCCTTCCCAGCACCATTTCTAAGGGAAATTTTACATGGCATACAGACACCAAAATGGGAGCAAGACTCTTACCCTTGAATTTCAGCGTTGACAAATATGTAAGAACTACCTTTCAATAAATAATGCGTTTTAAAATGACTTTTTGTAACTGAAGTTTGCACGTATATTCTTTTGAGGCCAAATTCTTTGCTCAGGCACAAATATTCCATTACCATTACTATTCAGCAGCAACTGTGAGATGCTTGAGATCTGTCCTTTATCAGTCACCTCTTACTATATTATTTCTGTATTTTTTAGAATACAGTTTCTTTACCCTCACTAACCAATTTATAGGTAGTTTCATTGTTTTCCTGAATTCTTCACTTAACTGAGTTTGTGCGTGAAGAACTATTAACTTAACAATTAATATCTGTTTTCAACTTTCCTGCTAAGGCGACATCAGTTGCAAAATACAAGATAGCAGAACAAACTTTCTCCTACTTTTTTCCTGATGACCCACCCACGTTTATCTTCAGTCCTGCAACCAGGCGACGAGGGAGGCCTCCAAAGAGGCCATCTATAAGTCATGTAAGTAATACTAAAACTGACTTTACATTGAGATATTTTCCTTATTTCAGATTAAATTATTGAAAACTGCAATATGTTAAGGCTTCTCATTTTCCTCAGTAAACATGGGGATATGAGGAAGAAAGTAAGAACACTTGAAATGCAATTTTTTTTTCCAATTAATGGAAATACAATAATGATAAATGTCTGGGTTTTTCGGGTGGTTCTATCAGCTACAGAAATAACTTTACATTTTGTCTCCTCTTTGGCAACAGCAGATGAAAATCAATATGAAACGCATCCTACTTAAATTTAAGTAATTTTAACTGTAAAAACACAGTTTCAGTTCTCCCATTTTAGATAAATGCCTAAGCCACAGCAGTAGCTTTAATATGAAGCAAAGCTACAGTGTATACTTGGTTGTTGTTGTTGTTGTTGTTGTTGTTGTTGTTTTTTGTTTTTGTTTAACTCTTCCAAGATTGTGATGAATTAAAATATTTTCCTGTTAAAGATACTATGATTCTTTTTCTCCCCCCACTCCAGGAAGACAGAGTGGCTGATAAACCAAATACTCAAGGAAATAGAAACAAATTAGCAAAGGAAAGGGCCCGGCTTCAGAAACAAAAAGAAGAAATGCAGGCCATGGGTAAGTTAACCCCTTCTTTGATTATTAGAGCCAGTTCCTGCAGGCTCAAAAGCTCATTGTATTAATGATACTTTGGGGCTCTATCAGATAGGACTTAAACCAAAATCATTTGCTTGAAACAAAATAAGAGCTTTTTACATTGGTTTGACAACAATGGCTTAAATATGATTTTGATTAAATCAGTGCCCCTTTCTTTTAGAGAGAAGGTCTGGTTATTATTCTGCAGCCCTTCTCAGGCAAGCCAATTCTTCCTTTTGAAGAGGAGCCTTAACTGAGTAGGCTTGGGGGCTGGCATTTGTTTAGAAACTTTGGCATTTCCATTCTTATGTGAGGCTTTCCTTTATCTTCTGAGAAAACTAGCACTTGGGGAAAAGAAGGGGCTCACTTGTACAAAGAGGTCGATATGGAGGCCACTTACCCCTATGTGCTGAAAGTGACAAAGGAGAGAAGAGGACACTTAGGTGCTTGAATACTCAGATTCTTACAGGATGAGATTTGATCTAGTTCTTCACATTAGCACAAGATGTTTTAGCTGAACTTTCATTTGATGGGATGATCAAGGATAGATGGGTAACAAAATGCCCTCTTTGTACAGCTCCAAACTGAATTGTTTCTAGAAGTGAGGTGGCATGTGTTTATTGTAAAGATTATGTATGTTGTCAGCCCTTGGGTTCTACGCTACCTGGCTAGAATGCTCATTAACAGCCTACAGGCCAAACCCAGTCCAGGAAGAGGTTAAATCCAGTCTGCAAAAGTGTGAAGTGGTCTGAGGTGACATTGGGGGGGCAGGGGGGAGATCCATGGCATACAGCTGCTCTGTTGCTCATTTCCTTTGGTGCTCTCACATTAGGTGCTTACCTTCACTATGGAATTTGTCACTCTTGCTGTTGGGGATAGGGATTGCTGGTGAGGGTAAGCAGAGGCAGCTTGGGTACTCTTGGGGGAGGGATGGAGACTTGTGGTGTGTGGCACTGGCTAGGTTGCAAGTAGTACTTGATCTAAAGAGCTGCTATGAAATCCTATTAATGTATAGCTCAAACATGACAGCTAAACTAAACTGCAGTGGAAATTAAACCTTTCCTATAGGGATGTAAACAGTACTGTCTTGACTTCCAAATTAAAACCAGGTGGCAGACTCGGTTCTAGAAACCTGCTAACTTTTTAAAACTCTTACAAGTCAGTATTTCAGTTTTGTCTCGGGGCCCCTATTTCTAATTGGAAACAATTTCATTTTGTTCCTTACTCTCAACTTCTAAGGCAATTTTTGTTACTTAAACTAAATTAATACCTGTCTTGATTGTGCAACTTAATGTGGCGCACACATTCCTCAACTGTGCATTGGTTATACAGTTATAAAATGTTGTTAGTTATTCAAGTTATTCCTTGTTTAACTTTTTCAACTCACGTTTTTATATGCTAGGGGAAATGTACAAGATTTCCATCTCCTTAAAACCATTCTGTGGACTGTGTATAATGATATTGCAAACTCAAATGTTTAGGATTCTGATCTTCAAATATTGCTGGATAGAGCAGAATTGGAATTTTTGGTTGGCATAGAAACAATTCAGTGTTCATAACAATACCTTTTCACATGGTAACTATTTATCAATCTGTCTATTTTAAAGTGGTTCACATAATTATTTTCATTTGCAATATGGTAAACGTTTGTCCTTTTTCTGTTCAGCTTTTGAAAAAGCTAAATTAAAGAGAGAGAAGGCAAATGCCATAGAAGCAAAGAAGAGAGAGAGAGAAGATAAAGAGAAAAAGAGAGAGGAGCTAAAAAAGATTGTGGAAGAAGAAAGGATGAAGAAAAAAGAGGAGAAAGAGAGACTCAAGATTGAAAAAGAAAAAGTAATGTGACTTCCATATATGCATACTTATAAAATACTGGAAAGTATAATGGCATTCTGGTTTTGGTTGGCTTATTTGCTTTTTAGTTACGATGTTCCTTAATTTGCACCTTGTAGGTTATTATGAAGAACAAAGGACTTTATATACATGTGCCATTTAGATTAATGTGTGGGAAAGGCTATATATTCCAGTAATGAGAGCAATTAAAGGTGACATCTGAAATCATGATTATTTTGTTTTCTGTTTTAGCATTAGTGATATGTTGGATGATAAGCTTTTTGGTAGATGCTGAAATTTTTTTTTGATGGTAGTCTGACACATTCAGGAACATGTTATTGACCATCTTACTGTCTCCTACTTGAAATACATTTTGAACTTGAAAAATTGTTTACCTTGCCTTACATTTTGCTGTAACCACATCTAAATATAGCAAGTGTGGCTAGTATCTTTATCTGCTGAATTGTTTTGCCTCGAGGTAAACATTTGAATTGGCCAAGTATTACTTTCCTGATGTTTGAGTGCTTCAAACCTTTTCTTCACCAACAGATTTTAAGTGGGAAGTATCCCTTTGACTAATTTTATAAATGCATGTTTTCTATCTGTTGGAGAACAAGAAAAACTACTGATCAGTTAGATGTTCCAATTTGTACCTCTTTATCATGACTGCTTTTGCAAAATATCTCCCATTTTGATAATCCTTGGGCTCGTTATTGGGTTGATTCTGCAATTATTTTTACTTTAAGCGTCTTGGATCTTGTACAAAAGAAAAACGGATTTTTATTGTCCTACTGAACATAACTGTTTATTGTTCACAAAATAATTGTACGCTTTTTTCAATTTTACTGAATAGAATTGCAGGGCTTTAGTAGCAGAGCCTGGTAATAAAATACAACCAATTGTATGGCTAATTCTGAAAGTTGGTGGTTTTTGTGTTTTGTTTTTTTTTATTTCAGGAAAGAGAGAAATTACGTGAAGAAAAACGAAAATATGTGGAATACCTAAAGCTGTGGAGTAAGCCTAGAGAAGACATGGAATGTGATGATCTTAAGGTATAAGTGCTACATGAACTTGCAGTAGCATATAACTACACTTCACAAGTTCCTCTGTGCTAGGGGTTAACCTATGGCCTGTGGGCTGGAAGTGATTTTACTTGGCCCACCAAGCAGGGACAGCAGTGGTGGTGGGAGTTGGACAGGTTGCAAGCAGTAGCCAACCTTCATACTGAGCTGTTTTAGAAGTGGTGGGCTAAATTTTAAGGTTGCTGACCTCTGCCTTGCACAGCTCTGCTAATGCACCCAAACCTGACCTGAAACACTTTTGCTATTAAAGTGTCAGCTTTATTGAGGAATGCAAAGCTCTAGAACTCTTGGTTCATAAATGATACCTTTTACTAGACCAACTAAGAAGTTACCAAAAAAATTATCTTTTTGCAAGCTTTCGGGCCAACGCGCCCTTCCTCAGGCTCAGGGAAAATTTTAAAGATGGTAAAAAGTCCCGATAGGTAGAAAATAAACTTAATTTTAGTACAGAGGAAGCTGACGGTGGAAGTCTGTTCCTCTGGGTCCATGAGTATCTTATGAGTTGCTCTTTGATGTGCAGATAAGGCAGGATTCCTTCCCTGGTGGTGTCAGATGGCAGAAAGGCAGGGAGGTGTAGAAATCCTTCTTGTTATACAGCCTAGAGCTTCATTGCTGAACGTTAAACTGTTTCATCCAGTGGTGCCAAGCCTTTTGCCCCCTTGAGCAGGTTGACTAGTGTGGTGTTCTGCAGGCCAGATCCATTCCATGGTCCCAAACCAATGTGTCTAGCCAGGTCCTGATTGGGCATGTCCAGCTGGCCCAGTGTATGGCCCCAGCCCCAGGCCTGATCTAGTGTGTGTGGCCTGGGCCCTACACACAACAAATGTAGCCTACAGGGCTTAGAAATTTGGCAGCAGGGGAGCGGCCAGATGACATGGTTCCACAGGCTTTATCTGGCCTGGAGACGGAGTCCACTGGTTTAGTGGCTTTATAACATGAATAGATGCAGGTTAGTTGATTTGAATGATTTCTACTTAAGACCTCAGAAAAGATTTGAATCCAGGACTTCCAGTGCAACATCTACTAGAATACCTCTCCTGAACACTCCTGGTTTTCATTTTGTCTAGATTGGGCACATTAGTCTAGTATTACTTGTCACTTCTAAGAATTATTAATTTAACTTTCTTGGGAAGGTGAACTTGCCTGTTTTCAAGTTACTGCAGAGTTGTCTATACCCAATTTTATGTGCAATCTTGATTCTGTGGTGAAGACTACTCTTATTTTCCTTTTTTGTAGTCTTTGATTTCTTCTTTAGTTTTTTCTTAAAAAAAAAAAAACAACAAAAAACAAAAGTCTTTCAGTTTGGAATGATTGCTACTTTAACAAAGTTTATAAACCAGATGGGCTGACAAGCCTAATAAAGATCTAGTTGTCCAGGTGGTTTAGCTTTTGGGGCATCTGGAATGCGTGTTTACTGGGGGGGTGGAATTTTCAGAATATTAAACTTGCGTACCTTTTCACAAATGTTAATTTAACAGGAAGCCTTCTAGATAAAGGGTTAATTTGTTTTCAGAAGACTGGATTGTTTGTATACAGTCCAGTAAGAGGCCTTCATTAAACAACCTAGTAAGCACAGAAGATTGGCACTTAAGGATCCTGAATGAATGAACACACATGAAGCTAATGCGAATTGCAGTGTTCCAATAAACACTTGACCTAAAGCTGTTTCTGGTTATTTGCATATTTAAGGTTCTGAGTCATCCTGTCAGGAGAGAACATTTTCTACCAAAGTGCAGGAGGGTTCAATCTATTGACGGGCTTGGTTAAATGAATTAAAAAGAGAATCCATTTTGTTTAATACTTTTAATTGTTTCAACATCTGCCATTTAAAGGACTTTAACATTACATTTGAAATTATGACAACCTATAGTTTTGCTTGTGTGCAGCATTTTAATATTTAACTGAAGAAAGTTTGCATGCCAGTTTTCTGCATTACTACTTGAATTTCAGTTTTCATCAAGAACATCTTATGGCCATGGTGCTAAAAAAATAAATAAATAAATAAAAATCTAGTAAATAAGAGATTTACTGTTGTGTTAACCTGGAAAGATGAAAAATAGCAACATACCCAGTTTCTTAAATATGCATATAATGGATCCTCTTCATAAGCAAAAAATGTGTTGAACTTCACTGCAAGAAATATAGCTTAGTGATAACTAACCAGCGAGTCAACTTTTAGTTTTAAGAAAATAACTAAAACTCAGTTCTTTAAGTAAGGAATTCTTGCTTGTTGTTTTTGGGGGGGTTTTTTGGTGTGTTTTGGCTTTTTTTAATCGGCCCTCCCTAGTTGAGTGCAACCATCCCACTTCTCTTAACCTTTTAAGTCTAACTTGTATTTCTTTTAAAGGCAAAAAAGAACAGCGCATATTCTTTGTAATGCTCCTTCAGACATGTTTAAATTAGTACCAGTGGTGTTTTGGATAGTGTATAAAACCTAATGAAGAGAATAGAGTCCACTTGAACTTTTTTTTTTTTATATAGTCTTCTGGATGCCTGACATCTTGCTAGTCTCCAGATGGTGAATTGTACTTGAATACAATATCATGATTAGTTGCGATCAGGAGGGGCTGAATGAAGAGAAGAGTAGTCAGGAGCACAAACATGCAGAGATGAGTTCTTTTATGCTTTCTGCTCTGTCTAGGACAAAGATCAGTGAGGTGGATTGAAAAGTCTATTAAATGGTGTGAAGTGCAAGCACTAAGATGGGGGAATATGAGAGATATAAAGGCTGAGATGCACATAGTGTAAAGTTACGCAGGCACTGAAAGGAGTTTGATCTGCATGTGGAAGGAGAGGAAGCTGGGTAAAGACAACATAAGAACAGTGGATTTTTAGCATCACTGTCTGGCATAGACTTAAAAGGCAAGATGAGAAATGAAGAGGCAGCTACATGATTGCAGTAAGAGATAATTTTGGAGTGTAGAGAAAACCGAGTGATGGGGATGGGGATGGAAAGATGAACTCCAGATAGGATGTCTCCACATGAAAATCTAGGTATGAGTTGGCATATAACTGGAAAAAAAGTTGCCATCTAGTTCAACTATTCGAGCTTTAGCTTATTGACAGCTTCTTTTCCATTCTGCCTGTAGAAGCTATAAGGGTATACTTGGAAACTTGAGTTTATAGGTTGGGTCTCGGGCCTGCTGGATTACTGCATGCTTTTTTTAGTGTCATCTCTAAGAGAACAGACAGCTTTCATAGAATCAGAGAAAAGTAGGGCTGGATTGGACCTCAGAAGGCCATCTAATCCAACCCCCAGTTCATGGCAGGATCATTCCTGTCTAATTTACCCTACATAAGTGTTTGTTTAACCTGCTGGTAAGCACTTACTAGGGTAAGAAGTTCTACAATCTCTGTAGGGGGCCTGTTCCAGTGCTTATCCATTTAGGTTGAATATTAAGTAGAAATTTCTCACTATGAGAGTGTGCATCTAGCTATGTTTTTGGAGAACCATAACCAGATTGCAGATATTCACAAATGTCTCCACCTAAGGTCCAAGTCAAAGGTCCCAAGTTATTGTTGAATCCTATCAGCCATGAATGATTGGTTATAACTAGCCTTGATAAGCTGATCTAAAATGCCTTCAGCCATATTTCCTTCTTGGAAAAGCCCTAGGCCCATATGCATTCATTAGACCTACCCTGCCATACTTCTCTAGAACTGTCAGGTTTTTTAAACATTATTGAGCACCTTTTAAAAAAAATATGTACTTTTTTGCTGGTCTGGAAAATCCTACACACACACACCTTTTTGTTGTGGAAAAAACGTTTGAGGGAAATAACTTGGCAAGTGGCATTCTTGGGATAAGTATTCTCTTATTCCAAATCAGTTGTTAATCTGAGTTAAAAGTATGCCCTGATTTGTTGGGTATGCTAAATTACATCCTTAAGGGATTTACTTCTCTTCGCTGTTATGAGTTAGAATTGTTTTTAAAGCTATAATGTGAATCAACCATGGCTCTTGCAGCACTATTAGGTCTTTTTAAAAATAGCTCTGTGAGGCTATATAAAAGACTTACTGATGTCAATTTCATGTCACTCAGAATGATGGTGAGAATCTCTGCATTAACACCTATGTATTCTGCCAAAATTTAATAAAATATTGAGTTGTTGTTCTTGTTGTAGGAACTTCCAGTTCCAACTCCTGTGAAGACGAGATTGCCTCAAGAGATCTTCGGTGATGCTCTGATGGTCTTAGAATTTCTTCATGCGTTTGGAGAACTCTTTGATCTTCAAGATGAGTTTCCTGAAGGAGTCACCCTAGGCAAGTTATCACTTGGCAACATGTTTTAATTTGTATAGTTCCGTGTGACTCAAATGCACTTATGAAAGTTTCAAAATTTTCAGCCTATTTTACAGTGACTGATAGTGTTGATTTTTGGCTTCCTGACATCTGGTGGTAGTGCTGATATCTCTAAATGAGTTCAATATAGAAATGTGTGGTCTTGTAAATGTTGCTGGAGACCTTTTTAATATCTTAAACTTAAAGTGTTTGATATTTTACTGCAGTGTCAACAAACTGCAGGTCCACTGTGGAGCCACTAGATCCAGCTGGCAGAGCTGTAGAGGGTTTGCTTGTGCCCACACTAGGGCTGAGCAACAAGGAGCTGTATGCTGGGTCTGGGTAGCTTCCAGCTATTCATATATGTACCACTGTCGCTTCTCTCCAGTTGCAACATGGGTACAGCTTCCAGCTGGGGAGGAACTGTGATGGGGCCAGTTTCACCTGTGGCTATGCTGCAGGCAGGAGTGCAGGAGGGAAACAAGGAGAAGCAGCAACAAAATGGATGCAGTTTTGCAGCTGTCCAGCCCCTGCTTAGCTCCCCATTAACTGAAAGCTGCAGCTATACTGTAGCCAGAGAGCTGGGGGTTGATAAGTGGCAGCAGCACAGGTGCAGGGGAAGAAGCCCTCGCTGTCCCCATACCCCTGACATTCCCCAAAGCCACCTGGCCTGAGTTGGACATGAGCTAGGTTGTTCTGGTCTGTGGCTTGTTAAAGGTTGCTGGCTACTGGTTTAGCAAATGGGCGTTGTCACTGTTTCCTTTTCTCGAGCATCTCTGAAAATGTTTTGCCCCAACATGGTAATATGTTGTTGGATAATTTGCTGTGCTTTTTGTGGGGGGAATCTATTTTTGATTCTTTGCTACTTTGCTCTTACAGTACTTGTATTTTATTCACAGAACTTTTAGAGGAAGCTCTTGTAGGAAATGACAGTGAAGGCCCACTATGTGAATTGCTGTTTTTTTTCCTGACTGCCATATTTCAGGCAATGGCTGAAGAGGAGGAGGAAGTGGCCAAAGATCAAATAGCTGATGCTGAGACCAAAGGTCAGATTTTAAATTTAATATTAAACTGAAATATGAGCTTAAAAGCATACTGCATGATTTGTCACACTTCTAACATTAAAAAAATTTGCCTTTTATTATGTGGTGTTTCCTTGTTTAAGTTTGGTTATAGCTACAAACATTTGTTTCTTTTACGAAGCAAGTATTTGTCACATCATACCCAGTAAAGCGCACTAAGCATTTAATACTAGTCTGTTTTGGAGGGTTCTTCAGTCTTCTACTCCTCCTCCCTCCCCTCCCCCCCGTAGCTTCACTTCTTCAGCACTAAATACTTCTCCTGACCCTTCACACAGACCTCTTCTGTAGCTTCAAAGGATTCCTGAAGTCCAATTGTTACCATGGTCATAATTTAAAACTCTGAATTTATTCTTTGCATGGTTACTATACATCTTCCATTAACATTCCTACATACCGTGCGGCTACCAGCTTGTATACTAAGAGAACATTTTATAGGTTGAAGTGGCTGCTTTGCCTCTAGGCCAGGGGTTTCCAAACTGGTAAGTGTACCCCTGGTACGGAGGACATCTCTGGGGGGTATGTAGGAGAAATTGTATAATGGTGGATTTAATTTTCATTATAATTGGCATTTAAAGGGTTGAAATGTAAACTGTATGCTGGTAGGGGTATGAGGGCAGCTGATAAATCTGGAAGGGTGTGTGTGATAACAAAGTTTGGGAACCTCTGCTCTAGGCTTAGCATGTAGACTAGAGCTGGGCATATATTGAGACGTATACAGTATCAACTAACGGCTTGTCAAAAGTTATACCTTGCTCTTCTGTGTATGCATAAGTGCTTGACAGTGTCAAATGTCTTCGTTGTTTTTAATAGCCAATTTTGGTTTTTGGAGTTCTCCTCTATTAGCACAGTGCAGTGGCTGAGCTGTGAGGTCTGTTCCCACAAAATGCTTTCCCCACAGAGCTCTTGCTGAAGCCACAAGGAGGGCTTGCAAAATCTGGCCTTGCATAAGGAGTTGAAGTTTAACCACTCAAAGTTTTCAGTAAAAAAAATGTTTAAATTGATATTAAGTTTTTTAATAGAGAAGAACAGTTGGGCACAAAATGATTGTCCTTTTTGAAGTTAAACCTTTTTTTAATTGGCAGCAAATTTTAAATTTTAAGTCTTAGTCCTCAAGGAATTGGTGTGTGTGGTTTTTTTTTTTAAGAGTAATCCAGGACAGTAACTGTAGACTTTATTCTCCTTTCAATTGATGGTTTATGGGCTAGGAACAGAAGTTGCACATAAACCAGTTTAAGTGATCAGAAACTGGCTTAACCTGTAGCAGAACAGAAGCTCAGTGCACATAAACTAATTTCAAAATGGCTGAAACTGGTTTACGATAAACCTGGTTGAATGTAGCATCAGACTTAACTGATTTGGGTCAAATCAGTTTATGCACCTTCTGTCCCAACCGCCTTCCTGGTTTAAGTTAAATCAGTCCCCCAGCATGCTTTTCAGCCCTGGGTTGAGCTGTGTTGTCTGCTCCAGACAGCAGAACTGCGCTGCCAGCGCGCCCCACCCCCCGCTTCCTAGTCACAGCAGGGGTGGGGTGTGGCCAGATACCAGTCAGAATGGCCCCCTGAGGCAAAGGGAGCAAGAAGGGGGGCTTGCTTTTTTCCCCCTCTCCCATTGGGGTGTAGCAGCCCTTGTCAGGCCCTCTATCCACAGCCTGAAGCAAACAGGGAGGGGGATCTAATCTTGCCCTGTTGCACCAGCAGCATGGGTCTGCAGCCAGGGCAGAGCAGTCCCATCAAGCATTTTTCCCCACTTCCTCCCCCCCACCCCCAGTGGCAGGGGAGGGAGCATGGCCATGCCATCTTCCTGCCTCACCTGGGGCTGGGGTGCTGAGCCAGGCTGGCCTGCAGGTGCTGCTGAACAGATGCAGAGAGGACAGCTTGAGCTGAGCTGCAAGGGCAAGGACCTTCCCAGAAGGCTGGGGCTGCACAGCCAGGTTGCTCCCAGCCCCCAGGCTGGGCAGGGCTGTCATAAAGTCATGGCACTCTAGTCAACACTGGTAAAATATCAAATTTCAAGTCTGTATCTTATATTTTCTTTATATCTTAAAGGCCCTTCTCAGCATCTGTGGCCTGGACTGGCAGCATGGGTGGGGGTTGGCTGGGTAGCAGGCTGCCTGTGTGGCTCAGAGACACCAGCAGGCCCTGAGCCCAGCAGCTGCAGTCTTGCTGGGGCCCGGTGGGCTGTTCTGCCCCTTTCACCTCGAGCTGCTGCTGCTCTTGCTCTTGCCCCTGCTGCGCTGCACTGCACCACTCATTAGTTCCAGCCTAGAGGCTTCTGCCCAGGGCTTGGTGCTCCAGCTCTGACTGCCTTCCACCCGCTGCACCCGCCCTCAGGGGCTGCTTATTGCGCCGAGTGAGTGGAAGGGATGGAAGGCAGCTGAATCCCGAGCTCCATGCAAGGCACAGGACGGCAGGAGCTGCAGATGGAGGTGAGGGGAGCAGAACAGCTTTGCTGGGCCAAGCCAGCTTCCCTTTGCCTCCAGTGGCTACTATAATGCCCTATAAGAGGGATGTGGCTTTATATTAGTGATAGTCTTTGTTCTAATATTAGAATATTTCTAATCCTCTTGCACTCTGTCTCATCAAAAAGCTCTCCAGTTCGCTTCAGCTCTCCAGTTTTTTGGACAGACCTACCTGTCTTCCTTGTAATTCAGGTTTCTGCAAAAAAATCTTGCTTTTGCTTTCTGTAAATATTTGTAAACAGTAAATATCCACCAATCAAATTAAAATGTGAAGTCTTCTAATACAGTTTAGACTTTAGACTTCTGTTAAATACTTTATTCTAATGGAAAAATCCATCTCGTTTTTAGCCTCCAGCAGTATGTTCCAATAGAATAGACTTGGGGCAGGACATTGCATATAAAGCATTGGCTATTAATGGAGATCGTGCTCCTGAGCCAATGCTCTTCTGGCACTGTTTTGCCTCGGAGCTGTTTATGGTGGAAGAAGAGAGAAGCTTTTGTCATGGCAAGGGGGTGCAGTGTCTCTTGTGGCTTACCAGACTTACTGACTGGTGAAACGATGGTCCTATCTTTGCTTCACCATAAATAGTTAGCAGTAATTGTTTGACTGTTCGTGTGTCCATCTGAGCTCACTGACTGACTGCACTTGGCTCCTACTGGCCAGATGCAAGAAGGATGGGAGAACTCAGTGAACCCTTGTTGCAGCAATCTGGTCCTTTTAAAACTTGCTTCTAATGCTCTTTTTTAAAATGTAAAGTAACTTTATTTCTGGCTGAAATACATTATAACTACTAGTAGCACTGCAGATGAAATACAGCTGAGGAATAAGCCAGAAGCAATCTAGTTTGATTGGAGTTCTCTCCACACCCCCTTCCCCCAATTTCAGTGTGAATTTGCAGGGCTGACAAATATAAATAAGTTGCTTCTAACTGGGTGTACCCTCTGAAACTGGTGATTTGGTGCTTTTTGCTCTTTCTCTATTACTTTCTGCTGGAGCCTCCTTATTTGTTGCTGTTCCTGTTTAGAGAACTTGTGTTCTGGAATAGCTGAACATTCAGTCTGTCTTCTGTCACACTAGTCAAGCAGATTTATGGCCATTGGTATAAATGTGTGCTTTTTAAACCATGTGCTGGATTTTGAAAAGTAGGCAACAGTTCTGCAGCAGAAAACAGCAAGGAAAATATGGTGTGCTTGGTAGGTTTTTTTGTTTGTTTTTCCCTTCCCTGTATGTCCCACACCAAAGTAGTATTATGCAGAGGGGGCAGGGGAGATCAGGAAGAGAATAGCAGATAGACATTACAAAATTAACAAGTAAAAGCTTTTGGATAACAAATGTGATGTGGTTCCAGCATATTATTCAGTAGCCAAGACCTTAATGTTTTATATAGTCTTGTTAGTTCAGACCTGTACCTTGTCTGTTTTTATGTGATGACTTTATAACCTGCGTAATGACTTGGAGCTGAATAAGGTAAAATTAGCCACACACAGAAGTTCAATGCAGTCTAGCCCTCTGGTGCTAAGGCAGCTTTCCTTTAAAAAGAGGAAGTTCTGTATGGATGACTTTTTTTTTCCTACTGATGTTTAATGTGCCTTAAATGACTGTATAATGCTGCTTTGGCATCATTTGGCTTTTGTTTTTAACAGATTACTACTTAGAGTTGTGTAAAATGTAACCTGCTATTTTAAGAGCAGCTTGGTCTTTTTTTTCTTTCTTTAGTAACAAATGGTGGATACTCATACCTAAAATGTTTGATGTTTGGATAGCTCTTTCTGAAATGGTAATAGGAAATGATGATTCAGTTGAAGGAGAGCATATGGTATAACTTTTGTGTTTTTCCCTTTTCAAGTGTGGTTCCACTCCCACCCTTTGTGCATGCTTTGTGCATTTGATGCTTTAGCAGCTTGTGCATAGTGAGAAAAGCTTTCAGTGACTTAGTGCATGTCCCTAGCATTTATTGTCTTCTGGGTGGACTTAAGACAGTGTGTGTTTTAACTTTTTTGTTTGTAGAACTGAGTTTTGAATTTGAGGCTTTTGTGAATCCCGAGCCATTTTGCTTTGTCTTTGCATTGTTTTAAAAAGGCTTGCTTTCTTCCCGCCGAAGTACAAGTTTTAATTTGCACTAGAATAAAGTGTTTATTTCCTTAAAGATTTAACAGAGGCTTTGGATGAAGATGCAGACCCTACAAAATCTGCACTGTCTGCAGTTGCAACTTTGGCAGCTGCATGGCCCCAGTTGCATCAGGGTATGTGTGGGTTTCACTCTTGTTTTTTGTTTTTATTTTTACTTTGCTCTGTATTTTAATAAAAGCACATTTTACATTGTTTTGCTTTGTATTGTTAGTTTATAAATAGAAATAAATTCTTGCTATTTTAACTGTAGGCTGCAATTTGAAAAACTTGGATCTCGATAGCTGCACT
>NW_005841835.1:6145324-6165328 GCF_000455745.1 Alligator sinensis
TTCCGAGATTCTCAGGCTCCACATCCTAGCATCAGGTGCTGATGTTACATCGGCCAATGCAAAATATCGTTACCAAAAACGCGGAGGGTTCGATGCTACAGATGATGCTTGCATGGAGCTGAGGTTGAATAATCCTGGTCTGTTAAAGAAACTCTCAAGTACTTCTGTGTATGACCTGTCACCAGGTAATAAAATAAATATTTGTATTTTAAGTTGATAAAAACCATCTTGCTGATGATTAGTTCCAAATCTAGCACAGGTCAAAAGATATTTAACAGCCATTTTTCCTGTCATAACAAATTGGTGGATAAACTCCAGTTTTTGACAGAGAGAAAAGGTTTTATAGAAAAGACTCTTTCTTAAGAGTGTCCCCTCCTATCCATTTTCCTTTTTATATAAAATTATTTTCCCGCTGCCAGTCCATTCATAGCATCTGATGCAGTAGGCTGTTGTCCATAAAAGCTTATCTCTCTCTGTACCAATTGGTGTCTAAGGTGCCACCCTGGCCTACTGAATAACTAGCCCTCTAAATGGACTCTCCCTTTTTGGATTTGATAACCATGAGAACTTTTGATTGTTTAAATCAGTGGTGGCCAGCCCACAGCATATGTGCAGCCAGTATGTTTTGGCACTCAGCAGATTGGGGAGGGGCTGGAGACTGGGAGCAGTAGTCGGGGAAGAGAGATGGGTTGGGGGTTGATACTGTACCAGCGTAAATACCAGCCAAATCCTTGTTGCCTGAGGGCAATAAGACTTGGAGACATTGGCTGATTTATTGGAGTGATATACTTGAGACTTGTGGCACACTTGCCAAAAAGTTGGCCACCACTTTTTTAGATGGTTCATTTTTCAGGCTTCCAGTTATGGTGCCAGGATTTTATTTCTTTGATGTTACTTTTGCTTTTGTGCTGACAGGCTTTAACTTTGAAGTGGGATTATTCTTTTCTGTAGTGAGTTTCTTTCAGTTAACAGTTCAAACTTGAAAATGATGCATAGATTCTGGGGAATTGGTTCTATTTCATATGATGTTATTTTCAGTATTTTTATCTGTCTTGTCTGTCTGGTTTTTTTTTTGGCCTCATCTTGTGGGGGCAGCATGCAAATCTTATAAATGAATGTTTAGACATGTATGCTGTTATGTTAGGAGCATGAAATGTGATGTGCTGTACCTCAGAGCTGGAATGTTAGTATATCCTGAGCCCATATCTTGGTGAATTTCCTAACCATAATTTACAGTTGAGATGGCTGGAGAGTTTTTGTTTTCCTGAGTGTAATAGGCAGGAAAGGGGGGGGGGCAGTGGAATTTTTAAATTTTACAATGTTGATAGAGGATTTTTTGTTTCTTTTGGGTTTTGTCTGTTACTGCAAACTGCTCTGAGCCTTTCTGGATAGGGTGGGATATGCATCTAAAATATTGGCGGTGTGCCAAGAGCTATCTCTTCATTGAGTCTTCATTGCTTTCAGTTGTCAGATCTGACATTGTCTTTATGCTTCATGTCTCCATCTATTTCTATATTTATAATTATTACTAGATAGGCACTCGCATGATTTGTATTTTAAAAGGACAGAATCAACCAGGTTTAATGGCTGTATTTGACTCAAAATTGTAAAACAGAATGCATCTGTGTGTAAGATTCAGTAGAACTAAAATAACCTCTCTTGCCTAATATTTTAAAACTCTTTATCTACAAAAATATACCAATGTAGGGCCGTCCCCGGGGGGTGGGAGGGCAAATCGGTGACCACCCTGGGTTCCACGCTTTGGGCGTGCCCCATGGACAATGCCATACAAGCCCTGCTGTGGCCACCACCACTGCTGAATGCTGCCACTGTCTCCCTACCCCAAGGCAAGATCAGGACGCCACTGTATCTTAGGCTTGAAATTAGCAACATAAAGGGTATTTCCATGAACTAGAAAAAGGCCTATAGTTAATATGGTCATGGTAGTTCATTAACCATTTAATATTAATTTATCAGGTGAAAAGATAAAGATTCTTCATGCCCTTTGTGGAAAACTTTTGACACTTGTCTCCACTCGAGATTTCATTGAGGACTCTGTTGATATATTACGGCAGGCAAAACAGGAGTTCAGAGAGTTAAAGGCAGAACAACATCGCAAAGAGAGAGAAGCAGCAGCAGCAAGGTAAGAACAGAACATAGGAAGCTGAACATATCCAGGATTAGACTAAGTGGAACTCCTTTATTCAGCAGAACTACTGGATATGAACATGTAACTATTTTTCTTTGCGTTACACCAGCGTTAAAAGCCCAAATCATGACAGATATCTCATGATGGGCATTGTAAAATAGGAGTTTGTGGCCTGAAATTTATTTTCATGCCTTTTAGTGCTTAAGTAAAAATTCACGAGCAACTTAAATTAGGCACTCTGTGTATTGGGTCATAATTATTTCACATTTCCTTCCAATGTTAGGATACGCAAGAGGAAGGAAGAAAGATTAAAAGAACAAGAGCAAAAGATGAAAGAAAAACAGGAAAAGTTGAAGGAAGAAGAGCAAAAAAATCCTGCTGTGGAAGCATCTATTGGGTATGATCAGTTATTTGTGTGATGAAATAGGCCAAAGTTTCAATTCATTATAGTTCTGCTGACTTCTAGTATTGTTTCAATTTACACCATTGGGGAATTAACTGTAAAATCATTTTTTAATTTTGTTTCTACAAACTGGTTTTCCCTTATAAATAAGTGACTTTAATACAAACATTACCAAAAGTCTGCCTGCTAATAGGAAATCTGAGACTACATTTTATAAGGTTACCGTGTGTATCCAACTGGTGAGTGCAGGTATTCATGGTTGGCTTAGTTTACTAATTGGCTGGGGGGAGAGAGGGAGGTTTGTATGCTGCTTATCTAGTCTGACTGCTTATATAACATCAGTTGTCAAACCTCGCCTAACAGTTACTGCATCAAACCTATGACTGTCCTCTTCTGAATATGGCAGTCTCGTGGTGGGGGGATATTTGCTATTTTAACCACTTTGTTGTTCTATAATATCTCAATGGAATCAGGGTCTTTCACAAAGATAAAACAGTAGGAAATAAAAATTAAAACCTAAGGACCAGATTCCAAGCTGGTATAAAATAGCAGAACTTGACTGAATTTGTTGGGGAGTGCATGCTACCAAAAAAAACAGACACTTCAGCTATTAAGTGTCTCTAGCAATTTGGGTGGTATTTAAACTCTGGCTTTAATTTTTGGTATGATTATGATTTTAATTTTGTGGTAGTTGCTCAGTGTTTTGGTTTCTGGTAAATTTCCTATACTTTAAAGTTTATATAAATGCCCTCTTCCCCACCCCCCCAACCCTACTATAAACCTATACTGTCTTAAATAATTGTAGAGTCATTTTCATGTTGCAGCAGGAATAGTGCAATGAAAGGAGAAAATGCATCTTTGGAGGGCAACTTTTGATAGTAAAATGCTAATTGCTAATATAACTTGTCAAAGAATTGATCAGAACTGACAACGAATACTAGGGATGTAGTTAATCACTTCTGTTATACCATCCTATTAGGGAGGAGGAACGGGAAGACCTTGATACTAGCACAGAAAGCAAAGAAGTTGAACGGAAGGAGCAAGACATGGACACAGTGACAGAGGATGAGGAAGAACCAGGGCCAAATAAAAAAGGCAGAAGAGGTAATGCCAATAATTTGTGAGTACTTGTTGGAATGTGTGCGCAATTAGATACATTCATACTGTTTTTTTAAAAAGCATAAACCTCATTGTACAAGATGTTGATCATAATAGATTACTCAGTACATTGAGCTGTCTTGAACCCTGTTTTAACTGTCAATCCTGTGTACTTCAGCTTCTCTGTCTCTTTCTTCTGCTTGCCATCTCTAGGCAACTGTGTCAGAAAGGTGAAATGATGATAAACTGTTGTCTATTTGCAGTTCTGAATATTTCAGTGATCCTGTAGGAATCTTATCTGAAGATGCCATCCTTGGCTTTTTCAGTTGTTTTGTTTTTTAAGAAAACAAAAAATGTAACCACGATGATAATGATGACAACAAGAAATAAAAACCAAACCTACTTTTCTCTGGAACTCTTTAAAATGTCTTACACTGATGATTGGCTCTGGACTGGGTCTGCTTCTTATGCTCTGTGAGCCTGGATTCAAACCCAGATTATAGCTTCAGCTTTTACTAGATATGTTGTTAAGGATAACTTAAAGTGTGATTCATTTGACTTATACTTCTGTTTGCTGATTTTTAAAAAATTGTTAATGTTTGAACCTTAATTATGAGCTTGTGTAGTCAATAACAATATATTGAATTGGAGTTCTCTCTCTTAAAGCCTTTTTCTAGTGTTTTTGCCTTTTGTAGCATTTCACCTTTTGTAGTGTTTTCTACAGGATGCTGAGATTTTTATAATGAACCCTACAAAGGTCTTTAAAATGAATTTCAGCATTCTTAAACGTTAGTGGATTAAGCTTTGGAATGCCACTGTTAGGCAAATGTTTCTGTTCCCTTTTGACAATAATACAAAAGGGGTTAGCCATGCTAGTCTGATAGAAGGTAGGGAAGAGTGTTACCTTGGAGACTGATTCAGAGAGGCATGAGCTTTTGTAGGCAACAAGCTACTTGGATACTAGGAATGGACTGACAGGAAGAAAAGGGTTGTGTGTTTGGGTTTTTTTTGTTGTTTTTTCTGTTTTTTAAATGGAAGGGACTGGGATACTACTAAGAGCAGTAATAATAAGTGAACTGCTTAGATCAGTGATTCTCAACCTCGTTAGACTGGAGGTACTGCTTGGACAGTAATAGCTCTTAGCTTTCACTTGTTTGACTATGTAAAATAATGGAGCAGCTGTTGTGCTCTTAAGAGTTCTTTGTAACTGAAGAGGTCAGAATGTTTTTGACAGCATGGATTCCTATTTGAAACTTTGGGGTTTACCTTGTGAATCATCATGTAGGTGTTTGCAGTGATTTAACATTTTACAGCATCCTAGTTGAGAATTACTGGATTAGATCAGTTAAAATGAGCAAAGCACTGAACACCTGGCAGGATACTGGAGTAAAGAGCTAGTTTTGATAAGAATGTAGTCTTTTTTTTTTTTTTCTCTGTTTACCCAGGAATTTAAAATGACAAACTGCAGTACAGTGCAGGTTCTGTGCAACAAGGCCTCTTTGACTATAGAACTAGTTCAACCTGGCTTATTAGTAGGCTCTCACACTTAACATTACAGTTTCACTGACAGTTAAAGCGGGTACTGGAATTCTCTTGGTCACTCTATGATAGAAAAATGCTGCAAAGATTCTCTCTTAAATTACGAATGGTGCACACACAAAACAAAACAGCCCAACCCTGCTCCCCACAATTTTAAATGGCCTTTCTTTTTCACACAATTAGTTTTGTTCTTTTACTGAGCACAAAATGATAATGTTAACCTGATTACAGTGAACATGTCAGAAAATGAGTAATTTTATTATAAATTGAGCTAATGGCAGTAGTAGGAGTATGTTACTGTCCTTCTTCCTGTCGTTTCTTAGGAAAGAGAAGCCAAAATGGATATAAAGAACTTGCAAGGCAAGAAGAAACTATATCTGAAAAGAGTGAACCTCTTACTCCTGAAGAGGAAGAAGCTTTAAAACAGGAGCAGCAAAAGAGAGAGAGAGAACTTCTAGAAAAGATTCAAAATGCCACCGCCTGCACCAACATCACTGCCTTGGGTCGTGATCGCATGTACCGACGATACTGGATTTTTCCTTCCGTTTCTGGATTGTTTATAGAAGAGGACTATTCTGGTCTTACAGAAGACATGTTATTGCCTCGAACATCTTCCTTTCAGTCTTGCACAAATGAACCTCAGGTATCCCCTAAAACTGGAGGGTCATTGAAGTCCTCTGAATCTACCTCCGCTATTGACCAAGATTCATATGCCAGTGTTGCTGTTGAGGTGCCAAGGCCAGTATGTAAGCCAAACCGCTGGTGCTTTTACAGTTCTCGGGAACAACTGGACCAACTCCTAGAGGCTCTCAATTCCCGAGGACATAGGGAGAGTGCCTTAAAAGAAACTCTTTTACAAGAGAAAAATAGATTATATGAACAGCTAAACGAATTTCCTGTGGAAAAATTACATATTCCAGGTAAGTGGCAAGTTAGTTTGCTGTGGGTTTTTTTTTTTTTGCAAATTATTTGAACTTTTGGTTTAATTGTTGTTGTTTCTGTATAGTACTTTTAGGAGCCTATAGTTCTTATTTAAGTACTTTCACTGCTCCCATATAAATTATTTTGCCTTTTTGTTTGCACAGTTGAACTGTGCACCTTTTTATAGGGGAATCACCCACTTTTAATGTGTGGTTTGTTTGTTTTTTTTTTAAACCCATTTTGTGGTGTGTCTTAAGGAAAAGGTAATGGCTTCCCTGCTTTTTTCAGTACAGTGGTGCTCAATCTTTTGGTCCTTCAGGTGAGATGATTTTTGTGTGGGGCTAGTTTGCAGGCCAGATTGGAGCTTTGCACCCCCCCCGGGCGAGTACTGAGATCAGGCTGCATGTACCAGGATTGGGCCCTGGTTCCCCTGCATTCTGGAACTGGGCCCTGTGCTGCCATAATCACCTTATCTAGGGTGTAGGACTATGTCATCTGGCCTACAAGGCTCCTCATGGGTCCAGATATGATGTGGCAGGGGACTGACTACCTCTTCCCACTGCTGCCAAACTTTCAACCCATGGAGAGTCCTGTGAGTCAGATAACATGGCTCTGGGGGCTGGATCTGGCCCATAACCAGGGGTGCTCAACTCCTAGCTCAATAAATTGGAGCCAGTCATTGGCCCTTACTACCTGGCAAAAGTCTATTACAGCATGCATAATTGAGTGGTAGGGGGGAGGGGAGAATGAGACTTCAGTTTGATGTAGATTTGAAAATTCAGTATTTGATATCCCTGGGTTGAAAGGGAGGTCATCTCTCAACACTGCTGTGACAGAAGATGCAATAATCCGCCTTTGAAGACAGAGGGCATAGGAGAGGCAATTAGCGTACTATGTTTTTGATTTGGGGAGGTGTTCTTTTATAACATAATATACAAAATAATTCAAAAGACCCGTTTGTCTTGTTCACTTTAGTTGGTTTTAGTACTCTGAAGTCATGCAAACTTTTTTTGAAAAAAGTAAAAAATCTCTTAACTGTTGAACACTGCAGGGTCATGCACAGGCTAAATTCGTGCAGAAGTTTCTATGCTCTGTTGGCACATGCTCATCACAGGAGTAGCTTTGTCTGCAGAATAACACTGCTTTTGTGTGTTTCCGAGTTTAAAAGCTTGCTTGAAACTACCCCAAGCATTTTTGTGCTTAAAAAAAAAAAAAAAAATGAGACTATAGTGCATATCAGTTGTCATGCAAATTGCTGACAGAAGTGAAGGATGTCTTGTGTGTATACCACAGAAGTGCAAAATGAATTTGTATGGGTTGGGGAAATTTTTGGACCAAAAGCATTCAAAATCCATAACTGATCTCCACTTACTGGAGTTATCCAGTAACATCTGATTGCCACAGCAAGAAAAAAAATGCTTCTTTCCATTAGAGCTACAGTGTGTGTGTGTGTGTGTGTGTGTGTGTGTGTGTGTGCACGCATGCACGCACATGAGCATTTGTATTCATTTTCTTTTCTGTTTTGTCGTCTTTCCATTTTCTGTGTGTTCTTCGTTTTTGTATTCCCTCTCCCCTTCCTGTGCATTTTTATCCCTGCACTAGTCCCCCAATTCCTAGACTTCTATTCTTGCTGCGTGCCTTCGTGCCATCAGCTAAAACGGTAGAATAGTCATTAGACTTCATTGTCAATGTATATTAGACTTGAATCTCATTTGGGTGAGAGCTCTAATAGAGGAGAAGGAAATTTAACATCTGTGGGACTTTGTTTTACACCATCTGTAGACTAAGATATAACATTGGTTTACTCTTAGTTCACTTCAGAAGATTGTCTCTAGCCTGAGGGCTGGAAACCTTTTTATTTATTTTATTTTTAAATGAAATCTTGGATTCTGCACAACTTTACCATGAAAGCGATTTATAAACAGGAATCTGTTTTGCACCTCTGGTCTACATGGATGTTTTTATTTGCCTTTACTGCATATTAGTTGTTCCATTAAAACTGGATAAAACAACTACAAATACTTCCTCTTTTTGGTGGTGTTGCTAATGATGAAACCATAGATCCTGAACAGGAACTCTACTTCAGGTTTGTTTTTTTGTTTTGTTTTTTCAAACAAAGGAAAGAATGTTGTAGTTAAACCTTTTACTGAATTGTACTCTAGTAATGAGATGTAGCTATAGGTAAATTCACTGTGGGGGACAGGGTTATAACAATAGGACTTGGCTTCCACATCCTTACTCATTCAACCTAATTTTCTTATGATTCCATGAATTAACAGTATGCTGTAAAATGATTTGTAGCCAGGGATCCTGGTGTTCTTTGTTTAAAAATCTCAAGTTCTTTTATTAAAAATTTCAAATTCTCCAATTTAAAACCCTCAATCCACATTTTTTTTCTGTGATTTTTTTCGTTTTAAAAAATGCCACTATAAATACAGTGCATCAACTGATACCTATATATCTTAATTGCATTTACAATTTTAAAGCAGGTTAGAAGCTTACCAGTGCTTCAGTCACTATAATAATATAATAAAATGAATTCCTAAATACCTATAAACAAAACAAAATCAAATGCCAAAATATATCATAGAAACTCAGAGCTCCCCCTGCCCCCTTTGCTCACCAGGACATAGGTTCAGCTGCAGCTGTGTCCTTTCTGGGCCACCCCCCCAGTCCCCTAGGTGGTGCTGAGCAGCCCTGCCCATGCCAGTGCTCTACCCCTGCCAGTTACGTACCCCCGAGGTTTTTTGTGTGTGCACATCTGCATGGTGCACCCTGCCTCTGATTGCCCTCCTCCTGCTTCCGCATAAGGGAAAATTCCACATTTTTCCATGGAGAACAGAAATCCTAGGTCCCGTCTATAACCCAGTCAAATTCAACTCTGAACGTTATAAGAGGCAGCATGTTGTTTTGCTTCTTCCTGCTCCTCCCCCTTCATAACCGACTAATATAAAAACAGCATATCATCACTTCATTTTAAAATATTTATTTCAGTACCTGTCAACTTTTTTCTCAATAGAATTTCCAATTATTGGCTGCCATTTTTTTTTCCTGCTTAGGACTTGCACCATCCATGCACACTTTTTAATGTGCATTAGTATTTGAAAAGTTTATGTAACTGCTTTCAACCACTGGGAATTGTTTCGTTATCTGCAAGTGAGAGAGTAACAGAAATCTGCACGTCCCTACTTTTCCTTCTCTCTTTCATCCTCCTTTTTCAGCAGGTTGTTAATTCTTGTCTGAATAACTCTGAAGTTCTTATGTTCTTCTCTCCTCATCACTCTCATCCGTGCTTGTTTTACAAGCTACATCTTTTGATTTGTATGCTGTTAACTCCCCCCCCCCCACCCTGTCTTCCAGTCCCTGGCAAGTGTTTATTCTGTTGATATAGTCTATTTTTTATAAATTTGTGAAAAGATGTAGTAAGTTGTTGGTTTTGGGGTTTTTTTCTATTCGAGTTCTTCTCTGGTTTTTCTTAAATAAGCTGTTTGTTTGTTTACAATGAGGCTATCGATTTTAATATCTAAGTGACATAAAATGAGGTAAGTGGTTTCAGGAAATACAATTTGCTCCTGAATTGTCTTGTCAGGTTTTACAGTTTAATAGCTGTATTTGCTTGTTTTTTACATATTGTGTGAAAGAACCATGCTGAGAATGCAGGAGTTCTGTTTCTGTTGTCAAATCAGAGTCAAGTTGAATGTACAGAAAAAAACAGGAGAATCCTTTCCTAATTTTATAGCATAGAATCTGTTAGTGTTAAAATAAAACACTTTAAGACTGTGCTTTAACTCTGTCCCTTCCATTTGCTTCCTGCTTTGGGTAGCCCTGGATGTTGATATTTTTAGGAAGACTTTGTTTGACCCTGTTTTGAGTTAAATTTTATGGTGTTACTCTAGCTAAATCAGTACTGAAAGAATTTTAAATAACTTTGGTTGTTAACAGCCTTTTTTTGTTGAAGGTTTGGGTTTTTTGTTTTGCTTTTTTTTGCTGGTCAGTTTTAAGGGGTAAAAAATCCTAACAAAGATTATAGTATTGACTCTCATTGCAGACAAACCTCAAAGTGACAGCAGACCACTTTCAGGGCGGGGAAGAATACAGAATACACATGATGCACTTCAGATGTCGGCAGAAAAGCAACTTGAACTACGACTTAGAGACTTTCTTTTGGACGTTGAAGACCGAATCTATCAAGGAACATTGGGAGCTATTAAGGTATTCCACTATTCAGTATTTTTGTAGATGGTGCTTCTAGGAAGGTGCTAATGAACTCTTGCATAATATCCTGAGGGAAACCAAAAATATAAGTTAAATAAGTGTACAAAAGATGGCACAACCAAAAGTTCGTAGAAACAAAATCTTGTTTGCTGCAGGTTACAGACAGGCAATCTTGGAGAGCAGCCCTAGAAAATGGGAGGTACGAGCTGCTAAATGAAGAACACAAGGAAAATGGTATAATTAAAACTGTGAATGAAGATGTTGAAGAAATGGAAACTGATGATCAAGACAAGTTTATTCTAAAAGACAGGTAAAATCTGTAATTTAAATAACTAACATTTTATGTACCTGTTTTTATAAGTTATTTCCATAACTGAAAAATGGAAAACTTTTTTCTTAAGGCTGACTTTGTGTATAGGACTGAGCTATTTTCTTCCATAATTTTTCAAAATGATGTGAATTTAATATTAGGTGAACATGTGATCACTATTTTGAGGAACTTTTTGACTGCTTTGTGAACTGCAGAACATCTTTCCATTATTTGTATATGAGAAAATGTGCATGTTTAAATACAGTAAACCAAATACCATGTTATAACATGCAGAATCTGATTATAATGTTTGAGCTTTCTGACAACCCATGCTTAATTTTTCTGGAAGCGTTGGCTTCATAGAAAGCATGCGAGGAACATTGACACCAGGACTCAACTTTCTTTGGAGTTCTACTAGATACCCTAGGTGTGTGTAACTAGCTATTCATCTGTTGTGGTAAGAGGAATTAACAGAATGGATCACTGCCTTAAAACCTTTGACACTAAAAGGAAAAATAAAGTTTAAAAAAAAAAAAAATTGACTGTAACAGTAACAATAACTTTTTATATAGGAAAAAAAATTGTAACACCAGCAGAAGAAAGGAAACCTACAGTTGCATGTATTAAAGTAAACTGTATTGTAATCTATAAATAGATTTTACAGAGAGAAGATTCTACCCACGACTGGGTAGTGGACATCGAGGGGTACAGGCGAGAGAACAGGGGAAAAAAGGCCGGGGGGGGGGAGGTGTAGTGCTTTACATCAAAGAGCAATACACATCCTCGATGATCAGGAGGGGCAAACTGAGGCACTCTGGGTAAGAATGCAAGGGGGTCGTGGGGAAAGGAACTTGATAGTGGGCGTCTACTACAGACCGCTTCACTGGGGGGACGAGCTGGACCTGGAATTCTCAGGTCAGCTCACGGAGGCTGTAAAGTCAAGGGATGTAGTTGTCTGGGTAGTCTAGGTCACCCATGACATCTGCTGGGAGGAGCAGTCAACCAGGTCTGACTGCTCATGTAGGTTCCTAGCCGGGATCCAGGACCGCCACCTAACCCAGGAGGTGCATAGTCCCACCAGGGGAAATGCCTTGCTGAACCTGGTCCTTGCCACAGGCAACAACCTGGTGAGGGGTCTGCGGGTACTCAACCACCTGGGCAACAATGATCACTGCCTGCTGGAATTTATTATCTAGTATAGGGTGGTGAAAGCAAGCAGTAAGGCAAAACTCCTCAACTTCTTCAGGAGGGCCAACTTCAACGAGCTAAGAAGATATTTAGTAGGAGAGGCATTGGGGTCTTGGAGCCTCAGTGAGATGGGAGTCTATGACAGGTAGTTGTTCCTCAAGGAGACGATCCTCTGAGCTCAAAGGGAGTTGGTCCCAATGTGCAGCAAGGGGGGCAGGAGTGCTAAAAAGCCCCCCATGGCTCAGCAAAGGTACTGAGGGCAAAAAAGGAGGCATACAAACAGTGGAAGCAAAGGGCTATCACCAAGGAGGATTACACCTTTGTTGCTTGTCTGCAGGGAGGCTGTTAGGAAGGCCAAGGCAGAGATGAAGCTAGGGCTAGTGACCAGAATTAGGAATAACAAGTCCTTTTTCAAATGCATAGGAAGTAAGAAGGAGGCACCAGGGAACATGGGGCTCCTACAGGACAGGCTTGGCAATCTGGTGATTGCAGCAAACAAAGCTGACCTTCAATGAATTATTTGCCTCCATATTTCTGAACAGGGACCAGGACATTTTCCCCCACTAGGATTACAGATGGACCCAGGGGAGGCACCACCATGCCTAGGGTCAGGGTCGACCTAGTTGGGGAACTTTTGGAGGGGCTGGATGTGTTTTTAAATTGGTAGGTCCAGATGCTCTGCACCCAAGGGTGCTGAGGGAATTGGTGGGGATCATAGCAGGGCCCTGGCACAGCTCTGAGTGCTCATGGGGCTCTGGCCAGGTACCAGAGGATTGGAAAAGGGCCGATGTGGTCCCCAATTACCCAGGTCCTTGATGCCTACACAGTCAGATGGGTGGCAAACTGGCTAGATGGTCACACCCAGAGAGTGGTCGTTTTCGACATGGAGGGATGTGGGCAGTGGAGTCCCCCAGGGTTCAGTCCTGGGCCTGTACTATTCAACATATTTATCAGTGATCTGGATGTTGGTGTAGAAAGCATGCTGTCCATATTCACTGACACCAAGATGTGGGGCAAGGTGGGCACGCTGGAGGGGAGGGACAGAATTCAGCTAGATGGGTTACAGAGGTGGGCGGATGAGAATAGGATGGAACTCAACACAGACAAGTGCAGGGTGCTGCATCTAGGGAGAAGGAACCAGGAACACGCCTATAGGCTGGGGAACACCCTTCTTGTCAACACAGTGGCAGAAAGGGATCTTGGAGTCACTGTTGATTCCAGGATGAACATGAGCCGCCAATGTGAGGAAGTGGTCAGTAAGGCTAACTGCACCTTGTCATGCATCTACAGGTGCTTCACAAGCAGGTCCAGGGAGGTGATCCTTTCCCTCTATGCGGCGTTGGTCGGGTTGTAGTTGGAATACTGCATCCAGTTCTGGGCGCTGCACTTCAAGAGGGATGTGCTTAGCATTGCGAGGGTCCAGAGGAGGGCCACTCACATGGTCAAGGGGCAGCAGGTCAGGCCCTACAAAGAGAGGCTAAAGGGCCTGAATCTATTCAGCCTCCACAACAGAAGGTTGAGAGGGGATCTGGTGGCTGTTTACAAACTCACCAGGGGGGACCAGCGGAAATTGGATGAGGCTCTGTTCCCATGAGCACTGTCAGGGGTTGCTAGGAATAACGGCCACAAATTGTTAGAGAAGGTTCAGGCTGGACATCAGGAGACATTACAGTTAGGGCTGCCAGGCTCTGGAATGGACTCCCAAGGGAGGTGGTGCTCTCTCCTACCTTGGGGGTCTTTAAGAGGAGGCTGGACAGATATATTTGGCTGGGGTGTTATTGACCCTGGCACTCATTCCTGCCTGGGGCAGGAGGTCAGACCTGATGATCTGTTTGGGTCCCTTCCAGCTCTAAGCACTACTAAATTAAGACCTTCCCCTCTTAAGCCAGGTTTCTTAAACTCCAAAAACCAGAGACTTGGTTAAAGAGTCTGTTTTTCTTTTTCTTCTACTCTCCTTGGAAGTCTGAGCTTCACTTTTTTAGGTTGACCTTGCCTAATGGTTCCAAAACCAGAAACCTTTCATGGTTTCTATATTGTGTTTTATCAAAATAACTTGTGGTATATAACTAGTCACAAGATTACAGCCTCATCTGGAAAGGTTTATGAGGGAACTACTCTGTTCTTCTGATTTTAATGAGAAGATGTTGATATAGAAATAGTTACTTTCCTCCCACAAACCAATGTTCAGTCATGTCCTTTGTATTACTTATAAAGACTGGATATTCTCTGCATCCTGAAAGTTACACCATTGGAATATTCCATTATTTATTTCTATGGAGCTAATGTCATCTCATTGACTTGGTGTCTTTTATCATTCACTCCTCCTCTTGCCTGTCACTCGCCTCTCCTCCTACCTATGTTTGGATCCATTCTAAAAGCTTGTACTTGTATACAATTTTTATCTATGCTGTTGACTCCCCCCCCCCAAAGCTTCCAGATTTTGCTCCTATGATAGAAACTAAGATTCTGGAATCGTACTTTATTCTATTGATGTTGGGCATTCAATCCCAAAGGTCTCGTTAGGGCTTTTGAGTTCAAGTAATTACAATATAAAGTAGTATGCCATCTCTTTAGGTTTTCTGCGATTATTAGTGCCCAAAAATAAAGTGGTCCAAGAGAAAGATCGTAAATTAGCACCTAATAGCCTTTTTTATATGAAAAGGAAAATCAAAGAGCTTTACTGCAGACTTCTAAGAGGCTGACTAAACAAATGCTCTGAAAATGTTTCTTAAGTGTTAGAAACTCTATTTTAGTTTTGGTCAGTAATTTTAAAATTGTTTAAGCTTTTGTGTTTCACTACATTTCAACAAAATGTCAAAAACAGGATTTGGCAATGCACATTTTGGTGCTATAGTATGTTGGCTGGGTTTGTTGCCTCATGGGGGTTGGAGGGTTGTAAATAAGAGAAAATTGCATACTCCCATTTCCAACAAAATTGAAAGGCTGGCTTAGTTTGTCTTACTTTTGTACCGTTAGAGATTACTGTAGTTTACCTGTCAGTTCAGACCTATTTTTAAAAAACGAGAGAGAAGAAAATAAAGTGGTTTACCAAGCAAGTCTTCAGGAATTTGTTTTTGTTTGTTTGATTTGTTTGTTTGTTATAAGAAGCTGTAAGGGGATATTGCTTCACTCTGTTCAGCATCATACAAGGTCTTTAAGCTGTTACTGTATCCATCCATCTCCAGAATTTTCTTTCTATTTAATCTGCTTGGTTGTGATAATACCACCAAATTGGACACTTTGCTAACCTTAATAAATGCATCTTACAATGGCATAGCTGACCATTAAAGGGGGTATTATCTGTGTGAAGTCTAGAATATCACCCTTTCTGAAGGGTTATGCATTCTTTTAACAGCTAGTACATCATAACAAAAAAAGCTTTTAAAGAAGCTTACAGGTAACAGTAGACTTTTTTTTTTTTTTTTTTTTTTTTTTAATGTGAGACTGGTGAAAAGTTATACTTAAATCAAAATTAGTGTGTCCTAATGCCAAATTTACTCTACCAGACATGCCTATCTGGAGTAATGTTTTATATGAAGGAATTTAGCTCAATATAACCTGTTAAACTCCATTTCTGTGGTATGTTGGATGGGCTTTTGCTATAACTTGTATGCATGCAAATAAATTAAAATTCTCTACAATAATTAGATTTATTTAACTTTTCTCAATGCTGCCATAAATTGTGCTTTTTAACTTTTTTTTTTAACTTTAGATTTACAGGATTAAAAGCTGAAGCTCAAAGCACTGCATCAACAAATACAAGCACTCCCCAGCCAGTTAATAATGTGGTCCATTGCTTAGCATCTGCACTGCTTCAAATAGAGCAAGGCATTGAGCGCAGGTTTCTCAAAGCACCACTCGGTAAGTTGCCAGTATCAAAACTGAATGCCTTTTTAATTCTCTTAGATTTCTAAAGAATTTCTGAAGAGTAGCAAAATTGTTCTTCCCTTTTGTGGGCAGTTGGTATAGGATTACTCAATTACTAGGACAAAAGAACAGATGTTTAACATCCTTCCTCTCCCCCAGGATTTGCTATTGCTGTGAATCTGTAGACCACAAGGAATAGTCAAATTTACTACTTGTCTTCTATCCATGAGTTGCATGGCTTGTATTGCATAGTTGGTCAGGAACTGACCAAAAGGGTTGTAAAATGAAGGGTAGAACACAGTTAGGGCAATTTAGTTTAAATCTCGAGCAGTATGTGCTGTTTAATTCAGTTTGTCGTAGGCTAGACAAAGGACTAACATATCTGCAAGTAAGTGGAAGAAGCCTAACTTGTTCTTCAGGGTGTTAATTTCCTAAAAATTTAGGGGTTCTAATTAATCAGGTGATTAGTCTAGAAGACTTAGCTGTGCAGTTCTTGTGCTTTATAGTTGAGAAGCTGGTCTTCAGGAAAACACTTGTGGCTCTGTCTTTTAGGGCTTACTCTATTTGTGTCTCGTATACATTTGAGAGACTATTTTATAGATCACTTAACTTCCACTGGTTCCAGGTCTCACCAATTCTAATGGTTTTATATGATTCTAATGATTATAATCTCTGAAGTGGTGGATCTCCAGCATGTTCCTGGAGAAGTGTGTGTATAAATGTGTAGGAGTTAGTAATGCATCAGAACCCACTTGAGTGGGCACTGTACAAAAGCAAGACCAAAAGACCAGTCCCATTTCCAAAGACCTTACAATTTAGTATAAGACAAAGATGACCCAGCGGCTGAACTATAAGTATAAGAACTGCACAACTAAGTCTTCTAGACCAGCGATTCTCAACTTCTTTCCACCTTGCATCCCACCAACTACTGGTCTCAAAAACCCTGGTCCCACTATGATAAATAATAAGTGCGGGGAGGGGGTCCTCAGGTGACCGGTTGATTTTGAGCAAACCCAGAAGTGCCGGTGGCAAGCCCACCACTTCTCTATGTCCCACTGGCTGAGATGCACTGTTCTAGACTAATCACTTGATTAACTAGTGTCCCTAAAAGTTTTTCTACCCCTTACCGTTTCCACGTTTCCTTGGCAGCACCCAATTTTTATTTTATTTTTTTACCAGGGCAGCGGCCCCTTGAGTCATTTGACAATTCAGTAGAAATGGTTCCTTTGAATGCATTTTGAAGTGGTGACAGAACTGAAGCTTAGTTGTTTGGATTTTCCCTATATTCCTTTAAACCTGGACCCTCAAGCAGCTTTCTTTTCTTAAGGTAGTGGTTGGTTTTATTTTTTCTGGGTAGGTTTGTTTGCAAAAATGTACAGGTTTCTGTTTGGAATATGCTAGGTTGGCTAATGTATAGAAGATCTGCAATAAAATTCGTTTGTTCATGTCTTGGTCCTTGCCTAGATTTACAACTACAAAAGCATAATATACATTTTTCAGATATAGGTACATGAATGATGATGGGTAAAGGCTGAAATTAATGCATCAACCGTTTTTTGTTCAGTACTTTGAGGCTCTAATTTTTGCTAAGACTTGCCTTCATCCAAGGCAGGGGCAGGCAAAATATGGCCTGTGGGCCAGATGTGGCCCGCACGGCCATTCCATCCAGCCTGCGGGGTCCCTAAAAAATTTAGAAAATTAATATTTATCTGCCCTTGGTTCCTGTCAAATGACCACCAGTAGGACCCAGGGGAAGCCCGGCGGGCTCCCAGAACAGCAGGGCCTGCCCGGCCCTGCCCCCCCAGCCAGAAGCCCCACTTTGCCCCGCTTCTGACCTGGGACCACACGGCTGCCCTGTGCTGGAACCTCAGGGAAGGGGGGAGAGGACCCCGGGCAGGGAAGGAGCCTGGGGAAAAGCTGAGTGGGGGGACAGCCCTGTACCCAGCGCCATGCACTGCAGCTGCTCGCAGCCTGCCTGGGGCTGCCTGTGCCTGCTCCAGACAGCCCTGTGTAGGCTGCGAGCGCCTGCAGCAGGGAGCACTGGCCATAGGGCGGGCGAGGGGCCGCTTTTTCCCCATGCTCGGCACCAGCTGCTTCCCTGCTGGTGAGCAGGGGCCTGGGGCTGTGCACTGCCCCCTGCCTGTACCGTGGGGCTAGGGGGCACTGGGTGTGAGTGGGTGGGGAGCCAGTGGGAGCATGGAGCCCGCACCAGTGTCCTGGAGCCAGTGCCAGCAGGGCCCAGAGCAGGGTGGTAGGAACACAGGGTTCTAACTGACAGGAGCTCTATGGAGCCAGGCCAGCTTCCCCCCCACTCTCTCTGCTAGTGCTCCACAGCCCCCTGCCAGCCTGTGTCGTGCTTTGGTCCCCTCCAGTGCTGGCCCTTGGACATTGGTCCCAAGATGGTGACCGGGGGGTGGGGCACCTGTCAAGGGGCAGGGCTACCCATCCGGCCCTCGACAGCCCGCCAAAACTGGGTAAGCTGCCCTCCGCCCGAAATAATTGTCTGCTCCTGACCTAAGGTCACATTGCAGCAGTGTTTCTACGCATCATTGAAGGTTGCTATTCTAACTTTCCTTTTGTGTTGGACATGAATAACGTGAGCTAGGATGATTTCCCCAATACTTTCTCTCCTCCCCTGCCCACCCCCAGATTATTAGTACTGTTAGAAAACCTTAATGCGCATGACATTTCTGCTACTTACTGGAGTTTTATGATAATGAAACTTTGAATACTCTTGTCATCTATGGGAGGTATCTATCAGTATTTGAGGGCAGAATTTGACTTCAACTATAAGATGTAACTTGCTCATAGTGAGTGATATACCTAGGCCACGTTACTCTTGTTTCTAATAAACATTTTTTACTCTTTAGTTTTGAATTAAACTGGAACTGATGATGGATGCTTTCTATAGAAAAGACTCACCTGTTTCTATGCTTAATATTGTCAATTAAACCTGAAAACCATCTTTTTTTTTTTTAAAGCAGATTTAATTAACTCTGTGGTTCAAAAGCTGATACTGAATTGCGGGAACCTCATACATATGGACTACCGCTGTTTGTAATACTGGGGAGAAATACCATTATGCTCTTTTAAAACAATTGTAAAATCTTTTCACTTTTTATCCTAGTTACTTTTCTTTCTGTTTCTTTTTCCTGGTTGATTTTTAGACTTCATTCCCATTTAGAAAAATGGAACCACATTTGAAAACATGTTTTAGCCTTGGCTTCATTCCTGGATTGCTGCACCTCCCTTCTGTTGTGCTTTTTGAATACTGAAGAAATTGCAGGGAGATTTACTAGACTAGAGTCACTAGCAAGTTTAACTCTTGGAGCCTCCTGGGTGCACAGTAGCAGATGAAGGAAACTAGCACAGCAGTTAATACCAGAAGCTCGACTTGTTCTTCTGTGTCCTGTGTGTGCACCAGGCTGCAAAAAGTATCTTACCGATGCTTCTGGGAAGACTGGATATGGGGGCACACATATATGGAGCTGCAGGGGGAGACTGACAGTACCAGACTGTAAAGGGGCTGTAGGAAACGCAAGACACATCGCCACCTTTGAGAATACTGGTCAGATTTGAAAGATTAGTAGCTGAACAGCAGTGTTTGATAACTAAATTAAACAGCAAATGGGTTGGAGTAAGAGCACATCACATATTAGCTGGTATGTGGTGATCAGTATTTCTTTTCTTAGGTTGAATTCAGGGTGGCTAAAACTGGCACAAACAATCTTGGGGAAAATGTCAGTATTGGACAAAGGTGGCTCTGGCCATAAATAGTTGGGCTTTCAAAAATAATATACTGAAGTGTCTGAAAAATGTTTTTACTTTATCAACTTTGGAAGGTCTAGAGTGGCTCTGTACTGGAGAAGCAGACATTTTAAAAATAGGCACTCTAAAGTGCTTTTCATCAGATCTCAAAGCACTTTGTGGAAGAGGTGTAAGCATCATTATCTGCATTACTTTGCAGATAGGGAAACCCAGATACAGAGCCAAGGTCACCCAACAGGACGGTGGTAGAGTAGAGACCGACTCGGGAGACCCGAGTTGCAGTCCAGTACTTCTAGCCATTGGGTTGTGTTGTAACCTCGGGCATTTTTAAGTGTTGGGTTTTTTTTTCTCTACATCATGATTATTGGTCTAGACCAGCAGTCAACAGTGTTTTGTGGCAGTGGGTCAGAATGGCCCAGTTCAGGTCCTAGACAGGTCAGTGCTAGGATCCAGCTGGCACTGCTTCTCCTTGCCACTGCTGCTTGTTACCACCTGGGTGCAGAAAAGCTCCTTGCTGCCCAGCCATTCAGCTGTGCTACAGCAGGA
>NW_005841835.1:6165338-6176542 GCF_000455745.1 Alligator sinensis
AGGCTCCAGCTTCGTAGCCTGGATCTGACCCATGGGCTCTAGGCTTCCAGTTCCTGGTCTAGATCTTTTAGGTAGATGATTTGCTTTTAGTTCACTGTTTTCCCTCCTTTCTTTGTGCATGTGGGGGGGTGGGGGCGGGCTTGTATTCAAGTATTGGGAGTCTTTGCTGTCCTTTAACCTTATAAACAGCACTTGCTATAACTTTTCTTCTGTACCCACTCCTGTCTTGTTGGCTCTAGGAAGAGAAACTCCTGGGTTTTTTCCTCTTTTTCCATGCTTTATGCCCTGTACCATTTCTTACATGACCCTCATTGCCATTTTATCCATCTGCCCTCTAGTAATGCTGAGCCATAACTAACCTGTGTTGTGTGTGGTTTGTTTTTGCTCTCAGCCTCTCCACAGGGGGAGAGTTGTATAATGTAGGGGGTTGTTTTTTTGGGTGGTTGTTTGTTTTTTTTGTTTTTTTTTTTAAATGTACGCCCTGCTATCTCCCTGCTGGAGAAGGCAAGATCAAAGAAATGTACCTTGTATTTGGAGTGGAAATCAATTTTTGGGGGGAGAATTCATCCAGGTCATGGAGGAGCCCAAGACAGTGGTCTTCTGCTCTGACAAACTTTCCCCTTATGTTGAATGTAACATTGTGACAGAGGAGCATATTCCCCAGCAGGCTGCACTTCTCATGGCAAGGATGTTAATAGATGGGTCTGTAACTGGGAAATGTGCTCTCACCAGGGCTGTGTGTTATGAGGGCAGGTTAGACAAAGCTTAAGTCAGTGAGCTGTTTCTATAATCGGCTGTACTGGACAAAAACAGAGACATAGATCAGTTTTACCCTTATTTGCAGTAGGAGTTGGACTGAATCCAGGGTGTCAGTTTCCCACCCACATTGTTCTTCTCCCCTCCCTTTCACATTAGGGGGAAAAAAACCTCCTTGTTGGACCTCTGGGGCAAACATACAAGTGTTGGACATGCTGGTGAATATTCCAATGAACCATGAAAAGATGTTTGAAATAACTTTGCAAATTTAACATTAGGTGATGCAGAAGATAATAAAAGGAACCAAAGGGGGGATAAAAAGAGGGAGAGAGAGGAAGACCAGTCTAGTCAGAAAGATGGTAACATTTAACAAAATTTTACTTTTTTTTTTTTTTTTTTATAGCTAGACTATTACAATATTTTGTTACTTCTTTGATATTTATATAGTTAACCCAATGTATAGTCTTCCTACCCTATATGCCAGATGAAAAAAAACATCCTTACTTTGTGTGCTTAAAAAAACCAAAACAAACTTGCAAGCTGAAATAAAAAAGAAAGATGTTGCATTTTGATGCAGAAATCTACATAATGTATAGAAACAAGCTTTTCTTCTATAACAGTTATGAACTAATTTAGTTGACTTAAGATATGTCCTTCTCAAACAAGTTCATTTGTATTGTAGTAATACCTACAGGTGTGAACTGAGACAAAAGGGTCCCATTGAATTGGGCACTGTACAGGCAAATAAGAAACCATTTTTCTTTCTCACCAGCACTTCCAATGAAGTGAAGAGACAGAGTAGAAGTAAAAAGGAGACACACAACTTCAGCTCCCTATTAAAAGGATTTGCCCAAGGTCATGGAAGAAATCTGTGGCAAGATATCCGCAGTCCCAGTACAGTATATTGATCGCTAATCTAGCCTTCTTTATTGGATATGAAGTAATAAGTATGGAGACGGCTTACAACAGCTTGGGTCTTTTTTGTATATATGAAAAGCTCAAGAACTTGTCGCCACTTTCTCTATCCCAAGCTCTGCCCCTCTTTGCAGTGTAATGAGCAATTCTGGGTCTGTCTATGCAGCCCAGTAATGGTTAAATATCCATACATGCCCCTTGCTTGTGTGTTGTTTTTTGTGTTTTTGTTTTTTGTGTCCGTCCCCCCCCCCCCCCCCCCCCCCCCCCTCCTCTTACTATTGCTGCCATGGTGCGACTCTGGTGGTACCTGCTAGTGTAATATAAATATCTGTAATAGGAGGAGGGGTCTACTAGGTCCTGGGACAGAAGACAAGTGTTGGATGGGAAGCACTTACCTTCTGTATAGCCAATGAAATGTGAGGATGGAATCTGGGATTTCTGTCTTCCTATCACAAGGAAGAAACATGTATGTTAACAGCAGGATTGTATGTGTTCCATTTCTGCACTTACCACAGCTGGTAAAACAGGAAGTGCCTTTGACTAATTAGCCCCAGGCTAAATGGATCAAGAATATCACTTTAGGTTTTCTTCCTTAAAAAAAAAAAGCTATTTTTTACAGTTACAAAGTTACTATACTGACTTTCTCTGCTTGTATGGGCAATAGCTTGCTTTTTCTATTCATGCAAGAACCTTCTGCTTCTTTAGCAGCAGCAATGCTAGTCTTGTTAACAGGAGGCTGTTGTACTTCAATGCTGACAGTCATTCTGAAGGCCTACTGCCATCTCGGTCTCATCGTGCCTTATTTCTTTTTCCATAAAAAAGAACTTGTCTGTGTTTTAACATCTGATACTTCGTTAGAACACTATTCAGTTACCAGCATTATAGCTGGCATAAATTTGTTGGACATTTAGAGGTCACTGGGCCATAGTGATGCCCTTACCTTCTGTATGCATTGGTAAAGAGGCAGCTGTCTGGGGTGCGATTCTCTTGAGCCACTCTACACTTATTTCAAGTCCATGTAATTTACACTACACAGGGCCTCCACAGACAGACTTGCAGAGAGGACTTCTGAGGGACTGGAGACAAGTTATATAATGTGTATGTGTAGTAGGTTCCTTCTCAGTTGTCTGATTCTAGGCTCCCTGCAGCACAGGATCATGCAATTTAGAATTACTACTTTTTTCTTTTAAGCCTAGGGTGCATGGTTGGTTCTTTTTAATTGAGAGAATATAAAATAATGTACAGTACATTTACAGCAATGATTTATTAATAATGCTAATTTACTTCCTCTTTGACCTCTGCAAATGTGAATATGTGAGGGAGAGGTGGTTGGGAATTTTTCAGTTAAGACACTAATGAAATGAAGACTACAGAGTTCTGATTTAATGACAGGTTGGGTTTCAAATCTGATACTAAAGCAAGACACTTGACATGGATATGCAAACCCCGTATGACATCAGTTTGGTGTTAAAGACTAAAAGTTGTGGTTCATTGGCTTGTTCTAAAATCTGTACGAGAATGGAAGCCAGGAAATCTGGCACTGAATGGCAAAGAAAAGGAGTAATAGGTTGCTTTTTATTATTTAAAACGGAAATTAAAAAAAAATTACCTTTTGCATATGAGTTAAAAATCCTAGAAGCCTCACACTCTAGAATAAACATGGATGTTCATTTTAAGTAATGTGATATTGCTTTTCTCTCTCTTTCTTCCCTCCCTTTTAATGCAAGATGCCAGTGATGGTGGGCGTTCATATAAAACAGTACTGGATCGCTGGAGGGAATCTCTTCTTTCTTCTGCCAGCCTGTCCCAAGTGTTCCTGCATCTCTCTACACTGGATCGGAGCATCATCTGGTCTAAATCCATCCTAAATGCTCGCTGTAAGATGTGCCGAAAGAAGGGTGATGCAGAAAGCATGGTGCTGTGTGATGGCTGTGACCGAGGTTATCATACCTACTGTATCAGACCCAAGCTCAAGGTACTGGGAGAAAAATGCTTTTGAAAATCCATAATTCAGGTAAGGCTTAACACGGGAGGCATTTGACTAATGCATTTTTGTTTACCAGGCCATTCCTGAAGCAGACTGGTTTTGTCCAGAATGCCGACCAAAACAGCGCTCTAGACGCCTCTCCTCAAGACAGAGACCGTCTGTGGAAAGTGATGAAGATGCTGCAGAACAGTTTGACAAAGAGGAAGAAGAAGCAAGCTATGAGGAAGTGGGACAGAGTGAAGACGAGGATTATGAGGAAGAGCAAGAAGATGATGATGATGAATCTCAAGAAGAAGAAGAAATAAGGTAGGTCAGGAGCTGTAGAAATGGTTTTCTGAGAACCAGTTGTCCTTGGATTACTAAATGTTCTTGGTTCTTAAATGTACCTTTTAGTCTGTCTCTTTGGTTGTAGTCTGAAAGCATTATCGATAGTTAGGGTGATGGTGACTTTAGCCTTTGTTACTGGGTTTAAATGTTTATTGGTGTTAAGAATGGATATTTGTGCACTTACGGATGATAATACCTCTTTAACAAATGTGCATGTGGTAGACCACCACCAGAGGTCACTGCTCATTGGATGCTTTTCCATGCCTAAAGTTGTAGGGATAAATTTGATACACTGGAGAGGTGCTGTTCTGAATGTGAATTCCCAGTTAGGTCATGGACTTCAAATTCATAGACGCTAGGGCTGGAAGGGAGCTTGGAAGATCATAGAGTCCAGCCCCCTGCCCTCAGGGCTGGAAGTCAGCAGTGATCATAGAATCCCAAGAAGATAAATATCAAAATGTCTCTTGAATGCCTTCACGGTAGCGCTTGAACCACCTCCGGCAGCAGTCTATTCCAAACCTTGGGGGCTTGGACAGTAAAGAAGTTCTTCCTTATGTCCAGCCTGAAATGGTCATGGAGGAGTTTGTGACCGTTTGACCTTGTCATCCCTTGGGGCTCTCTGGTGAACAGGCGTTCCCCCAGATCCTGGTGAGCACCCCTAATAAATTTGTAGGTGGCCACCAGATCACCCCTGAGCCTGTGCTTTTCCATGGCACTCTCTCTCATAGGGTCTGTTTTCCTGACCTCTGATCATGTGCGTGGCTCTCCGGCACTCAAGCTTCTCCACATCCTTTTTGAATTGTGGAACCCAAAAATCAAGTCTATGGATCAAATCTAAAATATTCCTATGAGTTGTTTTTGAGCTCAATGTGTATGATGAATACAAACAGTAAAGAAACCAAAACTTCCTCTCCTAAATCATATCAGGAGGGTTCTAGGAGTGATGCACTAAACTTTTTTTGCTTCCTTAATAGAGTCAAGTAAATCAGGATGAAAACTTTGGGAGATTTGACATACAAGTCGAGAACACTTTCCCAAGTTGAAAGTTGTCTTTAGCACAATTCCTTCCTTCCTCAGTCACTTGTATTGAGCATAGGGGAAGGCTCCTGTTACCTCTGAAAGTTGGAGTTCAATAGTCTGAGAGAATTTATATCACCATCTGTCACTGGCAAATGCTGTGGTCCATTGGATCACCCTTCTCAGTCTTCACTCTTCCCTCCTGAGGGCATAAGCACCTTGTGTTTTAGCCCTAATGACTGAACAAGACTTCCTTAGGAGCCTGTCATCACTGCAGTTAGTCTGTTGGGCAGGCAATTCCTGTACAATACCTAGCAACCACTGTTGACCCAAGAAACAAATTTAAAGACTCAAACCCAGGTGTCCTGTCATAATAAATTTCTAATACCATGCTGTTCCTATTAAGCTTCCCAGTGTTTAGAATCTATCTCTAATACCTGCTGCATAAAACTTGTGACTTTGAGAACTCTGAGCAATAGGTAAATGTTTTTTAAAATATACTGAATTAAAAGCCTTGAAGAAAGGAGGGAGTTGACGTTTGTGATGATTTGGAATAGTTAAATGTGCAATGCTGCTATTTTATTTACATTTGTACAGCCTGTCTAAACAAAGAAGGCCACAAGTCAAGTTTCCATTAAAAATGAGGGCAGCCAAACTCAACAACCCCTTCTCAAGTCGGTGTAGCCAGCGCCAGGCTACTGGAAGATATGCTTCACGGAGTCAGCAAAATACTCCTAAACAAACTGCGTCTTCCTCCAGAGCTAGAAGAAGGGGGCTAAGAAAAGTGAAGTCTGCTCCTCCATCAGTCATGAAGCCTTCATTAAGACTTAACAGCCGCACTACTCGTCAGAGTCAAGGAGCTTTACAAGCAGATGTATTTGTGGAATTACTTGGTCCTCGAAGACGACGTAGAGGACGGAAGACGGCTGATAATACACCAGAAAACAGTCCTTCCAGTTCCTTTGGGTTTAGAGTTGTTGAAAGCACAGACTCAAATGCACGGGTCCAGAAATCTCTGGTTTCTGCACCAAAACTCTCTCTTCAGGATAGCGAACCTAAGAGAAGAGGCCGGAAACGGCAATCTACAGGTTAGAAAAGCTCCTTTATTAAGGATACTAGATGCATTACTTACTTGAATGCGTGGATGATGGGAGGGGGGAACGGACAAACACACGCAACGGGTTAAAGTGTAAATGATTATATGAAATTTGTAATCTGCAAGACATTTACAGTTTTAAATTAACCTGTTGGCCCTTCAAAGTACAAAAGCATTAATGACTATTTTAAAGTAACCTGACAGTTTCAAGTTACAAGTGATCTTAATATGTGGAGGGGTTGCCAGCTATCAAACAGTAGATTTGGAAGTGGAGCTAGACTGAACCTGTATTCTGTGTAACTGCAAGTGTTACACAGGCAAGTGTTAAAGTGTAAAGGCAAGTGTTAAAGCACAGTCTCAACAGTAACTATCAAGTAAACAGTGGAGAACAGAGAAATAAGTGAGGCAGTGAAGTTCAGAATGAGTAAAACAAAGTGATATTCAACCTGAAAACCAATGTCTTTTGCTATGTTAGCTAACGTATTCCAAAATAGTCATGGGGGGGGTGATACTTTTGAAAAGCCAGTGTCTAAATAATGCGACTGCACAACTGGATAACTTGCAGAGCTTGGTTGAAGTATGGCACCAAAAAATTAATGTTTTTGTCTCATTCTGTGCTATTTACAACCATTGTTATTAGAGGGTCACTCTGCTTTGCTTATGTTGCTAAAACTGGTCAGCAAATAGGGTAAAACTAGACTTAATTGTATTAGTATGAAGGAGAAATGAATAGTTTGGGATTACAGGAGAGTATTATGTCAGCTGCTGGCTTCCCTTCTTCCCCCACTCACTCTCCATCCTTCTAACAAAAGAAAAACCCTTTCTATACTGTTCTTAAAAGGTATCTTTCTACACTGACCTTGCTCAACTCCTCTGCCCTCCTTTCTTTCCTCTGTTTAAAAGAGACTTATGTACGAAGAGTTGGATCCAAACCATTGTCTTTTGGTGCTCCAATTGTGCACAGCAGCTCCTTTTTAAAAACTGGGTACCTTGCTCTGAGATGTCCCTCTGAATGGGCAGAGTTAAGCAACTAGATTATCTTCTAGTCGACAGACAAGGTTATCTGCTTCTGAAGGATGATCCAGAGCACCTGGGTGCTCAGGCAGGAGGCATCTAGAGCCAACCAGTGGGAGATTCTAGATGCAAGGTGTACTGAACTGCTACCCCTCCTAAGAACTTAGGCACATGTCTTAGGGCTGCACAGCAAGTTGCTCCATCTTGGGGTTCAGAGTGCCCAGAAGGGAGATGCCTAATCAACCAGGTCACTAACACGCATCACTACCAGTACTGGCTTCATTGTAACACATGGTGCCTGGGGTGATTTTAAGTCTCAAACATGGCTGGTAGTGGGGATGTCCAGCTTTGATGCAACAGTTCTGTGATGGGAGCACTGACCCAGGGAATAGAAGATGTGGGATTTAGGTTCACTTCAACCTGAAGGGTTCTAACTCGCATCTCCCACTTCCTAGGACAATGCTCCAACCCTTGGGCAATAGATACGTCAGGGGGAGACACCTTTCATCCCTTCTGTTGAAGCTGGGCAACCCAAGAATGTAAGGTTCATGGGCCAGAGAAGAACCACCAAAATGGAGCTTGGCTCTAGCAGGTGGTTCAAGTGCTGCAAAGGGGCTGGGGTCCTAGGTTTTGGTCCTTGCTGGCAGGGTTATTTTTGTTTACATGGTATGTTTAACCAATTCCTGTCTCATGTAAAAAGGCCTGGCAGAAACTGTAGCATAGTTCCCTGGTGGGAACTCCTGTGTTCAAAGGTAATGTCTGGTCATTGAGGGTACAGCACTTTGCACTGAACTCAGTGCCTTTTGTGGTATCAGGTGGGACTGTAGGTGTGCTCTGCAGACAAGTAATATATTGGCTGCCTGCAAGCTCCAATCTGCATTGCTGGGTGTCTTGGTACTCCATCTGGATTGCTTCCAAACCTGCAGAAGCCTCAGTCTAGGCCTGGCCTGCACAGCTTCTTCCTATCCAATGTTCTCTGCAGGAAAAAAGTCCCACCTATTCACAGCTAGTGGGGCACATTCAAGATCTGCAATTAGCTGTTATGAAGACCTTGGGAGTGGCCCCCTCTTCATTCTTCAAGCCTCACTCAGCTAGAGAGAGAGAGGGAAGGGAGAGTGAGCCTAAATATGGCCTGGTAGGAAGATTTGAGTGTGGCTCCCAAGCCATGTACACTCTGTAATTGCTCTTACAAGGGCACATCACCCACTTGCAAGTGTCTGAAGTTTATTTCCTTGGTGGCTGATCTGGGGAAGGGAAGTAGTAGTATAGGCATGGCTTCAAGTTTGAAAGTCTAGGGCTCAAGGCATCATTGTTAAACTAAAGGCACCCCTTAGAAATTACGACGTCGTGGTTTTCCCTTTATTTTTGGACTATAGAGAAAACAACAATGGCAATTCTTCTGTTGCGAAGAACTTAGGAATCCATAATGTTAAAAACATTGACCTGCAGTAGGCTTTTTATTTAATCTTTGGGTTTATCTTGTGAATCATGTTTGCATACCAACATGCCAATGTTGCTTGGCACCCTGTGGTACTCTTGAAAGGATCACAAGGTACCTCAGAGTGCTGTGGCACCCTAGTTGAGAATCGCTAGTTTAGGGACAAAATTGAGGCATCTGTTTTAATCAGCATCTGAACCACAAAGCCTCTGAAGCAGGGTCAGTCTGTATTATTTTTTTGTTACTTTGTTACTAAATTCTGGCCAAGTCCTCTCTTCCAGATGCTTACAAGAAAGATGCGGATCTTAGTCCAGAGTCAGTGTTCTGACTTTGTACTGTACTTCAGCAAAAGCCTATACTTCTGACTAATTGAGTCGGTTACTAGAAGTTGTAATAGAGTTAAGACAAATGGCATGAACCAAAACTGAATTGTGTGGGGGCTGCTGTTTTGGCACTAAGTCTCCAAAAATGAAGTCTTCTGTATTCCTCTCAACTTATAATGCCCAATTTACTATCTGATACTTGACCAAATGGAAATGGATGTTTACTAGTGTTTTCAAAGTAAACAGCAAAAAAAGTTCCTTTTAGCTTTGTACTGTTCTTGCTGGTCACAGACTAAAGAAGGCAGATGAGACTTCATTTAAAATTTTGGAGTTATAAGTAGCTGAAATCCCTTGGCAACTCTTGCCTCTCTTAGAATTCACCCCAATCTTACTGGGCAGTTGAGCAAAATAAAGCTATCAACAGAAATACTATTTCACATAGGGATGAAACTCGGTGTACAAGGGAGGAGAGACAAAGTTTCCATCCCTTCTCTGAAGTACCAGACTGCCTGATCTTTTACCTTCTCTTGTCCCTTCCTCTTGCATTGTAATGGTTCTTGTTTCATGTTTAGTGTCTATATATATTTGGCTAGATTAGTAGTGTTGTTTCGCCAATTTTGTGTTCTTTTTAGATTCTTCTCCTCAGACTGCTTTAAACAGGAGGAGTTCAGGGCGTCAGAGTGGAGTCCATGAATTGTCAGCTTTTGAACAACTTGTCGTGGAGCTAGTACGACATGACGACAGCTGGCCTTTCATGAAACTGGTTTCCAAAATCCAGGTAACTGGTGTGAATGCTTTGGATGCTACTTACTGACAGCAGAATTCTGCTGTAGTGGGTAACAGTAACAGGAATGCAGCTAAGCCTGGCTTTAAAATCTTTAGCTATATAAATTAATTCTTCGTTAGAAACTGAGATTTCCCAACTTGGTGTATTACTAAACATGTTTTAATATACCTGGTATCCAAGGTTAAAGACCTGGGATGGGTTGATAAGGTAAGTGAATGGCAGAGTTCTTAACAGTCTGTACTCAAAGGAAAAGCAAATTATTAGAAAGTTAATTGAATGAGTGCTCTCCCTCTATTTTCTTAATGCCCTATAGATGGTGAACTACTTCCAAAGCAGAGACATGGTTTAAAAAAAAAAAAAGTTGTGCTAAAGGAACGACCTTATTCCAGTGTTAATCAAGCCATCCAAATGATGGTGCACTGCAACATATCTTCAGTTCCATTGCTCTTTCAACTGGGGCCTGTTTTTGCAGTAGGAACTCCAAAAGGAGTTTCCCTTCTCCTTACTCCAGTGTTTGAAAGAGCACAGTAAGTGCTCCTGCGAGCTCTGCTGGCTTGTATAGGTGAATGGTAGGGCTGTCTACCTCCTCAGCCATATTATGACTGCTCCCTGAACATAGGTTTGCCAGGTTATGACCAGAGCTGGGATATTCTGTTAATTTCTGGGCACTGTCTTAAACTGATAAAACGAAGACTTGATAGTCTGAGGAAAAAAAACAAACATCAGGGAGCTGGAAGAATCAATTTAAAATAGTTATCTGTGACCAGACATGTTACTAGCAAGATAAATGGATGTAAATACTAGACGTGCACCAGTACATCAGTCTGATTATTGGATCAGCACCAATATAAAGAAAATTCACTGCATCAGAAATTGGCCTAATGTGGCTGATTTAATTTGGCTGATAAATGCTTGTGCATACAGCTGCAGCACAGCACACAGGCAGTGAGGAGCACAGCCCAACAGCTTGGAGAGCTGCATGCAGCTGGTGAGTCTGTGGTGGAAGGGGTATGGGGGGTGCAGATCTGGTGAGGGAGGGAGTGGGGTAGGGGCTCGTGTAGGTGCTGCCCAGCCAGGGTGGAGCAGGGCACAGGACAGAGCTGCAGCTCATCCAGGGGGCAAGGGGAGGGGGAGCAGCTCCCACAGCTGCGCACACCCCAGAAGGGCCCAGGGGAGGTCCAAGGGCATGCCCCCAGATCTGCATGGGGCAGACTGGGGCCAGGGCTGTGCCTTGCTCTTCCCGGGGGAAGGGGGGCTGGGGTGGGCTGCACTGTGCTTGGGGTGGGTGGCAGCACTGAGGGAGGGAACTGCAGCCACCCCAAATTTTGTCATAGTCTGTCCCCCCCTCCCAGTGCTACCACCCACCCTGAGCACAGCCTGGCCCAGCTGTCTCAACCCCCTGCTGGGAAGAGTCCAGTATGGCCCCAGCCTGCAGCTGCAGCCCACCTGCCCTGCACAGGTCTGGGGGCACCCCCCTGGTGCTGTCCTGGGGTGCATGTGGTGGTGGGAGCCACTCCTGCATCCTGCCCCCCCCCCCTCCGAAC
>NW_005841835.1:6176573-6177412 GCF_000455745.1 Alligator sinensis
TCCCCTGGCCTGCCCTGCCCCACCTCAGCTGGACAGTGCCTGACCCTGTCCCACTCCCTCACCACAGGGGGCATTGATCTGCGCCCCGCCCCCCTTCTCCTCTTCCACCATAACAGACTTACCAGTTGCACGCAGCTGGTATCAAGAACCGGATCAGTATCAGCTGATATGCCTCCTTAAAAATCAGCTATCGGTATCGGCCTCCAAAATCACTGTCGGTGTACTCCTAGTAAATAGCAAAGCAGGAGAGGAATTTTTCATAGGTAGTAGTAGCAGCCTTCCCTCTCCTACTCTAGGTGTACTGGAATTAAATTAGGAAAAAGAAAGCTCTGGCTGACATCAGATAAATCTTTGTAGTGGGGACATTGATTAATCTGGTTCTTGAAAGGAAATCGTTAGAAGCCCCATTGCAAATATGTTCAAATTAAGTACTAGAAAATAGTCTTCGTGATTCCAAAGGAGAAATCCACAGCTGATTACACTTAATCTTCTATACAGTGCTATAATAGTTGAATTTTTAATTACTTGCTTCCTGCAGACAGTCTGCTGACCTGCATTTACAAATCCTGGGTGCACTGGAAGATGATCAGTGTATCAGATTTGAGGCTGAAAACCAACATGTATTTTTTTTTTTTTTTACTTCCATTTCTTCATAAATGGCAGGTGGTAGGTAGCAAGAAGAATGGGTGATTTTATTTTTATCCATCCAACATGTATCACTGCCAATTCCCTTTCCACATCCTGCCTTGCCTCTTCCTGGCAACTTTTCACTCCATGTTATATAGTTTCATAGTTTCTAGGGTCGGAAGGGACCTGGGCAGATCATCTAGTCCGACCCC
>NW_005841835.1:6179206-6188648 GCF_000455745.1 Alligator sinensis
TATGCTCTCCTGCCCCCTTTGATCCTTGTCGGGACTACCTTCTTTTGGGCTTGGAGGATCATCTCCATAAGGAGCGACCACTCCCCTTAAACACCTGGCTCTCCTCCCCTCTGAGACTTCAGCGCTTCTCCAACTATCCTCCTTAGCTCATTGAAGTTTGCCCTCCTAAAATCTAGGGCCACAGCCTGACTGCTTGCCTTTGCCTCCTTGCGCTGAATGGTGAATTCCAGCAGGCAGTGGTCACTGTCGCCCAGGGGGTCAAGCACCCACAGCCCCCTCACCAGGTCGTCGCCCATGGCCAACACCAAGTCCAACAAGGCATCCCCCCTGGTGGGGCTGTGCACCTCCTGGGTTAGATGAAGGTCCTGGACTCTGTCTAAGAACCTACGGGAGCACTCAGACCTGGCTGACTGCTCCTCCCAGCAGATGTCTGGGAAGTTCAGGTCCCCCATGACTACCACATCCTTAGCCTTCGCTACCTTGGTGAGCTGACCCAAGAATTCCTGGTCAAGCTCCTCTCCTTGGTTGGGTGGTCTATAGTAAACTCCCACCGTTATGTCCCTTTCCCCTCTTTTGCCTTGAACCCTAACCCAAAGCACTTCAGAGTGCTTCTCCCCTGACTCTTTACTAATTAGCGAGGATGTGTATTCCTCCTTGATATAGAGTGCCACTCCCCCCCAGCCCCCTTTCCTATCCTGTCCCTCCTGTACAGCCTATAGCCCTTGACATTCACCGCCCAATCATGCTTGGAGTCCCATGATGAGCCTTAGCCACTTAGACAAACACATGTACATTTTACATTTAAGTCTGTTGTGTTGGACAACCAGAATTGGGATCCAGATTGTCCTTGACACAAAGATGACTTGTATATTTTTCCTTCCCCCTTTCTAGCTTAATTTGTGGGGTGGAGGGAAGAAAGGGAGGTAAGCAGCACTTTCTACCTGTCACACAGAAATGGATACTTTCTTCTACCAGAACTGGTCTTTTAAGAACCAAAAGAGTGCAAAATGGAGGAACGTGAGGAGCAATGGAGTAAAAATAGCCTTCCTTAAGTATGAAGGAGCATGTAAGGTAATAAAATACTAAAGGACGAATACAAGTGTAAGGAACAGTAAATCATTTTTGCAGCTTGACCAGTATAAACGGTGTTCTTCTTAAACACAAGAAATAAGTTTTATAAACCAGGGGGTGTTTCTGTTTTGTTTTGGGGTTTTAATGAATTTCTGTATCAGATTGCTGTTGTGGTGGTTGTTGTTGTTGTCTCTTGAACAACTTTCAAAATTAGATTGAGAAAACAAGAGCTGAAATTCCGTAAATTCCCAGTTAAGAACTATAATCTTTACACTCTCATACAGAGGAAAGACTCTTAAATAAACACCAGATTTTTCTCTGCATGTGTCTCAACAGTTGATTCTTATGAGTTGAATTCAAGCTTCTATGTATTTTTGCTGTAATAAAAGGACTGCTTTTTCTTTTTTGCAGGTACCAGACTACTATGATATCATCAAAAAACCTATTGCCTTAAATATAATCCGTGAAAAAGTAAATAAATGTGAATACAAGTTAGCATGTAAGTAATATTTACTGAAGTAATGTATAAACTATTGTTTAAAATAGATTTTATTCTCTCCAGAGAAGCAGAGCTGATGGTTTGAAAAACCATTCTAAGAAACTTACGAATATTTTTCCATGTAGTAATCATTATTCCTAGTACTTGTATTAGTAAGGTGTGTGCCACCTGTCATACTTAAGACATGATTAATCAGTTAATAATATCTTAAGTTTGTAATTGGGCTGCACATTAAAGTATTTAATGGCATTATAAAACAAGGAACAAGCCACATGGTTATTCCACAAAAAAGTGTGATAACTTTTTGTGGCTGATTCCTATCACACCATTAATTGTGGCCAGATGTACCCTTGTGGTTAGGAGCCCTGTCAGTTGTGGGAGCCCAAATGAGCTGACCAGGCTCTCAGCTGTGCGAGTACATGGTACACCCTTGCATCTGGAAGACCATCAGCTGCAGTGGCTCCCAGATACAGGAGCTTGCTACTTGCCGGTGCAGGGGGAAGCCCAGGATTATGTCTCATTACCTACACACCAGTAATGAGGCATGGTGAGATCTGATGCAGTTGTGGGAATTGAGCCTCCTGCAATGCACATATGGATCATGCGTCAGATCCCATTTACATGCACATCTGGCAGGGGGCCTACGGAATGATTAATCATGAAATTTAATTTCTCAAGCTTTAGGGATAGTACCTTTAAAGCAAAATAGGTGTGGCACATTGAAACATGTAGGGTAGTTGTCATTGTTGCTGCTGAGCTGTAATCTTTGAGAAACAGCCTCTGATTGTTGAACTGTTAATCTAGAGCACTTGCTTGTTCAGCACTTGCATATGCTCTAAATTCACAGCATTAGTATTGGTAAAATTTCTTTAGGTTAGAATGATCTTTCTGGATGCCATCCATCTCTGCTTGAACTCTATAGAGTGCCACAACTGGAAGTGTAAAGCATAGCATCTGTGGAAAATACCCTAACATAATTTCTTCATTTCATTTTATTTTTTTTATTTTCCAGCGGAATTTATTGAAGATATTGAGCTCATGTTTGCAAACTGCTTTGAGTACAACCCTCGCAACACAAGTGAAGCAAAAGCTGGAACTAGACTTCAAGCTTTCTTCCATGTTCAGGCTCAAAAGCTTGGACTCCCTGTGACATCTGGTAATGCAGACCATGCTGCTCCAGCTGCAAAGAAGTCACGAATCTAACCTCTGCCTTCCAAAGGATGTTTTGAGGGAAACTTATATGCATAAAAATGAAACATTTAAATCATGCAGTCATCCTATCTGTATAAAGCAATAACAACTGTTTAACCACCTTGAAGTGGGGCCTGCACTATATTCTCAATTTAATATTAAGCACTCAGGAGAATGTAGGAAAGATTACCTTTGCTACAGTTTTATTCAGTGTCTAATAATTTTGATAGATGTACTGGATACAGTACTGGTTTACAGAGGTTTTGTACATTTTTAATACATTCATGTGTCCAAATATATCTTCCAGAAACTTTTTTTTTTCCTGCATTGGATGACCTCGTTTCATCCTGTAGATTTTCTAGAAGCTGTGGTATTGTGAAGGCTTTATCAACTCAGATAAAATCTTCTACTGTAACACAGTTGAAGAAACTGTGTATATGTTTAAAACTTGTTTTGAGCATATCTTATCTACACTACACATGAATGAGTACAATTTGCATATCCTTCAAAGTACTGTACCAGTGCTGGCTGGAGGTATTGAGTCTGAGTTTAAGTAGATATTTATTTAGTATTCGAAGTAATTTGTGAATTTGTTTTGTATTTATAAAATTTGTACCTGGGGATAAAAACAAAAAAACAGAGTTCCTTAACTTTTTTTTATTATTATTTTTCTGTGTTTTTGTTATTTCTAACTTTTTTTTCTGATGATCAATTGATAATGTAATACCTTCCCCTTTCCATGGAGCAGTTCTTCTAGCAACAACTAACTTACAGGACTGTATAATGAATTTATATGACAACTTTCTAAGTGTACAAATAAAATGATACATTTTTCAATGTATTCTGAGCTTCTGGAGTTTACTGCAATCAGCCATCCAACTCTCTAATCTGCATCCTTAAACAGTCCTCATTTCCAGTGACTTCAAGTGAGAGGTTGTTTGAGAGAAGATGGCAGGATTTGGCTTCGACAAGAATGCATTCTAACAGCATAGCAATCATAAGGGGTATTTTAAAGTCTGTATTTCCAACAATCTTGAAAATGGATGGATATATCCCTTTGTCTTGTCTTTCCTGTGCTATTCTACAGCAAACTGTTGATGCAGATACCTTGAGGATGTATGTGAACTGCATGATACTTTAATGCTCAGGCTTTTTATTCTGTCAAACATGTAAAATCTTGTAACTTTAGTTAGCCAGAAGCTTTCTTAGAACATTCTTGTAATTCTTTTGCTCATCTTCTAAAGGTCTCATTCTGGCATTTTGAATTAAATATTTATTTTTAAAATTCAAATGAATTGGTGCCTTTAAAACACAGGTGTAAAAGAGGCAGGGTTCTTGGGGTTGGCTGTTTTGGAGTTTTTTGTTTTTTGTTTTTTTTATTTGCAGTATTTCTAGGGCCGGGGGCAGACCATGGTAGTCAGGAATGCAGGACTATCTCAGGGCAGAGAGCAACAGGGCTTAGGGAAAAATACTGAATGACCCCAGATCTGCTGACTATGTAATACATATCACAAGAGTTTTCCTGGTGCCTGTGGTGCTAGATAAAGCAGTAGATCCTTCACTGAATGTCATTGCCCCCTTCCCCTGCAGCCCATTCTTGTGGTAGCTCTGATTAGTTATGGGAGAAAGCTATTTGTGGTGGTAGGCTCAGAGTAAATGTTACCTTGTCTCCACAGCAGCATGTAGGCTTTTTAAGAGGTTGTAGCGGAGGGGGGATGTGGAATGGAGAAAGAAAGTCAACAGAACAGGGGAAAACTTCACTTCCACCAAGACAGTTGTTGGCCTATATCCTCTCTCTCCACTTACACAAATATAAATATGGAAGGGCTAGGATGATGGCTTATAAAAGAGGAACAATTTTTTGTTCTATATCGGGACTTGAACACGGATGGAGTAACTGTCTTTTAAAAGAAAAGTAAAATCTTAAAGGCATTCTACATTAATGGCCTTGCTATTTGCACCTGGCATTAAGCCCCATACATCTGATGAAAGGCATTTTGCTAACACCAAGTTCTGTGCCCTGTGTATTGAAATAGGACTCTGATGAACTGAAGGGCAGATAAGGCGATTTAGCAAAATGCATGTATTGTTCCCAGACTAAAGCTGTAAACTATTCAACTGAGGCTTTCAGCAATTCCAACCCTGTAACGGTGTCTACATTCACATACTACAAATGGGGAAAATGAACAAGAACAGGATCAGAGTCCAAGTACCAGAAATGCAAGCCCCACAACACTATTGAGTTCAATTGGAATTACATGCATCTAGAATCTGTGATGGTAACCAGATTCTGCCACCTTAACTCACTGGAGCAATACTTAATTTTTTTTCCCCCAAGGAGTCTCACTGAAGTCCATTACAGTTTAAATTTCTGCTTCATGTGACTAGAGGTGGCCTAAGTAAGAGGATACCACTATAGAGCCCTAAAATAGTTCAAGGAGCTGAGTGGCAGTTGGTTCTGCCCTCTCTTGTATATCCTTAACTGTGTGTGGGGACAGGGTATACAACCCTCAATATCTGATTTTTCAAGGATATTCTGTGATCACCCAAGGGCATCCCCTTAGTATAAGGCCAGCTCAAGGAATTGCCCCCAAATGAGGGAATGCCAAGATAAAATAAGCATGTTTTAGAAATCTGTTGCAACACTGAGGGGATGTGATATTTCAAAACAATTGGAAAAAAGAAATTTGGAATCAACCTCTACATTTGTTTTTAAGCTTAGAAAGTCAGAGGGTCAGTATTCAGTCAGGCATTCATATGCATTCCTACCCACCCCCTACCAAGACTGGAAATACTCCATCAATGTTCCAGTACCATTGACTTCTTCCAAATTGAAATCCTCCCTTATCTTTAAAATATAAACCAAAGAATCCTCCCTCATGCCTTCCCCATGTGTTTATGACCATTCTACTGTAATTAATACTGGAACACATGGGGAAGGAGTGTGTGCAGCAGAAAAATAGTGTTGTGCTCCTTGACGCACATGGACTATATACTTTGTATCTTCTGTGGAGTAAGCAGTGTGGGGCATATATGACATACTGACCAGCAGGTGTCACACACATTTGGGAAATTCTTGACTAATGTGACTTGTCCCTGCTGATGTCAGTGGGACCAAAGACATAAAGTGGCAACCAGTTATGTGTTTAAAGGCCAGGTAGAGAGAGGCATTTACCATGTGAGCTGTCAGGTCATCTGTAGTAACTTTTTTCTGTCCACTCCTGTCCTGTTGTAAGTGAAGTTAAACTTAACCCTCTTTATTCAAGGATAAACTGCTTTGGTTCTATTTCAGTTTCCATTTACTTTGGGATACAAGCAGACAAAAATGGTTGCAACAGCTTTGATGCATTCACAATAAACTCCTTTGGTCAATATCATAGTTGTCCATATCCAAACTTCAAATTACCCATGTGCCTAAGAATGTGCAGGACTGGGGCCACGAGCAGTACAGCAGGGTGAGGTGCAGATGAGGGGCCTATATTAGATACTAATGTTTGAAAATGCTGGCTTAAGTAAGACCAAGTCAAATGGGATCCACCAATCACTAGGTCAGAGGATATTGAGAATGACCTATAAGAAGTGCTCTCCCCAGTTTCTAACCATCCAAACTGTGAATTCTAATCTTGTTAAACGTGGCTGTATATTTGCAGGTCTTTTAAAACTGGATTGTGAAGTGCTGTATATTTTTTAATAAAAAATTTAATTCGAAGTGTTGTCGGTCTTTGTTTTGGGTCTTGAGCAAGATTTTTTTTAAGTTAATGTTTATATTCAGTTCAGGTTTCAGTTGGTTTGTTTCAATTGGAAACCCAATTATGTCCAATTTTATCACTGTCTTCAATGTTCAAAAAAACCCTCTGGTCACAAAAATGCCCTTTTAAGGAGATTATAGATTTCTAGAGAGCTGTGTCAGCCTTCCACTTTTGTCTTCAGTCACTGTAATAAATTACCTAGCCCAGCTGCTGCTTGGTCTTTATACTTCCCACTGTGCACCTGCATCAGAAGGGCCCTGCTTTCCTCCACAAGGTATAGCCACAGCTCCATCCAACCACGTCTATTGTAGGCTGGTAGTGTGCTACTTATTGCAAAGGGATGCAACATTGTATGTTCCCCTTCATATGGAGACCAAGCTCCTTTTCCCCTTGGCTGCATCCAGAGGTATAGTACCCAGGATTTCCTGGTAGCAAAAAAAAAAAAGCTCCAGGAAAAAAAGTGGTACAGAGCACAAAAATAACATGCACTGGAACAACTGGAGGTTTGGTCCTCCAGTGAGATGCTCTGGTTGCCAGCCAAACCATCTCTACTGCTCCATTTGTGCCCCTGCTGTTCCAGCATGCCAGGAGCTGGGCAAGGACACTTTGCCCACAGTGGGACAATGTGTCCTGTAACAAAGCAGATGTGCAGGGGACATGTAGGCATGCACCCCAGACATGTTGTGTGATCCCCCCCACACCACATGGGCTCCTGACGCATTGTGAGCCCACCTAACCTTACAAGCACCCCCACTACATCACATGGGCACCTATGGGCTCCTGACATGCTCTGTGGATATGCTGCACCATGCAGACTCCCAGCACATGCAAATAATGCATGTCCCACAGCATGGTGGGTGATTCCCACTGCACTACACTGGCATGGACAGTGCACAGGGTCCCTAGATCCCCTCTGAACAGTCTCCCTCAGCCCTACAGACTATGATGCTCCACCCCACCCCACCCGGGCAGGCAGTAGAAGCTGGAAAGCCAGGGAGCATGGGGACTCTGGTGGCAGTTGCAAGAGAGTAAAATGGGGAGTGGCACTCAGACCAGGATCCTAGGGACCACAGTTTAATCTCCTAGGGGTGTTGTGCACAGCCCGTGGGCGGCCAGTTGAACAATCTTGAGCTATGTTACTCTTAGATACCGTCAGCCTTATCTCTAGCTAATGTGATGTTTAGGTGGGAATAGGAAGCGTAGTATTTCAAATATAAATTACTTTCCCTTTCACCAGAGGATATCTACCTTTGACTGCAAAGCTCTCTGTGTTGCAAAGTACAGGATTGTGAGTCACTGAGGGGGAAATATTCTTCACCCCTGCACCAGGCATAGTCCCTTGTGCTTCATCAGAGCGGGCATAGTGCAACAAGCCCAACCACTCAGCGCTTCCAGATTCCGTGTGTGCTGCTGAGACTGGCTCCTGCTGTTGGAATCACTTGCTTGGATGACAAATGTTTTATTGGGCCATATTTCCTGCAGGGGTGTTACCTTACCTGATACTCTTTAAAGGAGCAGCTGTTACCCTGACACAAAATTTAATTTCTTTCCAACAGTGATGAGTTAACCTCCATGGATGGGTTTCTCGGGAACTAAAATAGGATGGTTCCTTATACTCCCAACTCAGTGATATGCCTGTAATATCATGTTAGCAGGCTAGTAGTCATAATATATAACTGAAGGCATTCTGACTGGTCAGACAATCTGTTTTGAATTATTTCTGTATGGAGGAGCTGTAGGTAATATGTTTAGTTTAATTTCTGTTATGATTCATGGTAAATTTTAGATTTGATGTCACAGAGTATTCTTGTTCTTTATACAGATAATATACAGTCAAACTATAATAGTTTTGTAGACTCACTAGAATGACATTGTCATCATCTCTGATTTCTTTACCTTCACAACTACTGCAGGTAGTGTCCAGGTGATCAGTCCTTTATGACATAGGATTAGTTTATGCTGCACATTTCACTTTGATTTATAAAATGGGCAGACAGAGCTTATGGTGGGCATCTACCAAGGTTTCATAACTAACTAAAATTAATATTTGCTAGGGTGCATCCTTACATCACTGTATGCACAATGCTGACATACAGATGGTGCATGAACTTATTTCTGCAGGATCTTAAAATGCATTATGCCCCAAACGGGTTTAGTTGTTTACTTTTCACTTAACTACACACCTGATCCAAAGCTTCCCCGAATAAAAGGAAAGATGCTAGTGGACTTCCATGGGCTTTAGACCAAGCCCTTACACTGTACACAACTCTGTAAACATGAAAGTTTTACTGCAGAGTTGCACCAGGGGCAAATTCTAGACACCTACTTTATAGCAGAAGAATACAACTGTTTTAAGTCCATTCGATCCCCCATTAGTCACATAGCAGAAAAGCTGAATATGTTGTAAATGTAAACAAAGTACCTTCAAAATTCAATCTAAATTCTGCTCTCACTTTTCCTGATGCAAAAATCAAGCAGATAAAGCTGAAGTATTTCTCATGCTGTTTTCTAAGCAACTGCCTGCAAACCTAAGAAACTGACTTTCCTTCAGTGAAATATTGCACAGGAAATATAAACATTATTTCCTCTATAAAAGGGAATCTGTTTGTTTCAATCAGAATAAGCCTTTCTCTTTGATTAAACATGGACCTTAAGATTTGATGTTGTCTTATTTTGTAAGACAGAAAAATTCCCACACTCTAAGGCAGGAAAAGAAAGAGAATCTACCACGCAGCTGCTCCTTGGCCTGCTGCTGCTCCTACCTGGTCAGGTTATAAGGTACTTAAACAATAAAGCTCAAAATCAACTCTACCTTTAGATGGGTGAGAAGCACTTACTCAGCTAACTTGAGTCATGTTAATTGCATTTAGGGCCACTTATGTGCAGTTTAGAGACTACTTCCTCTTCACACACCCCCCCCCCCCCCCCCCCC
>NW_005841835.1:6188658-6205602 GCF_000455745.1 Alligator sinensis
CCAAAAAAATCAAGGAAGTGGAGCCCAGTTAGCCCATTGCTCGATGGTAGGGCACTAGCCCAGGCTCTTGCTACCCCTCACCCAATGCCCTAAGTACCAGGCCCCAAAAGCACCCTTCATCCTTCTGTTGAAGTCAGGCAGCCAAAGAGCAAGATACAAGGGGCCAAAAAGAAAGCAAGCCAGGGTGGGGGTTTCAATTCAGTGAGTTGGCCACTGCCTTGGAAGCAGGGAAGGAGGGGGCACATGAGGCTGGGGTCTAACTCCTGCCCCCCCACATTTTTCTGCATTTTGCATCTAATAATCAATTAATACAATGTATAGACAAAGGTGGGACTGCTTCTGCCCATCTGACACTCTCCAGCTTGCTATTTTGACCCCACAATCTTCTTACCTGAGCTGCCTGGGATATCTGGTGTTTTGGAAGCCCTTTCTTGTTTTATGTGGTCACAGGAAAATCATAGGTTTTGTTTTCAAGCAGTTTAGGCTTAGTTTGGTAGTCTATATCACCTGCTTCCAAGCAAAGTGCTCTATTTACCAGACCACAACTCAGGTATTACCCAGACCCTTTTTCAGGCCCCCTCTTGAAGCTGGCCCACTATGCGTTACACCGAATATTAATTGAATAAGATGGGTAAATAGCATTGGAGAACTTTTTTCCCCCTTCCATCCAGGACAACACTCACTTCACTGAGCCATCCCCCCCCTGCCTTGCTCTCTTCTTCCTGATATTACAGATCTCCCTTTCTTGGCTGGACAGAAAGCCAACTTCAAAAGAAAAGCTGAAGAAGGGTCTGTGTCTGCCACTTCCTGGGCCAGTGCCCCAATCACTTAGCTAAAACATGGAAGGTGTAGTGACTGTAGTAGTAAGGGTTAACTCCCTAACTAAAGAGTGAAGTCATCCACAGGAAGGCATCAGTCGACCATTTTGGGTTAGGGGTTAGTTGTTACAATAAAAGCTTAATGAGGACAAAGAGTCTTCCTGCTTCTTCCTAAGATCCAGAATAATACATTGATTACCAGATTCAGTAAATACAGGCATACCTGAATGAGAAGACTAACCAAAAACTTGAATTGTGGAGCGGCAGGCAGCCCTTTGTCTATCTGTCTCTCTAGCTACCTGCTCTCTAACTGACCATCTACAATTTCCCAACTCCCTTAGTCTCCTGTTACAGAGCATCTCTAAACTATAACTCCTCTAATGACCACTAACCATGGTTTTTTGCTTGGATGCAATTTTGGGACTTACCTGGGCAGTCCTATTTTGCCATCCTGCTTCCTGGCCAAAGCATGGCCCTACTGAGCATGCTTAATGGGCCCCTGCACATTGTGCACCCAGGGCTCCATCATGAGCTGCATGTAAATACTGAAGACCTACAGGTATGTGGCTATGCACCAGCCATTTAGGTACATAAGCAAAAAGAATTTAGCCCTGTGTTTCTAGCCCTCAAGACTTCAGAGAAGAGCTTTTATATGTGAACCCTAAAGACTCAAACACCTGAATCTGAATGTATTACTCTTTACATCTTTTCAGGCCAATATGTTGATTTCTGTGGGCCTGACACACAGTTTTTAACCCCTAGGATTGGTAATCCTGCAACCGCGTATAGACTAGGATGGGTTCTATAGAGCCAGTGGTGACTAATGAGTATACAGAAGATTTTCAATTTGGGAGATGCAATTCTTTGACCACCACTGCTTACTTAGTAAAAGTCTCATCCCAAACCACCTTGGAGCTCTGTTTCAGAATACTCCATTTCAGTTTCCCCATTTTTGAAACGGGTACAAGTGCCAGAGAAGAAGGTTGAACTAAGGGTCTAGATGCTAGTCCACAATTCAGAAGACATGGATTCAGTCCTCTCTTCCCCAGACTTCCTCTTTGACCTTGGACAAGTTATTTATGTTTTCAGAACATCATTCTATTCAAGGATGATGTTCAAGTTCGGGGGCTGGACTCGATGATCTTCCGAGGTCCCTTCCAGCCCTGATGATGTCTATGAAGTCCCTGAAAAACCATTAATCTATCTGCTTTAGTTACATTAACTCAGTCAGGAAAAGTAACCAAGAGAAAAGGCCACCTTCTACATCAGTGTTTCTTCAACTGCATGAGCCAGGCGCGTGAAAGGTTCCTAAATACAAATAGAAGCACCAATGCAACCCCACTGCTACTTCTAGTTGTGGGCAGTATTCAGTACTTCAGAGGAGGGTGGGAAAGAGGTAGGGAGTGGAATACTTTCCCCTGACCCCTATAGAAGACCATCAGCAACCATGAAGCATAGGATTTCAAGACACACCCAAACTGGGATCAAGATTCCTTTCAGCCTCTTCATGGAGATACCAAATGTAAATCTATGCATGACATACACATTTTGCTACACCATTAGTTTGTCATACTAGGTCTTCCAGATTTTACTGAGCTCCAGCTTGAAGAAAGTCAGGTTCCTTGTCCCTACTACTTTTTTTGGAAGAACATTCCAAAGCTTCACTTCTTTGATCCTGAGAAACTTCCTTCTAATTTCCAGCCTAAATTTGTTCACTATCACTTTGTACCCATTTGATCCTGTGCTGATATTGTTCTTTAACTTAAATTGCTCTTCTCACTCCCTGAATGCATTTCTAAAGAGTAGACAAGGTTCTTTGGGTGAATCTGATATATTTTATTAGACCAACACTAAATAGTTGGAAAACAATTATTAAGCAAGCTTTCGGGTTCAAAAACCCTTCATCAGGCTGTGGAAGTTTCTGCAGTTGGTGTGTGCTCTTCCTGGATGGACTGAAAAGTAAAGAAGCCAGAGGCTGGGCTGGTATGCATGCAAGACAGGTAGTCAGTGAAAATGTAGACTGAGGAGTCAATGGGTGAGAGAGAGGCTGGAGGGGGAGAAGGGGGATGAATAGTGGAGAGATACCTGGGGAGTCAGATTACTTTCTAAAGAGTAATCACATCTCTGCTCAGCTTTTGTTTTGCTAACAAAGCTTCCTCACTACACACCCCTCTTGTAAAGATGTACTCAAATGCAAGGGTTACCAGAATCAGATGGTAGGATAAAGGAGGCCAGATGAGATAGTCAGACACTTAAGTCACAGGTGGTTTATGGGCTGAGTTCATCACATCAGTAACACTTAGCACTCCAAAACTAATTTTCAACTATAGAACTAATTCATCTTTGTAAAGTGCTCTGAGAATCCTGGAAGAAAGGCCCAATAGACAAGTAAAGAGTTCTCATTCGTTACTGGCCAGAAAATGCCCCCTGTATAAAGCCCAGGAAAAAGGGCCAGGTGCAATCACTACCACACAGAGTCTGAAGATAAATGTTGTCCTTGGAAAACTCCTTTGCATTCAGGAACAGCACAGAAAGGCTAGGGACAGACATTCAAAAAGCCTGAGCCTAAATTGATTCAGTCTTTGCAGGTTAGTCTAATCTGGCTAGGCTAAATCAGTTTTGTAACCAGACAGATGTCCCAGAAATGCAGGCACATGCCTGCAGTGGCTCAGGCTAGAAGCCGGGGGGCACTAGAGCAGCCCTCTCTCCCCTTCTATAGGGGCATGGCCAGGCCAGGCCCAGGAGATGCTATGATTAGGGAGGGGTTTCCCTTCCCTCCTGAGTAGCCCAGCAGGGAATGTTTCTCACCCCTAACTCAGTGTTTATCAGCCCATTAAGAAAACAGAGGGACATTACTAGCTTTCTGTTGATTCTGCCTTTGTCCCATGTGCCACAGCTTGGAGGTGGCCGGCATGTGATGCTGAGAGAGAAAGAAGATAGATACACACAAACCCATACAATGGTCCACAATGGTGGAGGAAGTAGGTCGAAGAAAGCGTCTCAGTCTATATATAGTCTTATTGTGGGGGTCCTCTTCAGGTGGAGTGGGGTCTTCCATTGCTGAAGAATCCTCTCAAAGTGAAGTCCATTTGATGCAGAGTGGGGTTCAGGCGACCCCCTCTGGGTCCAGTCTGGCAGCGGTTCGTCTGGTGGAGTTGGAGTACTGGTGCTGGCCTGGGATATGTTCCACGTAGATGTCATGGGACCAACGGATGGTGTTGGACACCAGGAGGCAGCGCATCAGCTTGGCGTAGCGGCGGGAGACACGGCAGGCACGCAGGATGCTCTCATTGCTGGGGTCCCAGGCTCCAAGTGTTCCCACAATGAGCGTGTCAACTGTCATGTCGTAGCCACGACCCCTCAGGATGTTGGCCAATGGGGCGTACTTCTCCTGCTTGGAGCCCGGGCATCAGTGAAGGCTTGGCGCCAGTTCTTGAAGGGGATGGTTACATGCATGATCACGACCTTCTTGGCCTCTTCATTTGTGATTATGATGTTGGGTTGCATCTGGCTCTCGCAGCCCGGGATGGTACAGTTCATGGAGATCTCCCCTGTTGCAGCTGGGATGGCCCTCACCAGGCAGTCCTGGGCAGCGTTGTGGTGGAGCTGCCAGGCTCTAGTGTGTGGCCTGCAGCTGCACAACACATGGGGGAGGGTCTCTACCGCATAGCCACACCGTCGGCACCTCTTGTCCTGGTGGCCGAAGTGGACGGCCCCATTCAGAGGCAGGCAACTGAGGTGGGCACGGTGGAGGAAGCACCAGTCCATGAAGCGCATGAAGCTCCTGCTGGGCATGAAGTGGTTGCTGGAGTCCCACTTCGAGGTGACATTGAAGACCTTGCCCTGGTTGGGTTTGGCCCTCAGATCACTGGCGTACTTGTTTTGGATGGTGTCCTTCAGGAACCGCTCCAGGAAGGTCCTTGTGTGGGGCATCACAGTGACACAGTTGGCATGCGGGGCTGGTTGCAGAGAGACTCCCAGCGTTCCTCAATCCAGGTCCAGGCACAGCCGATGCACTTCCTGAGGCAGTCCGTGGCATTGTGGGCTTGCCTCCACAGTGAGGCAAAGTCCCCGCTGTCTCTGCTGAACTTGCCCTCCAGTGAACCGTTGAGGAAGGTGGCCAAGTCACATCTGGTTGGCTGTCTCGCGATCCTCTTGTGGGTGATCTCCTCAAGGGTGCTGGCAGCGATAATACTTACCGTGGGGTCTGGGCAGGTCAGGAGGTGGGAGGCATGGGTGTCCACCGTGATGTTGCAGAGGTCTCCCATGCAGAGGACGGTGGCACTTCCCTGCCGGTAGGGGATGTGGAGGATCTCATTGCTGGCCCTTAGCAGCAGGTGCAGCCACTTCTTCAGCATCTACCAGATCTCAGTGTCCGCCTTCTTGAGGGGGGTCTTGTGGACCGCCGAGCCTCTCAGGATGAACACGATGCGGGGGATGAGAAAGGTGTTCACCGTGTCTGTCTTCTGCCAGGGGGCCAGCAGGGATGAGTCCAGTTTGTGGGCATCCTGCACGATCCCATTGATGGTCTCTTCTGGCATCTGCTTGCCCCGGTGGCCAGTGGGCGTCCCCAGGTGGCAGTAGGCCTTGCTGTTGTGCAGGTGCTTCATCGCCTGGCCCTGGATTATGAGGGTGGAGTCCAGGATGCAGCTTTTCTGCCTGCCATCGATGTGCAGGGAGGTGCACTTGGCAATGTTGAAGCGCAGGCCCATCTACCTGGCCACCTCAGATGTCATGTCCAGCATCTGCTGCATCTGGGTGGCATCAGGGGGGCAAGGAGAACAAGGTCATCAGTGTAGGCCAGGATGCTCAACTTCTGGCCATACAAGTTGAGTCCGCTGGGGCCGCCTGCCATGGCTCGAAGGAGCAGTTCCATGGCTAGGTTGAAGATGATGGGGCTAAGGGGGCAGCCTTGTTTCACCCCTGACCGGATGGGGATCTCTGTGGTCTCTCCGTTGGTGGTGCGGACGGTCATGGTGCATCCATGATAGAGCTCTTGCACCAGGTCGATGACGCCATCCAGTAGGCCCAACTTGTGGAGTGTGCTGAAGATGTGGAGGTGGGGCACGGAGCCGAAGGCATTAGAGATATCCAAGCAAGCCACCACACACTGCTTCCTGGTCCTCCAGGCATTGTCCAGGGCCATCTGGAGGGTGAAGTTATGTTTGTAGCAGCCCTCTGTTGACATGAAGCCCTTCTGGCTCCGATTGACGGCCCTGCTGGTCACCGCCCAGTTGGTGATGTTGGCCGCCAGGCAGCTGGTGTACAGCTTGGCGACGGTGGAGCACAGGGATGATGGGTCTCCAGTTGCCCGGGTCCCCTTCTTGTGGATGAGGACCGTCATGGCCCTCTTCCAGCTGGTGGGCATGCGCCGGAACTCTCCGCACCTGTTGAAAAGAACAGAAAGAACAAGTCAGCCCAGGTCATGTTTTTGAGGAGACTGTACCTGATACCGTCCCTGCCAGAGGTGGTGTCCCTGGTCCTCTTGAGGCAGGCTTCCACTTCCTGCGGTGTGAAGGCATCCTCGAACCCCTCCACCGAGGGTACTGGGGTCAGCGCTGTCTGAGCCAAATCAGTTAAATCTGATACTACATTCAACCAGGTTTATCTCAAACTGTTTTCTGCCATTCTCAAACTGGTTTATGTGCACTGAACATCTATTCTGTTACAGATTTAAACCAGTTTCTGATCACTTAAACTGGTTTATGTGTAATGTCTGTCCCTAGCCCACCTGTGATCCCCCCTCAGAGGCTGCAGCCTTGCACACTGCCTAGCCTTTGCAGATCAGCATGGAAGACAGATAGAACTCTTGCTGTGCCTTTTGTGGTGGATTAAACTCCAGGGGTCACGGAGATGAAGCAGTCCTTGGGTCTCTCCTGCAATTGTAGCCAGCCTGTATATGGTTCTGCCAGATGAGGAAAGGAGTTTGTGGCCTTTCTTTATAATTAACCTGTGTTACAATATGATTCTACTAGAGTAAAGAAACATCCAGCACTAATACAACCTTTTAGTTAATGCTGAGGTGAATAAAAGAGGAATCTAATAAATGTCCTGATCCTGCTCTCATCAATGTAAATTTAAAAAAAATCCATTAAATTCAAGGAAAGAAAGATTATGCCCACCATGATACTGAACATTGTGTCAGAAAAAAAGAGCCTGCCATACACAGAACTGGGGAGTGGCTGGTAACCTGAACCACCAAGGTCCTAGGAGGAAGAACAGTTAGCATCTGTTGTGGTAGGAACTGGGGATGTGGATCTTATTTTGGTGATGTCTCTACTGCAAAGAACTACTGCAAATCAGGTATCTCTTGTAGATCAGAAATTGCATCCTCTTTCATATAATAAAATTATATAAATTGCTTGGTTCAGAACAGAGGAACCTGTGAAATTGGATAGTTCTCTCCCTATATCCAGGCTACATTTAAAGGAAAATGTACCAAACTTGTTTCAGCAAATCTGTTGAACTCTTGCTGTAACAGAGCAGAATCTGACATACCATATAGAGAATAAGGCAGAGCAATCTGGAACTGCTAACCAATACTGCTCTCAAAGGTGCGTATGATTTCATAGATTTCAAAGATGTCATAGACATTAGGGGCTGGAAGGGACCTTAAGAGATCATCAGGTCCAGCCCCCCCCATTCTTTTGCCACCCACTGTGGTCATGCTTTCGCCCCCCCCCCCCCCCCCCCCCCCCACCATAGGCAGGAAGTCAGTTGGGGTCAGCTGACCCCAGCATGAAATATATCAACCTGTTTTTTGAGGGAGTCCAGAGTAGGTGCTTGCACCACCTCTGGGGGAGTTTGTTCCAGACCCTGGACAAATGCACCGTAAATAACTTTTTTCTTATATCCAATCTAAATCGGCCTTCTTGGAGTTTATGGACCTTAGACTTTGTTATCCCTTGTGCAGCTCTGGTGAACAGGTGTTTTCCCAGGTCCTGGTGCACCCCTCTTATGTAATTGTAGGCTGCCAGCAAGTCTCCCCTGAGTTTTCTCTTCTCCGGACTGAAGAGTCCCAAATCCCTCAGCTTCTCCTCATACGGCGTGCCCTCCAGACCTTGGACCATATGAACCTATAAGTGTGCTGGGAGTTCTTCCTACCAAGGTGCAGCACTCTACACTTCTCTGCATTGAAGGCCATCAGGTTTTGGTCGGCCCACCTTGAGAGTGTGTCCAAGTAGGCCTGTATCCCCAGCCTAGCCTGTGGTGTGACCGCCTTCCCCCATAATTTGGTATTGTCCATGAACTTGGCCAGTTCACATCTGACTCCTGAATCCAGACCATTGATGAAGATGTTAAAGAGTACCGGCCCAAGTACCAAGCCCTGATGTTCAAGAGAAAGCAAAAACTATTGCATGCTGATGAGGAATGTGCTCAGCAAAAAGACACAGCAACAGCATAAAGCACAGCTTAAACAAGGCATATAATAAGAACAGTTTCCTAACCATCCGTGCCATGTCCTTCTGACTGCATGGGAAAAGAATTTTTGCCATAAACACTGCAGCATATTTGCAGAGGTAGCACAGGGTGAAATTACTATGGAAAAAGTCTCTCTCCTGTGACCATCATTCTGGATAACATCCCTCTGCCCTTATACACCAACATTTTATTGCACCACTGCAAATTCTTGACACAGACCAGCAAGACTCCTAGTGGAGTCTGTTTTCTACATGAGCATCCTTGCAGGATGGCGAAAAGGAGCACAGAGTTGCTGAGTGGTTTGGCAAATGCAAAAAGATACTATGTGCTGGGGCTGGGAGATGAAATGAGGTTTAACACCACTCAAGAGTCCTCCACATTGAAACACATGCGGTAAGTCCAAGCAGTCTTCCTCACAGGTGTGTGCATGGAGTAAAAGCATAAGGAATGGGCTTTGGTATGAATCTCATCATGCCAATTAGGTGTTTAGTTACATACTTACTTTCTGCCCAGACTTGTGCTATTAGGCAGCAGTGACTTGGTTTCCTTTCATCAATGTTCTCTTTAGTTTAGGATTAGGAGCTCAGGCACTCCTCATGTTCTTGTTATCTCACATTTCTACATGCAGCAATTGTCTGCACAGGGACATCAGAGAAAATCAACTATTTCAAACCAAAAGAAGTGCTGTTTGGCTAAAAACAGAAGCAAAGGATGGGTTGGTTGTTTTTTTCTTTTCTTTTCTTTTTTTTTTTATATATTGTGTGAGGTTTCTTTGTTTGCTTAATTTTAAGCACTGGCACTTTTTAAGTGGCTACAGCATTTGCACATGTCTAGGTGATGGAAAAGGTTTATGTTGCATGTTCCATGAAAATACAAAATTAATAGATGATCCACATGAGGTTTTCCAAGTAGCCAGAACACTTTGGTTGTTAGTAAACATTTCTGGTTACTGTTATTATGAAACCTGTTTATCGTTTAACATTTTGTTACATTTTCCTGGAGCAGACTGAAAATTTTTTCTGATCCATATGTCAGCTGAAGTTTTCTAAAGGTGACTTTGGCTCCCTTGTTGCAAGTTCAGTGTCATAAAGCATCTCTGTAGCCAGATATCACTGTATCTTTCAGACACGCATCCTTAGCAAACAGGCAGCCTTTTCCCTTACATTTTCGTTTCATGATTAGACATTGTTTGATAATTCATATTGCCTTGAGGTACCATGGGGCCTATAAACCCCACACAGTAGGAAAAGGGTTAATGGGAGCATGACATTGGTTAGTGGGAGCAAAACCCCATGACAAACAAAAGCTTCCATAATTTGGAGGCAATGCCAGTTTAAACGATAAGGATAAAAGGAAGCCCTGGGCAGTATTAAGGCAACCCTGAGGCTGAGGGGCTGTTGGGAGAGTAACACAGTTGTGATGGGACCTGTGGCAGGCCAGCTTAGTGAGTGAGCTAGCTTGGGAGAATTAAAGGGTCTGATGTAAAAAAAAAAGCTCCAGGGCTAAGTACAGACAGTCAAAAAGCCTGAGGCTGAATCATTTCAGTCCTTGCAGTTTAGTCTAAACTGCAGAGATTAAACTGAGAAACAACTGAACAGACATTCACTTGTGCTTCAGGTAATGTAGTGACATGCCTGAAGTAGCTCAGGCCAGCAGCCAGGGGGTGCTAGAGCACGGCTCTCTGACACAGCCAGCATGGGCTGTATGTTTGCTTCCTTTTCCTGCTGCCCCCAACGTCTCTAGGATTTGCAGTCCAGAATTACAGCAACAGGACTCTTCAGCATTACTCATCACTTCTTCTTCCTGCTTCCAGGTGCCTCTGGGATCTGTAGTCCACAGTTATAGCCAGCAGTAAGTTGATACCCAGGCAGAGCAGCTAAAAGTTTACCCCCACTCCACTCCCCCCTCCCTGGCCCCAGACCCCAGCCAGGGTTTGCTTGCGGGGGCACTCCCTGCCCCCAACCCTTCTCTGCTGGAGCAGACAGCACAGCCCAGCCCAGCCCAGCCCAGGCTAGGGCTGGAAAGCATGCTGGGATACTGGGAGACTGTGATTTAACTTGAACCAGGAAGAGGTCTGGGGCAGAAATTTCATAAACTGGTTTGACCCAAATCAGTTAAGTCTTCCACCAGGTTTCAGCCATTTTGAAACTGGTTTATGTGCACTGAACTTCTGTTCTATTACAGGTTTAAACCAGTTTCTGACCACTTAAACCAGTTTATGTGCAAATTCTGTCCCTAGCCCCATTGACTTCAATGGGAGTTGGATCAGAATTATAAGTACCACTGGCTGCATCTAAATGAGATGCTTACTGCACAGTAGTAATGAACTACTGTGCAGTAGTTCACTACTACTGCACAGTAGCATTGCCGAACATGAACTGTGATGTTGCATTACTGTACAGTAGTAATGAGCTACTGCACAGTAAGCATCACAAGGTAGGCAACCATGCAAGGACACTACTGTGCAATAACGCCAGTTACTGCACAGTCATTTAGTACATGGTTATGTAAGCACTAAATGACTGTGCAGTACCAACTGCATGGTCAGCATCTCGTGACCAGTTAAAGCAAGTGGGACTTTTGGAACTGACTTTAAAGAAACCAGGATTTGGTTGTGATTGGAATTGAACAGGAATCACATTATGAAAAAAATGCTGTCTTCCAAGAACAGGGGTGGGCAAAATGCGGCCCGGGGGGCTGGATGCGGCCTGCCAGGCCATTCTATCCAGCCCATGGGGCTCCTAAAAAATTTAGAAAATGAATATTAATCTGCCCTGGGCTGCCTGTCATGAGGCCCTCGATGACTTGCTGAAACTCAGTAAGCGGCCCTCTGCCCAAAATAATTGCCTGCCCCTGTCCAAGAGGAAGACCACCCTTTTTTAAGATGAGGTAGGTCCTAAACACAGCAGTATCCAGCATCAGATTTTCCCAAAGTTTGTAGGGTACTTAGATTTCTTTTTATTAGTGTTTTTTATTACACAAACTTAGAGTTTTGATTTCCCCACAACACATATGGGTATCAGTCATCAAGACCCTGCTCAGTTTGGGGGTTTTAGATTTGGGCTCATGTGTGATATTACATTAAGCATAGAAGAGGCAGAATTTATGAAGCATAATTCATGTGAAGAAGTACAGTACCACAGGCCTTTTATCTACTGCTTCAATGGCAGAGACAAGCAGAGTCAAAACAGAATGTAAGGTCGAAGGAAGTAATGGATATGAGTAACCTGACAAGGGCTTAAATGGGCAATTCCCAGGATATAGTATGGAATATTGGAGTATTTTGAATGAGAAGAGCACAAAACAGCTCAAAACTGTTGATAGACCTAAGAGGTAGCCAAGGATGATGCCACTGCCATTGTGCAGGTGGCATTTTTCCCCCTAATCCCGGCCAGGACAAGCTTCCCCAGCTGTCAAGCACTGGCAGCATGAATTTGCATGCTGCTTTTTTCCCCCCCTACCGATAGCCCACCCTTTGCACATGAAGCCAATTGACGCAATGTTTCATGGTGCAACAAAATTGCTCTGTTACCACTGAATGATTACAATAACAGCTTCCAGGGGCATCGGGCACAGTTTTAAGAGTCTGTTGACAAACTCAAGGCAGGGGAAGCCAAGAGAGGAGGGTGCAACAGTTAAGAGCAAATGTCACCTCTGCTGCTAGCTGAGGAAACTTTCAATGGCTTGAATCCTTGTCCAGCAGCAGCTGTGACACCACACATGCACCAGCAGGCAGTAAGGATTGGACTGGCTGGTTTAAGTCTAGAAGGGCTGTCAGTTAGAGGGAAATTCCTTAAGTGGGTTTGTTTTCCTCTGTTTCATGATCTGACTTAACACCTTGAGTCTGAGTTTCTTGTTCTGACTTAACCCAGATTAAAACCCAGCCATTTATTATAGGTTTTGTGACTACCAGCAGATAGTCTAACAGGAGACACCAGGAACTTCATTAAATTAAAATTGAAACATGGATGGTCTAATTTTGCAGAAGATTCTCCTTGATTAGACCACAGGGATTTTAAAACTCTGTGCCTATCTCTAACTGGGTTTTTCTACAGTATTCTCAGGAGCTCTATATAATATGAATTTAGATCTGAATCTGTGCTCTTTACTTAGTCCTTATGAAGACAAAACTCCCACTGAAGATACTGGGCTTGTTAAATGGTAAGTGTTCATGGGAACAATGGGAAATGTTCTACCTAACACCATTTTCAAAGGTGTTAGGTAAAGCAAGGCAAGTATAAAGCCCATGCTGACCCACTTGAATAATAATCACCAAGGGCACATTATCAGGGATGCTTAGGCATCTACTTTGAGGAAACTGCATGCTTTGGATATGTCTTTCTAACCCACTGAATTGCTTGTTTTAGCTTGTAATATGTGACTGCTTTTAGCCCAGTGCCAGAGCCTGCTGGATTGTGTGGGATATATATGTTTTCCATACTCTGCATACCTCCAGTAATTTTAAACAAAAAGTGGACATTAGCTCATTGTGGAGAAAAAGTTGCAGACTGGAAAAGATGGTTTTTATCCAGTGATTAATTCCATACTGAATATAAGAAATGTCAGAGCTAGAACAAAGCTTTCTCCATAGAGTTTTGGTAGGAAGAGGGTTGTATTCTACTACTATGAAGTGTGCATTCTGTCTTGTGCATCTTCATAGGTGCTGCTGAAGTGTTAATCTTGTATGTGGATGGCTGCTTGTCAAAACCCATTGCATTTCCACTGGCACTTGTGTCAATATGGAGCAGATATTAGAAGTGTTGGATCCACTCACTGCTGCTTTATGTCTTTGCAATCCATGACCAGTATCTTCATGTCTGACTTTGACCGGTGGCATCACATCCAACAGTGGTCTATAAAATGCTGTCCTTGACACAGAATGTATGGAACCTGTCTGCCACATCACTGTCATCAAACCAGTCTTGGACTTACCTAAGTAGAAAATCAGCAGTTTACTTGGAGATGCAGCGCACAGCATCACATAAGGTCTGTCAGTACTGGGATAATTATGATGCTATGATACATGATGCCTCAGTATTGGCATCATTGGAAGGGTTATCAGCTTTGCCTGTGGTAGATTAGGGTGTTCTTAGTGTTTTGCAGCAATGTTCCTGGTCATTGTGTGACAGGGTTGTTTGTGTAGTTTTAAGAATAAGCTAGACAAACACTTGGGTAGTTTGGATAGGGATGATCCTGCCTTGAGTAGGGGGCTGGACTATATAACCTCCCAAGGCCCTTTCAGACCTTCTTTTCTATGATTCAGCAAGTCAACTTAATGAAAGAAGTTAATGAAGTCTCTCCATCATTCTTCCAGTAATAGAGGCCCACCTATCCTCCTGTGTGCTCTGAAAGCACAGTGTTGGAGACCTCCATAGTTCATAGTTGCTGTATGCAGGATACGACAATACGAGTTTTACTACATGCGATGCATTGGATTCCAGTTTTGCTATAGGGCATTTCAATGTAAAGTTCTAACATAGGGTCAGACACCATTGGACTTGCTAATGATGAGCAATTTGGGGGTACATATAGAGAGTCTGATGACGAGGGTAGGCTACTGATTGTATTTGTGCTTCCACAGGCAGTCCTAACATTGGTCACAAGCATCAGGGACACATCCTACAACCAGCAAAGGAATTTCCTGTTTATGAAGGATAAGGGATCCCAGCTAGATATGCTTTATCATTATTCATCAGAATGGTACTCCCTGATATTTCATGTGAACAGAAGGGTGTAACCATCTTGTTGGGAACCTGGAAGGACACAGCCTTACCTTGCTGTCAGAGCCTGGCATCAAAAACATTCTATATAAAAAGTTATATGCCATATTGATTGTGGAGATGCTGAAAGTATGCTCTGATATTAATGTTGTTTTGCAATCAATTTCAAGCATATTGGCACTTAAACAGCATTGGTGCCCTGTTAAAAGTATGGTGTAATGGAATTTGCATATTTCTACATTGTACTTTTCCCATAAATATGCACCAATAAAAATCCATTTGAGATTTTTTGTTGATATAAAATGCCTTACTAAGATTTATACTGGTGAAAAAAATCATAGTTCTAAGTTTTGTACCAGTAAATAAATGCCTTCCTGAGATTAGGTGTTTAAAAAAAAAAAGCTTGTAGTGATGGACAAAATTGATTACCTGATCAAAACTTGCTATTTCATTCTTGAGGAATGTGATTGCTGTTTTGGTGGCTTGAGAGATGGAAAAGACTGGAGAAGGAACTGGGAAAGGAAGAGGGCAGGTGTGCCTGACAGGCCACCTCTTGGACTCATTGAATGCAGTTATTTTGAGTGTGCAGACAAGGTTTATAACTCAAGAGTGTGGAGTTGATAGGGATATAGTTTATATCCACCCAAGATGGGTCATTCCAGTCTGTAGCCAGAAAAGGTTGCCTACCCATAGACTAGATGACTTTTTCAAGTCCCTTCCAGCCCTATTTTCTAGATAATGTCTAGCTGTGGTGCAAGAAAAAACACCAGGTATATATCAATGCAATACAAATGACTTCTAATAAAGACAAACATCATGTTTACCGTTCTCCACTGCAGTGCTGGTAACATGAGCACTGGCCAGGAGGAAAGGCTGGAATGGCTAGGAATGCTGTGGGGAGGGGGAGTTGGTATGTATCAAGGTCTGTTACTTTTGCGTCTCATTTGGGTTCCTGCATACTGAAGAGCTTTGGGCTGTTTGGTAGGGGTTGGTCTGGGTGGCCTATGGAGGTTCCTTCCAGCCCTACTTCTTAATGCCTGACATTCTGTTGTCCTTCAATTGTGTCAGAGATGAAGTGCAAGGTAACAATGAACAGAATTTTGGCATGGGATGACAAGTTCTCATAAGATGGAGAGGTGGCTGAAGTATTCCTGGAGAATTATTCCTTTTTTTCCCCTCTTTTGTCCTATAAAGCAACATTGTATCTCTTTTTAAAAATATGGCACTGTACTGAGTCCTGCTATGAGCATGTTTAGCACTTGTACTTCCCTGTACCTTCCTCTCACCTGGGTAGAAAGGAGCGCAGGACCTCTAGCTTGGCCCCCAATAGCAGCAGGAAGAGAAGGCACGGGACAGGGCTAGAACAAAACACATGGTATGATGGCTCCTGCAAGCCGACAAGTACAGTGGCATTTAGATAGGGAGGTGACATTCTGATCCTGAGCAGCAGATGGCTCGCAGGCAACTACACAAAACAATCAGAACAGGGTGGGAAGCACCTGCGGGATGGTGTGCAACCAGACAGATATCATGGTGTGCAACCAGACAGATATACACCTTGATTAAGATTAAAACGTTAAAATGACAGTTATTACATGGCTCGGTAGAGTTGAGAGACAATAAAGAACCCCATGCATTGTAGTTGCATAGGCACATGGCTGGTATATATTGACACAATCTAAGGCATGCAGTTAGTCGTGCACCCTCAATTAGCCTGGGGTAAGGTTGTTAGAAAACTTAAATGCTGATGCTTTGTAAAGGAGAAACCCAGGACCGCATGCAAGGTAACCACACTGGTACAAAGTTTGTAAGGATTGCCAAGTCACTGGCTTCAAGCAACGTGGCGTACAATTTCCAGGGTGGGGAATATTCAAAGGCCTTAGCAGTCTTTGCAAGGTATATCATGCAGGGGTGTTTCGTGTCCCCCCACCCCCCTTCCAGCAGGTGGTCTTGGTCTGTTCTCTTGGTCTTGGCAATGGACATAATGTTTGATGTAGACATCCCTTGACCATCAGATGGTGTCAGATATCATGAGGTGCCTCATCAACTTTCAGTAGCTGGGGGATACTCTGCAAGCTCTCAGGATGCTCGTGTGGCTTGGGTTCCATGCTCCAAGTGCCCCAGTGATCACTGATCAATGCCTGCCATGTCATTTCATACCCCTTCTCTCTCAGGGTATTAGCCAGTGTCCTGTACCTGGACAGCTTTCATTGCAGGGCTTCACTGAGAGCTTGCCGTTGAAGTGGATGGTCATATCAATAATCAGGATCTTTTTATTGTCCTCTTCTGTTAAGACAGTGCCAGGTTACTGCAGCCTGGGATGGTGTGGTTCACAGCTATCCTCCCAAATGATGCTGAGATGGCCTTCACCGGCCAGTCCTGCATGGTGTTGTGGTGGAGTTGCCATGCTCGTGTGGGACTTGCTCTGGTAGCTGCACCTCATCACAATGGCTGTAGCAGATGGTGCCATTGAGCAGGAGGCAGTTGAGATGGGCCTAAATGAAGTACCAGTCTGTGGCATGAAATGGCTGCTGGCACCCCGCCCCAAGGTGACCTCAAACACTTTGCCTGGGTCAGGTCTTGCCTTCAGGTCACCCAGGTACTTCATCCAGAAGGCGTCCTTCAGGCACCTCAGCAGGCGCTGCTAGGCTGTGGGGAGGACGGGCACAGTGCCACTGCTTGTGTAACCACCACATGGTCTCCAGGATGACAACCCGCCACGGAAAGGCACTGTGCCCAGAGGACGCGGATCCCCTTTGTGGCGGGGTCGCAGCGGGTAAAGCGCCCCGTACACAACGCCGATGTCAACAGAGTGAAAATCAACTCGGGGAGGCTGGGCGCCGCCTCACGGCAGCGGAGAAGCGAGCGAGGCGCCTCCTTGGCCTGGCAGCGGCCCCTGCTCCGGGGGCTCTTGAGGCGGCCGCAGCGCGCGGCGCTTCTCCCCGCGAGGGGCGGGCGGCCCTGCAGCGCCACGGAGTCTCCCG
>NW_005841835.1:6206319-6222191 GCF_000455745.1 Alligator sinensis
GAGCCGATCCGGGCCGGGAGGGGCAACCCCCACACCGCGCCGCTCCCCACCCAGCAGTAGCCCGGGGGGTGTTTCCCCCCTTATTGTTCCCGAGGGCAGGAGCATGAAGCCAAATCCCGCATTTTGGAGCTAGGCTGACACGAGGCAGGAAGCATTTGTGTTGCTGCTACAGCCTGACATCACCCAGCAAAACTAGAAGCATGACAGGGCCGGGGAGGCACTGCTGCCGCTGCCGCATTTGTTCCACCGCAGGAAAAAACCAGAAGTGCCTGCCCCTGTACCTGGCTGAGCCAGACCCCTAGGTCGCCACTTGACATCTGGATTGGATCTTTGGTCTGGTTTGACCGATCAGTTTTATGTAAGAGGATCCTACTGGGATCACAAATGAATAACTCAGGGACCGATTTTTGCCTTGTGTTGTATCCTGCGGGTTTCTAGAGTGCTAGAATTTTGCTCGTAGTTTGCAGAGTAAACTTTCAATACAGGCAACTGTGCTCTCCTCTGGTGAGCGCTTTGTATTGAGGCTAAATTATGCCTTTCGTCTCACTTTGCAGGCTTCTGGAGTGACAGTGAATGATGAAGTCATAAAGGTTTTTAATGACATGAAAGTAAGGAAATCATCAACCCCAGAAGAGATCAAAAAAAGAAAGAAAGCCGTTCTCTTCTGCTTAAGTGATGACAAGAAACAAATCATTGTGGAAGAATCAAAGCAGATATTGGTCGGCGATATTGGAGATACTGTGGAGGACCCCTATACATCCTTTGTCAAGTTACTACCTTTGAATGATTGCCGATATGCTTTGTATGATGCCACATACGAGACAAAGGAGTCTAAGAAAGAAGATCTGGTATTTATATTCTGGTGTGTAAAATCAAAGATTGCTGTCTTTAAACCAGATATTCTTGACTTTCTGCCTAAATATGGGTAGTTGAATAACTATGTTATTTCCTTTTACAGGGCTCCTGAAAGTGCACCTTTAAAAAGCAAGATGATCTACGCAAGCTCTAAAGATGCCATTAAAAAGAAATTTACAGGTACAGACTTTAAATAGTCCACAAAGCAATTGAAATATCTTATGGATGTTAAGGTACTGAGCAAATGCATCTTTGTTCATTTGTCTTTCAGGCATTAAACACGAGTGGCAAGTAAATGGTTTGGATGATATTAAGGACCGTTCAACGCTTGGAGAGAAACTGGGAGGCAGTGTGGTAGTTTCACTTGAAGGAAAACCCTTATAAAAAGACAGACAAGTGCCATCTGGATCCTAAGGAGCTTCCATTTCTGCAGCTCATTCAATTGGAATAGCATTAGTCTCCCTTACCCCAGTCCCCTCCCTCTGCCAACTTCCCCTCCCTACACATCTGAAGAAGATGTTATTAAGTTAAGCAGTCTACCAGTGATTGCCATTAGACTGTTTAATCCTGGTAGTTTTATGTAGAACCCAAGGAATGCTTTCACGTCATACTCTTAGCCAAAACTGACGTTGCATGCATTCCTTGCAACATGTACAATGAATGTGATAGTTAATGTGAATAGTCTAGCAGACAGCAAAGGGTAAGCTAATTGAATGCCTTGAAAGTATTGTCCACTGGCCGGATGGTAGACTCTATTCAGTATTACTTACAGTTGCACTTGATTGCAGTTCCATGAGGCTCTTGTGCATTCATACACCTCACCTGCCTTGACAAGCCTATTTTTGTGACATGGCAGCACACAACACTATGCATTTAAAGCACTTTTTTGTAATATGTTTTACCCTCCCCCCCTCAAAGGAATGCCAATTAAGTTGCTGTAACTGTGTCGTCAAACTATTGTAGTACCTCAGTTTTCATTCCTGTTACATGCATATCTTTATAAATGAAGTAGCTGTTACAATGCCTTTTTGTTTTCCATTGAATGTACACTACTGAACAGGAGTAGAGGTTATCTGTTTACCATGTGAGTCTTGGAACACTAAAGTTGTTTTGTAAAACATCATTCATGATGGCAATTTCTGTATTAAAAAGAGCCTTAAATGGAACACTGTTTTTGAGATCAAAAAAAACACACAACCCAGCTGGCCACGTTGCAATAAAACTTGTGGCTTATTACAGGACGTTGCCTTGTTTTCATTGGAAAATATAGTTTTTAAGTATGTTTAAAGTAAGCATATTTTGAATAACTTAACTTCTGTGGGAAGTATTGTAAAGGTAAACAATTGTTAATCTTGGCTTAAATAACAGACTTTTTTGGTCCTAGCCATGATTTAGGCACTGCTTTACAATACTTTTAAGACTGTTCTGTTGAATGGATAGGGAACCTAGTCACAGATCATATCTCTTAACCAAACAAGTTACCATTTATTAGGGAGCATTAGATACAAACTCATCTGAAATGTGCAAAATATGAACCCATCAACCATGTAGTACACTTATTTGAAGACTCTTAAAGTTCTATAAGTCAGAGGAAAATGCTTTAATACAGTTTTACAGCTCTTTCTTTGTTGTATCGTAATAGGGAGAAAATATCATAGGGTATTTAAATTACAGGTTATGAATTGTTAAATATTCACTGCATCTACAAAAGCTGCCATTTAATACTAACTTGGTACAAGAAATATTTTAATGAACTCTTTCATTTAGTAATTCTGTGTAAATAGAACTGGAAAGTGTTTGCCACTACCAAGTCTTGCATCAGGGACATGATTTGGCTAAAAGCCAAACACAGCTCTCCTTATAGAGAATTTGATCTGCTCTGTGTGAGCAATCCTTCGTTAGCCAGAGCTATTTATGGCAAACACATGCTTTTGTATCTTGTCATCGTTATCCACAAATGGCAAAACTGGACATGATTCTGCTGGTATGCATTAAGGAACTCTGTTAGGCAGCCAATCACAGCTGAAATGTACATGCTGCTAGAAGGAATGCTTTTAACATTACCTTATTTTAAAAAGTTGGTAGAGTAGAGCTAATGAAGTTTTAAATGTTGGTACTTTTAGCCTTGAGCCCTTCCTCAGAAGTGAAAAAGATGATGACAGGTTTTTTTATATAAATCAAAAGACCTAGTAAAGTTGTGGTTAGACTCTCTTGTCCTTATGGAGCTTTTAAAGACTTTTTTTTAGACTTTCAGCTGTCCCTATGTCTTACACACTTCACTTTGATATGTATTTTATGTAGATGAAAGGCTATACAACTAATAAGGCACGATGCACGCTCACTTACAGTACTAAATGTATAAGGAGTCCTGACCATGTATTTCAAACCTTTCCTTTCCAGTTTCTTTCACTAAGTTTGAGAAGTAACTGATGATATGTGTCAGAGTTATCGATAAGCTATTTTGATTCCTCAAGATAGTTTCCTTATTTCCAGTTATGTTGTGTCCAGAGCTTGGTTAATGTGGGGGTCTAATTTGTGCTCAATGCTCTCTTTTCATTTGAGGTCACTATAGTACAGTCTAATCCACTAAAATCGTAGTCTTTAAATTATTGATCATACGTGCAACTTCAACTTCATTTTAAAGGATTTTGGCTCAGTCTAATTAAGGTGTTAAATTTTAATAAACCATTAAAATCCCACTTAGGTGGTCAGCATTCTAAAGATGTTCTCTGCTGAAATTTAATGTTGTCCTCCACTGCAAATAGTTTTGGAAGGATGTCTGTGGTTTCTTAATTGAATATTAGAGGTTACACTTTTTTAAAGCTAGTTTAAGTGTGTATTCAGTCAAATCCACATGAATGAATATAAAATCTAAGCTCAAAATTTATTGAGACCTGGATCTAAGATTTCTAGTCTGCCTTCAATCTGTTTTTGAAACAGTACTGATTAGTGTGAGGTCCAGTTTGGTAAAACATAGCTTGCTTTTAAAAACAGTGCTACAGAACTGTTGCTGTTTGAATTATAAAACAAATGAGAGGCAGCTGGCATCTGTTCCAAAATGGCCTGTCAGCTGTTGTTTTCTGTCATGCAAAATGATGAGGGCCTCATTGTGATCTAGAAGTAAAGGAAAAGCCTCTCAAGTCGAATATCTTCTTTGTATCTCTGTTGTCGATGTGACATTTGGGTATCTTGTCTTCAGTTATTTAATTGATAAAGAAGTGTAAAATAAAAATTTTCATGAGAGTAGCTTGTGCAGAAATGGCATTTTTCTAATAAAAATCCCGCTTAATTTGTTTACCTTTCCAACTTACAAGAGGGACTGATTTCCCCCCTCAAACAAATCAACCTTGAATTAGAATAGGTGAGGAATGCATCTAAGACTGGTCTTCAAATATGAATAAGAAATTGAGGTAACCAGTAAAGTAATGCCTCTCAGTGATGTTACCAAAGCTGTTGTATGTAATTTGACCATCTCAAAAATCACTCTGAGCTCGAACTTGGGACAGAGCTTGGGTTCTTCAAGTAGAAGAGCCTTTTGCTTTCATATAGTTTATTTAAAACTAGCAGTAGTATTCTACAAAAACCTTATTTCTAATTGCTAATTCTGAGTAGCACCCTTATTATATCAGAAACGAGTTCATGACTCGTCATATTTTTATCAACCTCTCCCATAGTCTCATATTCATGATTTGAATTTGAATGGTTATGTATTAAAGAGAAACACCAGTAATGTTCAGAGGGCTCACAGTGCAGCATCTGTTCAAAGTATTAAATTTCTTTTTAAATTATCTCAGATTCTGAAAATGTGGCTTAAATAAAACTCATTTAAAACAATAAATTCAGGTGGTGTTCAGTTTATTTGTGTTAGAGACCGCACTTCCACTCTCCAATTTTGGCTGCTTTGTGAGGCAGAGTTTGCAATCTAAATCCACTGGACTTACCATACTAGATCATATTTGTGGTCCATCCAGTTGCAGGAGATACCAGAGAAAATATGTGAGCCCCATCATAAACAGCTGTTGGATATTTTGGCTCTCATATGTCCTATTCTGCTGTCTAATAGATTGGCGTAAACCTTTAAGAATGAGTTTTATATCCCTTTTAGAGCCTGTGTTACAACTTTGCGTTACTGATACTCATATAAATACATAATTTTACAAAGTTCTTGGACTCAGCAACTTCTGTGGCAAGGAGTTCTACTAAAAATATTTATCAGCTTTACAGGGGTATAGGTTGTAGCCATGATAAGAACCTTGTCTTATCAGATCTGAAATTTGTTGCCATGTACTCTTTTTGCAATCCTCTCTGCTTGTGTTAGGAGAGGGACAATGGAAATTCTTACTTCAGCCTGAATAGAACAGAAGAGATGGAAACAAATACCAAAGCAAAATGTATGCAGCATGTCAAAAGCACCAGGCTTATTAGTTTACAACTCCATTCTCTCCAGTCTCCTATTTCATAATTCCTCCCCCCCAATTACCTTCTTTCTGCAGCAGCCAGTGCAGAATGGCCTTCACTGGCTCCACAGAAAGTGTTTTAGGTCCTTTAGATGGATACAAAAGTAATTTCAGTGCTACTTTTCATTTTCTTCATTATCTTAAAAACAAATCAAAGAAATAACAACTAGTTTGCAACTAATCTACAAACTAGTCAGGTTGCCTAAGATATTTTGAAGAAAGTTTTTAGATGTTAAAAGACTAAAAAAAGCAATACTGTATGTGGTTTTACTCAGAGAACAAGCATGATAAATTGATCTTTGAAGTAATCTTTCTCTCTTATTTTTGACAAATAGGTGGTATTAAAAGTGGATTATGTGTTAAGCATGCTCTTAGCTGGGTGTCATATTCATGTTGGCCTTTTTTGTTCAGTCCTTAAAAAAAAAAATCCCAAAGTATTATTGGTATTTTTTATCTACATCATCCGGTATAAAAGTTTTTACTTTTTAATTTGGCCATATTGCAAATTCTTATACATCAGTAATGAAAGTAAACGTGTGCTATGTGGTTTCATTAAAATTGTTGACACCTTGCACTTTTGGAATTTTGCCTCTTTCTGATTCTTAATACAGCATTAATACTTCTGTTGTACATTTATTTGTTTATACTCTTTGTACAGAGTGGAAGGAGTGTTGGAGAAAACACCTGGAAGTTGCTGTGGTTCCTTAATTGCTAGAATACTCGGAAATATCAGTGTAGATGAGTGGTAGAAAATTAACATACAAACCTTACCCCTCCCCCCATTGTTTTTCTATTGTACTGAACAGACTTGTGAATGTGTAGCCATAACCATGTCTCCTTTTTCTTCTACCTCGTATTTAAAAAAAACAGCTGTGTCACTGCAAATCCCTACCATCTGCCCACCCTGTTCCATAAAGCTTTTACTGGCAGCCTCTCCTCTTCTACCTTTTAGTATCTGTTTTCTCATCTCTTTGACTCCATTCTGTATGAATGCAGTATAGAAAAGCTAAGAACAAAATTCTACAACACTTCTAGCATACCTGCCTTACTAATTTAAGTTCAAAACAGAGAATCTTTGAGCAGTCATAGGGTACGTATCTGCTTGAAAAGATGTATTAACCCCTCCCTGCTTCTCCAGCCCCAGTTGTAGCTGCTTTCTCGTATGAGCAGCAGCGCTGCATTCATTTGTGCCCTCTGATTAAGGCTAACATGGGAGCTAAGCTTTTCTTCCATTTCAGCTGTTTCAACAGAAAATCGAACTTGAATGCAGCAAAGTTGATGCAGAAAGTGGGGGAGGGAGATAAAGAGCAAGCACTTCATCATAGAAAAACATAACGAAGGAAAATGCTTAAATATGTGAAACCAAATAAAGATTTACTTACTGTGAATTTTTCAGCTTTAAAAACCAAGCTCTAATCGTTTCTTACTTGGTCTGTACATAGTTATTTCACAGTATCTCTGAACCCATATAAAAGTTTTAGAGGATAAAAATGTAAATCTAAAAATGTGAAATAAAAATTAAATAATTTTTAAAAATCTTATAAATATGAAGCCATGGGATAGTGAGACATCTTGTGGTCTTGAAAGTCTTGCAATAGATGTACCTGAAATTTGTTAATAGCTTGTTGAGCTGTCCAGTTTCTTAAGTGAAACATGTACCAGCTGACAGGTTGCTTTAGGAGTTGTGGCGAAGTGTTACAGTTTTTTATTGGACAATTTCAAATTAACTTGTGGATGTGGCTTTTAGGCCTTTAGGCTTTAGATGCAACTTAACCATGTAACTCTTCCTACCTCTAATTATTCATTACCTGTACAAATTTGACTTTATGAGGCTGGGAGCATAAACCTCAGCTCCTCATTTTTAACTTTTACAGAGATGGAGGTTTATATACATTTGCTAATTCTTTTTCTGTGCTTATTTTATCATCTTGAGTAACTCAGATTCCTTGATCTGTAATACTGACTTTTGGAATTGTTTCACTTCTTTACATCCCTACTTCAAAATTAATTCTTCAATCTCAAAAATAGCCATAGTCCCTCAACAATATTTATGCTCTGTCATTGAAATAGATAGGTAAGGACATCCATAGTAACATGGATTAGTTTAAGTGGTTGTCAAATGTCATTGTTGCTGTCAGTAAAAGTATGCTCTTTCTAACTTTATTTATTCCCAGCAAAAGTGTCCCCAGTTCTTACAGGCTTTTATGGACCACAAGCCCAATTTAGAGGATGTGAAAACCTAGCAGAAACTTTAAATTTGCTCAGCTAAGGGCTTGTTGTCCTGTCTGAATTCCATGTTCCCTAGGGAGGCCAAGTGAGTTGACCAGCAGGATCATAATAATATACATTTTTCTTACTAGCACTTGACAAAAACACCTGGCTTTGATCCTGGCCAGCTTTACATAGCTGTTGAACATATGCAAAATGCCTGGACATGTCTTTAGGATAAATAATACTAATTAAAAGGACCCTTTAATAATTCTAACCATCATGGTGACTTTACTGTTAACAGCCTAGAGTTCAGTGTGGCTGTGTTAATGCTCAGAATCCAACTAACTACAGCCTGATGAAATGTAAATGATCAGTCTTGTCAAAATCAGCAGTTGTTTAAATGCCATTAATTTTAATTTGACGGCCTGATATTTATTTTCCAACAAGGATGTCTCTTACAAAAGATTAGGTCTCTTCCAGATGGACAGTGTCTGTTACAGATGCTGATAAAAAGCTTGAGAAAGGGTCAGACCATTAGGATCAGAACAGCTTATTTTGCTGTCTCAGGTGGATAAATTGCCTAGGCTGGGTCATATCTGGAGTTGTGTAGCAGCAATGTGTAAAGATGCCATCCTTCATGAAAACTGTTGGAACATAATTTTCTTTGAAGAATTGCTTGCAGATAGAATGGATAGACAGTTTATGTTGCTGATGGCCTTGGTAGCCTATCTGTCTGAGTAAACTTTGGAATTTTAGCCTTCCACACTTTTCGAGAGAGAAAAAATAACTCCTTATATTTCTTCTTTCGTTACAATATGGAACATGTGACCAAAGTGTAGCTCAGCTGTCAACACCTGCAGTCCAACCCAGATGTCTTCCAGTGGTGGCTACTGTAACAGATACACTGAAAGGTCGAAATTTTGTTTGGGCACTGTATGCTGGAAAAGAGAAGCAGGTCTGCAGATACGCTGGTCAGGCCGTAACAGGAGCTTATATTGGATATCATGGAGGCTGTGTCTTCACTAGACCTTTGGGAAATCTCCCATTGCTGCATTAATACTACTATACTGTCACTGGCTCGGGGCAGTTTAGGTGCCATTGTGGTAACAAATGCTAGAATTCACATGAGTCATTGGTATACTTCTGCTGTTGCTACCACTTGTGTTAGTATAAAGGTAGGATGTTTCCCAAAACAGTTTAGCATATGTCAGACATCAGGGGAACATAGTTCTATGCTAATGTATCTATTTATGGCGTCTGATTCAGCAGTGGTCTCTATGCACCAAGGAATTGCAAGGATGAATACATATTTAACATAAATAGTATTTCTAAGCACTTGCTTCTTTTGAAAAGACAGCATGGTATATTAAAAACGGATTGTTATTTAAAGAATGGAAGAAATTCCAGTTGGGTTTGAATTAAATACAGTCTAGCTGAAAGGATTGAAGGACCTTGGAACTTTTCCCATTTTTCCCATTTTTTACTTTAGATATGATGATGTTAAAAATAGTTTTGCTGTTGTAACAGCAAGGCAATCTGGGAAAATAAGACTCATTTCCTTTTGCATCAGCAGTTTAAGTGAGGTGTACATACAACTGATGTCACATGCTTTTTAAAATGATGCCTAGATGAAAGTCTGTGGGTAATGAACAAAAATGTGAGTCTTTTTTTAAGCATATTTTTTTAAGTTCATTTTTTAAAATTAAAATTAATGCACACTTTTGTGCAGTAGTTTCCAACACAAAATTAAGCTTTGAAACACATAAAATGAATATTTAGTAGAAGACTAATAGCTTTCTTAAGTTCGCTGTGATCTCTGCTAAAGTTTTTAATGATGTTAACTGCATCTCAAGCTGGTCCAGAGAGGTGATACTCCCCCTCTATGCGACTTTGGTCAGGCCGCAGTTGGAGTACTGTGTCCAGTACTGGGTGCTGCACTTCAAAAGGGATGTGGCCAGCCTGGAAAGGGTTCAGAGGAGGGCCACCCACTTGGTGAGAGGGCAGCAGGACAGGCCCTACAAGGAGAGACTGAGGGACTTGAACCTGTTCAGCCTCAGCAAGAGGAGGCTGAGGGGGGACCTGGTGGCTGCCTACAAACTCATCAGGGGAGATCAACAGCAAATAGGTAGAGCCCTTTTCTCCCCAACACCACCTGGGGTGACAAGGATCAATGGTAATAAACTGATGGAGAATAAGTTTAGGTTGGAGATCAGAAGGCAATATTTTACAGTTAGGGCAGGGGGTCAGGCTAGATGATCTGTTCAGGTCCCTCCTGACCCTAGCTACTATGAAACTACTATGTTCTATTTCCCTTTAAGGCTGGCTGTTTTTTGAGAGGTAGTGGTATTGTCCCACACAAGATTTGTATCACACTGTAGTCTAATTATAGATTGGATTAGACTGCTTTCAAAGAAAGGAGTTTTATAACTGTACTGATGACTATTCCAGAAATGTTTTTAGTTCTCGACGTGTGGGTGTAATTCCCTGCTCCCACCTCGTAGAGTGCTTGCTAGTTCATAATGTGTGCTTCTTTGTTTATTTGTGTTAGAAGAATCTTCATCATTGAAGCATATGTTTTCTTTAAAAAGTGTTAGTGCTTTTAATACAAAATGCCTCAAGTAAAACTTTTTTTTGTATAGGCATGAATTGTAATACCCCACTATTAATGGGAATTAAACAGAAAACAAATCATTTGTGAGATAAAGAAGAAAGTTTAATGCATGTATTTCATGGCTGGAGAGCCTTCTATGAACAACTTGTAAAATAAACACAAAAGGAAATGGAGAAGCATGGGCCTCAGTTTCACATTTTCCAAAGTAGGCATAGTCAGCAGTTACCAGTGTATAGACCAAATCCCATTGTTCCCATTTAACACAATATCTTTGATTAAGGTGAAGAAGAGTTGCATAATGTGAAATTGTACTCCTCAGAGCACAGACTTGCATGCAGTTATTGTGGAGAAAAGAATAATGGTATGCTTTACCCATTTTTAGAGCTATTTCTTCCCTAATTTAGGATTAAACTCAATCAGTTGAGGAAAATGCACAAATAGATTTGCTAAGAGTATTTGAGATCGCTCACTAGGAATGAGATTATTATTTCTAGCTCTTAATCCTGAAATAATCATAGTCAACCTCATCAATCATGTAGTAGTACTTGAAAGAGATGAATATTGCAAATACTCTATGGCATGCATCTGAGATTATTTTCTATTGTTATAAATATTGAGCCTTAGAGATAAATATAGAATAGAATAGTTAAATATGTGATGACCATTTTGTTGCTTTTATACATAGTTCACCAAAAACATCATTCACAGCTGACACTGGTGTGACACTGATGTCTGTCTTCTCTCTGCGGAAAACCCCCCAAAAAACATATGGTTTCCCTTTCTACAGTGAACAACAATTTCTCTCAATCTATTTCTTAGTGATCACTTTAATGTCATCTTTTAAAATTACTCTTCCTGCTATTAGAGGTGGATGCTGGGAAGAAAAGTGCATAAATGACATGAATTGTGGTGCTTGGATGTCTTTTGACATTAAAGTCAGGTATACTTATTTAATGGTTACTCTCTTTTCCCTTTTCTTTCCTTCAAAGATGTGGAAGTTTCTCATCTTCTCTCTTCCTTTACTGCCTTCTTTTGTCCCAGTCCCTAATCCCCTTTGGACCTACTTTCACCTGCTCCCTTACTCTAACCACATCCTGTCTCTTTTTTCTCAGAATATAAGCATGCTTTAGTGAGTCTCTCCCATTTTAACAAGTACATTCTTGACTGCCGGGGCATGGGGAAGGGAAGGGGTTTAGGGGGGTGGGCAGATCGAGGCCCCATGGTGAGGGAGGGAGTAGGACAAGGGTAGGAGCAGGGGCAGTTGCTGCCCAGCTAGGGTGGGGCATGGGATAGAGCTGCAGGCAGCTCGTCTGTGGGGCACATGGGGGGTAGCTCCTGCCCCAGGAGAGGCATGGGGGGCATATGCTCCCCAGATTTGTGCATGGGGCAAGGGCAGGCTGCCCGCTACAAGCCCAGGGCTGCACTGGCCTCTTCCCATTGGGGGCTGGGCCAGGGCTGTGTTCAGGGTAGATGGGGATAGGGCACAGGGGGTGGTGGTGCTGGGAGGGGGAGGTATGGTGTGGGCTACAGCCTGCCTCAAATTCACCATAGCCCCATCATGTTCCCTCCTCTCAGTGCTGCTGTCGTCCACCCTGAGCACAACCCTGGCCCAGCCCCTCCTACCAGGAGGATGCTGGTGCAGCCCCTGGCCCTGAGCGCTGAGCAGCAGTCCACTTTCGCCCTGCACACAAATGGGGGCACATGCCCCCCATGCCTCCCTTGGGGGTGCATGCAGTGGTAGGGAGCTGGGCCCCGCCCCCCTGCATGACCTGGACAAGCTGCCCACAGCTCCGTCTTGCGTCCTGCCCTGGCTGGGCAGTGCCTGCCCCAGCTCCAGCCCCACTCCTTCCCTCACTGTGGGGGCCTTGATCTGCTCCCCACCATGCTCTTTTCCTCCCCCACACCCTTTCCCCCCCACAGACTTACTGGCCAGATGCTGCTCTCCAAGCTGCTGGGCTGCATATCAGGCGGGGCTGCATACCACCTATCGGATTGGTATCAGCCGATATGGCTGGTTAATAATCGGTAATCGGTATCGGCTAAAAAAATATTTATCAGTGCACCCCTACTTGAGAGTGTGCATAAGCTGATCCATTGCAACAGTTTTGTGCATCTGTTTTATCTTATAAGTAAAAAGCTAAATCACAATAATTTGCACAAGTTTCATTCAGGAGTAAATTATCACAGGTTAGCTCAATGATTGTCAACTTGGACTTGAGGCATTCCTCTATAACTTTTATGAATTGAGTGACGCCCAGTTTCAATAGCTAATTTATATAGTAGCAGGGGTAGATGATTGGCCGGGCAGGAACAGGCCTGAGCCTGTGCTTGCCTGCTTATCTCCTCACACTGTATGGCACCCTTCAAAGGACCTGGCAGCACCCCAAGTGCTGTTGCACTCTGGTTGAGAATCACTGGTTTAGCTTCTATGTATTGCTGCAGAGAAGCAGACATATGAAACAGTTTCCATGGATCAATTTAATATGTGATAGTTGCCCCTTTACCTTTTAATTTGATATAACTGGTTTATCTAAACATACCCTAAGATAAAACTTTCCATCCATACTACTTGCAGTTAGCCATCTGGGACAGTTTTTGTAAAAGTGGAGCTGTTCAGCCTCAGTTTCTTAGTCTAGTTGAATAAATCCTTTTCTCCCTAAATTGCCTTTGTGTTGTCAAATGGAAATAATTCATTTCTTGTCTAGAACCTGTTTGGTAGTACTGTGCACTGCAACACAGACTTTATTTGATTTCTTTGTGCATTTCAGTGATGGATGATGGGACTCCTGTGTATAATTTATATGTCAGCTTGTGAAAATGTCCTTACTTTAGAGACGAAAATATTTTTTGTCACCTTTTGCTGCATTTAACACTGAAGAAATGAGTCATCTGTAGAGAAGTGAACCAAATTCAATACCTGCTTGCATGTCATCTGCAGGGACAAAGTGTTGCAGATGTGGAACTAAAGGAGGAATTTATTCTACTGAGGGCATGTCTACACATGATGATATGTCACCATAGCAATGCACTATAGTGAGGAAGTGTCAGTGGGCAAAAACTGATGTCACAGCTACGGCACTGTAGTGCCTAAAGGTAACTGCAGGCGCACATGGTGCAGTATAGGCAGTTACTGCTCCATCTTTTAGTACTTCTAAAAGGAAGTACTAAATGATGGCACAGTAACAACGGCGCCATAGGGGGCATGTGTAGATGCACTCTGAATTTCAGTTGTTGGTGATGTTGTATGAGACTGATAAAATATTGTTTCAACTCGAGATCTGGGTTGGGTTTGCATTGCAAACAGGCAATCCCTTGCCTGTCTCCAACTCCCCATTGCTCTGTCAATGTCTTTCTGTCTGGGCCTTGGTAACCATCCCCCACTGAGAGCCACAATGTGAAATTTACTAGATTCCTGAGATTCTGAAATGCTGACTCTGAGCATTTCAGAGACTGGGCATCTTGCCATGCCATTGTGTGCTTATGGGTGTAGGCAGGCATGCTCCATGTAGAGCATGACATATATTTTTTTGAATATTCAGAGATTAATGTTTCTTATGAGAACAAGCAGGTTTGTTTTTGCATTGGTCATTAAGCCTTTTGATGATACACACTTGATTTGACTCTCTTAATCAGCTTTGCTATTCTTATAGGGCAGGGGCGGGCAATTATTTCAGGCGGAGGGCCACTTACTGAGTTTTGGCAAGCCATCAAGGGCCACATGACAGGTAGCCAGGGGCAGATAAATATTAATTTTCTAAATTTTTTAGGGGCTGTGCGGGCCAGATACAGTGGCCTGGTGGGCTGCATCTGGCCCGCAGGCCACGTTTTGCCCACCCCTGTTATAGGGCCAACTTTAGTTGAACAGGTTTGAATAGTGGAATAAGTTTATACATTTACCATAACATAGTAAGAAAACAAGAGTAATGGTCAAAGCATTGTATCTAATATGTATTTAGCATTCAGTTAATGAGCAAAACTTGGGTAAAATGCATATTGACCTGTAATTCTGTAAGGGCCATTTCAAGCTTAGCATATGCAAATGCAGCTCCCATTGAAATCAGAGGAGATTATGCCTGTTTCTTGGAGAACTGAATTTGCTGGGAATACTGGGAATGGAGTGGTACAAGTTAAGGGGAAAAAGGAGACAAAGTACAAGTATACTTTTGATTAACACAATTACAATAATATAGCTGTGTTTAACACAAAATGCCAATGATACCATTGTGTACCTCATTGCATGTTAAAAATTGATTTCCATGTTATTTAGAATATGTATTCCAGGCCAGAATTCAACGTGCATGGTCTCCACATAGGAGCAAGTCTTCTGTTACCAATTTTTTCTTATTAAAAGTAAGCTATCTATGGTACAATAGGCAGAAGGTAGGGTATGATGGCACTTTAGAGAGTAACTGGTTCAGAGAGGCATGAGCTTTGCCAGAAAATTACCTTGGGCAATTGAGTTTTACTTCTGTGCATGCGCAGAAGTGACACCATCTTGGCAGGGCTAAGTGGTTCAGTGACTATCTTATACCTAGGCATAGGATCTAGGCATTCTTCCAACTAAATCCCCTGAGGGGCGCAGTCTAGTAGATGTGCTCTGCACATGCCTAACATACCAGCAGTATTGATTACAGCATAAAACAGTAGCTACAGGCATTTTCATCCAGAAATGACAGAGACAATAAGAAGTGTCTCCTCAGTGAACTGCAATGCGTAAAAGGCTTTTGTCTGAAACTGAGTAAGACATCAGCAGAGCTGAGTGAACTCCAGTGAGGCCCTGCAACATGGTGGCCTGTCCTTTTTAGAGGGGGCAACCAGCTCTGTTAAATACCTGCAGCTTTAGGAAGGCTGCTGATAGGGGAGTGTTTCACAGGAGGTTACAAACTACAGAGAGAAGAGCATCAGGGCATCAAACTGCTGCTGTTAGCATAGGCAATGTGTGCCTCCTGAGGCTGAGGGGGCATGGTGACTGCCCATAGGCAATGGCAGCAGGGGCATGGTGGTGGCGAGCGGGGACTGCCCATAGTCAGCTGTGCTGACATTGGTGGTAAGGGCTGGCTGAGCAGGGCCCGTCTACAGGAGGCTGCAGCAGTGTTGGCAGTGGGCCAATCACCAACTGGGGGAGAGGGAGTCCCCCCGCAGCCAGGCGCTGATCCCAGAGCACCAGTGCTCTGCCTCCCACCCCGCGGCCCGTCACCTAAGCTGAGAGCACTCTCTTTTACAGGGGGGTACCAGCGCTCTTAGGGGGTGCACATGTACCCCCATGCACCCCCTACACATCGCTTATGGCTGATAGGGAACAGTTGTGAGCCAGAGACAAGTGGTGGGCTGAATTGCTTGCTGTACGGAGGGCCAGACTGCTGTGTGACAGCTGTGTTGTTTTCAGTAGACCAAAGAGTTAAGCTTATAGAATGATAAAACAGCAGTACCTTGCCTACAGTTCTCCTGCAATTCCCCCCACAAATGTAACAAACTTATACATAACACTCTTAAAGGTATCCATATATCTTTTCCCTTTACATGTAACATACCCCCATGTACTATACTAAGATTGACAGTTTAATTCAACCCAGGTGCATGTGCACCCCCTGTCAGGCTGTGCTTCCTGTTTAGCCAGCAGGCAGTGGGGCAGGCGGGAGCACCAGTTCCCCCCTATGAGCACCAGCCGGGAAGTGGGGCTGCCAGCAAAAGCGACCATGCTGCTTCTGGAAGTGGCCGCGGGACTTCCGGAAGCAGTG
>NW_005841835.1:6222279-6226477 GCF_000455745.1 Alligator sinensis
CCGCGAAGCGCCCCCCCGGCCGCTGGGGGCCCCCCCCCTCCAGTTTCTGACGGGGGGTGGGGGGACCACGCCCCCCCCCCCCCGACTCAGAGGCACCAGACACCCATGATTCAACCCATAGTTAAAGCACATTTTAATAAGTCTCTATTAGTCTTTGTGTTGGTTTTTTAGCTCTAAACAGCGATCTTCCCCAGTTTCTCTGCATTCTCAATCCTTATTGGTTCAGTTCTTGCTTGGTTTCCTTGTTCAGATGTCTCTATTTCTGTGTCATTTTCAGTCTCTTCTGTTGTTTCTTGTTGCTTTGATGTTAGCTCTGTTTCCTTTGGTGAATCTCATGATGCTGCTTCTTTTCTCCCCTTTATGAGCTGCAAGTGTCGTCTGTTCCTTCTTAATACCAGTCCTTCTAGTGTGACTACTTTATACAACCTGGGAGCTACTTGATGGGAAAGTAGTGCTTTTTGTTTCCATGTTCATCCATCTGAAATAAGCACCATATCTTTGTTGTGCAGTTGTGGTAAGTCCCTGGAACCCCTGTCATAGTACCATTTTTGTTTGAATTTGTGGAATGTTTTAAATGTTTTCACTTTTCATTCTGATGAGCATCATCCACAAGATTTGGCAGCTTGGTTTTGAGTTTCCTGTTAAACAGCATTTCTGCTGGGGACAATCCATGTTTCATGGGTGTTGCCCTGTAATTTAAGAGTGACAGGTAAACATCGGTGTGTGAATCTGTAACTTTTTTCAACAATTTCTTCACTATTTGTACTCCATTTTCCACCAGATTATTGGATTGTGGGTATTTAGGATTTGAAGTGTTGAGACGGAATCCATATTTGTTTGTAAACTTTTGAAACTCAAGACAGTTGAATTGAGGTCCATTATCTGTTCTCACAATTTGGGGAATCCCATGTGTACATGGTGCTCAATCAGCAGCATGTAATTAGGTGTGCTGAAATGTAGCTTTCACTCTCTGGGGCCTAGTTTGACAGCCAATGCTTATTTTAATCTCTGTGCCTGTATGTTGCACTTCTGTTCTCACCCGCCATGCCTTGAATTTAATTTATTTTGATCAGAAAGCTCCTCACTGGTTAAGATCTTTAGGCAAGATCGATGGCTGTTTCCTTGGGGCTCCTACCTCCCCTTTTACCCCAATATTTCACCAACCAGATGTTACTCTAGAATAGGCTCAAAGTCCCTTTATACAAGTTCAATGTCAATCACTATAATAGAATAGTTAATTCAGTAAGGTATTATCTCAATTTAGGAAGAAAACCATACTGTTGATGGACTCATGGTTAGATGTTTCCACATCCAGGTTCTCCACTCCTTGTTGTGGACCACTTCCTGGGAAATCTCCAGTCTGGGTCTTGCTCCAGTGCCCCTCTCACCGGTCACTTCTCCAAATGACAGGACTTAAAATGCTCTCTGTCTATCCCCTCTTTGGGGTGGATTGTCTGTGTCTGACCAACCTTGCCCACTCTGCCAGCCACTTCCCTCATGTTGGCGCATGGGCTGTTGTTGATCTTCCCTGGTGTGCAGGCATGACTGCCAGGGCTGGTCTTCCATGGCTTGCCGGTCCTCATGCCAGTCTTCACCGGCGTGCAGGCAGGACTGCCAGTGCTGGTTTTCCCCGGCTTGCCTTCCATCAGCTGACTGCTGGCTCTCTTTTGAAGCCGGCTCTGTGCTTCCGTCCAAACCAGAAGCAGCTGGATGCCCCCCAACATGCATTCAGCACACGCTTTTAAAGTGTGCCGGAGGCTTTCCAGGGTCCGTTCACTGCTCCTCTGTTCCTGCCGAGATGTTCACTGGCTAGTAAGCAGCTTCTGCGGCCCTTCCTGGGCCCAACACTTTTATCTCGGGGTCCAGCAGTTCCATTTTGAGGGTAGGGGCTAGGTATATGGTTTCCAGGCCAACCAGCACAAATATCTTCATATTTTCATAGTTATGGTTGGTAGGGTCGAAAGGGACCTGAGCAGATCATCAAGTCCGACCCCCTGCCATGGCAGGAAAGAGTACTGGGGCCAAACGACCCCAGCAAGGTGTTAATCCAGCCTCCTTTTAAAGACCCCCAGGGTAGGACCCAGCACCACTTTGCTTGGAAGTTGGTTCCAGATCCTAGCCGCCCTAACAGTGAAGTACCGCCTCCTGATATCTAGCCTGAATCTACCCTCTGCCAGCTTGTGACCGTTATTTCTTGTCACTCCTGGTAGTGCTCAGGGGAAAAGGGATTCCCCCAATGCCTGCTGGTCCCCTCAGACTAGTTTGTAGACGGCCACTAGATCCCCCCTCAGCCTTCTCTTGTGGAGGCTGAACAGGTTCAGGTCTTGTAGCCTCTCCTCGTAGGGCCTGCCCTGTTGCCCCCGATCATGCAGGTGACCCTCCTCTGGACCCTCTTCATGTTGTTCATATCCCTCCTGAAGTACGGCGCCCAGAACTGGATGCAGTACTCCCACTGTGGCCTGACCAGTGTCGCATAGAGGGGGAGGATCACCTCCTTGGACCTGCTTGAGATGCATCTGTGGATGCATGACAAGGTAAGGTTGGCCTTCCTGATTGCGTCCTCACACTGTCGGCCCATGTTCATTTTGGCATCAATAATGACTCCAAGATCCTTTTCTGCCTCTGCACTGACGAGAAGAGAGTTCCCCAGCCCATAGGTATACTGCTGGTTCTTCCTCCCCAGGTGTAGCACCTTGCACTTCTCAGTGTTGAAACCCATCCTGTTCTCATCCGCCCACCCCTGTAACCTGTCCAGGTCCGATTGCAGCCTATTCCTCCCTTCTAGCATGCCCACTTCTCCCCACATCTTAGTGTCATCTGCAAATTTGAACAGGGTGCTTTTTACCCCCCTGTCCAAGTCGCTGATGGAGATGTTGAACAGTGCAGGCCTGAGGACCGAGCCCTGGGGAACCCCACTACCCACATCCCTCCAGGTCGAATAAGACCCGTCCACCACCACTGTGTGGGTGCAGCCCTCCAGCCAACTAGTGATCCATCTGACTGTGTAGGTATCGACGCCACAGTCTCCTAGTTTTTTAATGAGAATGGGGTGAGAGACCGTGTCAAAGGCCTTCCTAAACTCCAGAAAGACTATGTCCACTGCTACACCTGCATCCAAGGATTTTGTGACCTGGTCATAGAAGGCCATCATGTTGGTCTGACAGGACCTGCCTCTAATGAACCCATATTGGTTGCCCCTAAGCATAGTCTCCCCTGCTGGCCCCTCATGGACATGCGCCAGGATAATTCTCTCAAAAAGCTTACCCTGGACCGAGGTAAGACTGACTGGCCTATTGTTTCCTGGGTCCTCCTTCCTCCCTTTTTTGAAAATGGGAACCACATTGGCCCTTTTCCAGTCCTCTGGAACCACACCAGAGCACCATGTGTGCTCGTAAAGCCGTGTCGGGGTCCTGCAATGACCTCTGCTATTTCCCTCAGCACTTGGGGGTGGAGATCGTCAGGGCTCACTGACCCTAGGCCTGGGTGCGCCTCCCCTGGGACCTATGGGGGTCCCAGTGGGGGGGATCTGTTATCACTTTTTGTAATGTGATGTCCCAAACAGTAGCTTGTGCAATTAGTGCCCACATTTTACCTGTGTCAGGAATCACTCTTTTAATTAGATTAACATGTACTATGTCTGAGTCTGGAATTCTGTCATTTTCCATTGTGTCATATGCTTTGGACAACGTATCTGCAATAAGTAAATGTTTTCCTGGTGTGTAGTGTATGTCTAGATCATAGTTTTTCAATTGAAAGAAAAGTCTCTGTAATCTGGTTGGTGTGTCTGATTGATTAACCTTTTTTTGCTATAGTTACCAAAGGTTTATGATTAGTTTCGGCTATCACTGGCTTCCCACAGATGAATATATGAAATTTCTTACAGCCATATACCAAAGCTAAACTTGCTTTCTTAATTTGTGCATATAGACACTCTGACTTAGACAGTGCCCTAGATGCATATGCTACTTGTCTCCAGCTATCCCCATGTTTTTGAAGCACAGCTGGCTGCTCCAATGCCTTTTTTAGAAGCATCTGTTGATAATTTAATGGATCTTTTAGGATCATAGTGTTTTAGTACCAGAGCTTTCATTATTTCTTACTTCAGCTTCATGTTCATGTTCCCATATCCACTCAGCATTCTTTTGTAGGAGAGATCTAAGGTGTTTGGTCTAGTCTGCTAAGTTAGGTAGATATTTCC
>NW_005841835.1:6226487-6227165 GCF_000455745.1 Alligator sinensis
AAATTGATCATTCCCAGTAATCTTTGCACTCCTTCCTTATTGGTAGGGGGTGGCATGTGTGTAATGGCTTTAACCTTTTGCAGGATTGATTTGCACCTCTTTCTCAGACACCTTTTCTCCCAGATATGTTATTTCTTTGACCCTGAATTTGCATTATTGTTTGTTCAGTTTCAAACCTGCTTTGCAAACTCTTTCTAGTGCCTTTCTTAGCCTTAAGCCATGTTCTTTCATAGTAGTTCCCAAACTAATACATCAATGTAAACCATAGTTCCATCAAGACCTTCAAAAAATTCTTGCACCTTTCTGTGAAATACTTCAGATGCAGAACACAGTCCAAAAGGAAGCCTACAAAATCAGTATCTTTCAAAAGGCCTGTTGAAGGTACATAATTTAGGGCTATTCTTTTCTAGGGGAACTTTCCAAAATGCAGAAGAGGCATCCAAAGTGGAGAAATGTTTAACTTCTGCCATGTTGCCAAAAACCTCTTCTTTGGTGGGAATGGGAAAATACTCCCTTTTGATGTACCTGTTCATTTGCTTAGGATTCAGACACAAGCTCAAGGATCCATCTTTTTCTATTATTATAGTTTCATAGTTTCTAGGGTCGGAAGGGACCTGGGCAGATCATCTAGTCCGACCCCCTGCCATGGCAGGAAAGAGTACTGGTGGGAAAACGACC
>NW_005841835.1:6227985-6243665 GCF_000455745.1 Alligator sinensis
GACCCATTGGACTGTGTGGGTGTCTATGCCACAGTCCCCCAGTTTCCTAATGAGAACGGGGTGAGAGACAGTGTCGAAAGCCTTCCGGAAGTCCAGGAAGACTATATCCACTGCTACCCCTGCATCCAATGATTTAGTGACCTGATCGTAGAAGGCCACCAGGTTGGTCTGACATGACCTGCCGCTGATGAACCCGTGCTGGTTGCCCCTGAGCATGCATTTCCCTGCTGGCCCCTCCTGGATGTGTGCCAGAATAATTTTCTCGAACAGCTTGCCCAGGATCGAGGTAAGACTGACTGGCCTATAGTTTCCCGGGTCCTCCTTCCTCCCCTTTTTGAAGATGGGAACCACGTTGGCCCTCTTCCAGTCCTCCGGCACCTCTCCAGAGCACCACGAGTGCTCATAAAGCTGTGCCAGGGGACTCGCAATGACCCCGGCCAGTTCCTTTAGAACTCTAGGGTGGAGATCATCCGGACCGGCTGACTTAAAAAAGTCCAGTCAGTTCATTATCAATGAATGAACCCAAGCAGTTGGTTGCTCTACTTTTTCTATTATATTCATGTTAATTAATCAGTCTAATTTCTTTTTCAGTTCTCCCTTAGTACAAGGAAAACATTTTTTGGAGCATGTGTAGTCAGAGTATTTGGTTCTCATGTACTCAGTTGACAGTTTCCTTATGCCTGAAACACATAAAACTCTTCTGTGTTTTGGCTCTCTAGTTTCTCAATGGCATCTATTCTTTTAATCAAACCTTGATTTTTACATGTTCGCAACCCAATAATTGACACTAGCTTTCCTTGGACTGTTACAAACTGAACTTTTTACAATATTACCCTTGTGTCTAACATGCAGTGTACAAACACCCTTGGTTGCAATCATGTTCCTATTATATGCTCTAAGTCTCACTTTCTTATTCTCATAGTACACAGGTTTAGTTTTCATTTTTTGAACAATGTATTTTGGTATTACACTGTATCTAATTTAAAAGTTACAATTAGTCCACTGGTGTCCAGGGTGATTTTCCAATCTTCAGAAGAATTAACTTTTTGCATTGTGCCAATGAGGAATTCTTCCTTTTCCTTGTTGCATAGAGCATGCACCTGTTGTTTCTTGTAGGTTGTATCCTGCTCCTTTCTTCAAATTCTTGCAAAGTGATTGAAGCTTTTGCATTTGTTGCAGTGCTTATCAAATGTAGGACATTGCGTGGGTTTGTGGAAACTCAGCATCTGCAGCTGTTTCTTCAAGCATTGTTTCTTCAAGCATTTCTCTTTGACCTCCACTTGCCTGCTTCATAGTGAGGTCCTCCTTTCTATATTTTTTGTGTGTTGCCTTAGATTCTGCAGTCTTGTAATCCTGTGTCTAGTTCAGCTTGTTCTGCTTTTTCCTCTAGCTTTTGCAGCCTGTCATTTGTTATCTCATCCAAATGGCACATTTTGACTGCCTTTTCCAAATTTAGCTCAGGATTTTTTAGCAATCTTTTCCTGAGGCTTGTATCCCTTATACCCAATACTATTTGGTCTCTGATCATGGACTCTTTTAGGTCTCCAAAGTTATATGTCTGGCTCAGCAGTCTGAGGTCTTTGACAAACTCCTCTATTGTCTCACATTCTTTCTACTGCCTCATATGGAAATTATATCATTCAAAGGTTTCATTTTGTTTGGGTATACAGTATTCCTCAAACTTTTTTATTACTGTGCCATAACTTTTCTGTTCTGCTTCTGACAGTTATAGGATACTAGATAAATGCCTAAGAAAGACGGATTTCACAGAGTGTTTACATGCCCCCCACCTCGTACCCCACTCACCCTTCAGGGCCAGCCATGTAAAGACTCCCTCTGATGCTGACACCTCCTCCTTCAGGCTCCGCGGAGCGTGGGGGCTCCCTCCCCCTGCCCACCTCTGCTTTGCAACAGGGCTTTCCCCTGCCTCCTGTCCCTTCCCCACTCCCCTCCTTCCCTCCCTCCCTGCTGCCTCCCCCTCCCTACCAGCTGTTGCTGGGGCTGGGCAGTGGGGGTGTGCTGCCACCATGACCCCCACCCTGTTTCCCTCTCTTTCTTCCCTGTCACCTGGCCCTGACAACAACTGGCCCCAACATCAGCCGCCACTATGACTCCCTCTTCACCTCCCCACTCCACACACCTGCCCAGGCTTGTGCAGCCTCCCTCCCTCCCCCTCCATGCTGGGTGTTGTTGGGGCCCCCTTCTTGCTCCCCTTCCTTCCCACCACCCAGCCTGACAACAGTCATCACCATGACCCCCCCTTTGCTTCCCCCTGCCCCGCTTCCCTCCCTGCCCTCTGCCTCCTCCCCTTTTGCCCTTAGGCAGGGAGGCATGTGGAATCTAGGGCATGTTCACCACCACAAACTTCCACGGGCAGCAGCTCAAACTTGGGACCATGCAGCCAGGGCCTGCGTAGTCAATCGCTGCCCGCCCTCTTAGCAACATGTGTGCAATTGGCCAAAAGTGTTACAGACAGACAGATACGTGAAGCTCTTTATTATATTAGAATTATAAAGAGACAGAGCTTCTGGGCCTGCTATATTTAAAAAAATAGCTACCTTGAGTGAATGTTCCTTCTCTGTAGCTCTACCGTGCATCATATATCTGGTGAAACTCTGCTTACATTTCTTCCAGTTTTCTGCTGCATTGCTAGACAGCTTTAATTCCTCCAGAATTCTGAGATGTTCCATTTTTTTTGTCTTTCTTCATACCCCACTCCTGATATCATGTGTTGTTCTCAAAAGACCAAGGACTCAAGCTTGTAGACCGATAAAGCTTGTTTATTCAAAGAGCTGTACCTTGCCTGCAGTTTTGCTGTTCCTTCCTGCAGTCCCCAGGCAAGTGTAGCAACTTGTACATAACACTCTTAAAGGTATCTACACAACAGCCAGAGCTACAGGAGTCTTTTCCCAGTGTCCAGGAAAGGACAACAAGGTTTACTTGTTGTCTCTGGATTTTTTCGTGGACTGGCTGAGGAACTCCTCAGGAAGCAAAGCTTACCTGAAAAAGCCCACAGGTGAGGCAGCCCACTTACAGAACTGTGGAGAAAACTTACCTGTGGCAGGAGAAAGGCGGCGGGATGCTGTGCTGGCAGCTGGCAATGGCAAAAGCGAAACAGTGGCAGTGGGAGCCACTGTAGTTCAAGATCAAAGGGAAAACCCACAGTGGAGCTGGGAGGAGCCAGGAACACCTCCCACATCTGTTTGGGCGCACTTTGTAAGAGCATGCCGAGGGCAATTGGCCAGGCGGCCACCTAGCGCTGGGATAAAAAGCCCAGCAGAAAGGAAGTTGGGAGGAGAGGAAGTGACGTCCCCAACCGGCCCAGAGGGGTTGGGGAGGACCAAAGGTCCTGCAGCAGAGGAGATGTGGTGGTACCCTAGAGGGGGAGCCAAGGAAGACAAGTCGGGCCAGTGAGGCCCCAAGGAGTCATCTACGAGACTGGCATGGATGGAGGCCAGCAGCAGCAGTGACTAGGACACTTATGGAGACAACGAAGCCAGAACCCAGACATGGATGATGGGCAACAGGTACTGAACCTGGGGAGGGAGTAATCCGCCAAGGGGACCCGAAGCCCAGGAGGAACCAGACCCTGTCAGTGAGAGCCAGAACACCGGCCCCAACGGTTAACATCATGGTTGGCATTAGGTGGTTGGCGTTAGGCAGGATGTAGGGGAGGTGGAGCCCTGAGAAGCAAAGGCTGCAAGGATGACCGAGGGGAGGTTCCAGGGGAGACAGGACCAAACACCTTCCTCCCGCTAGAAGACTAATTACCATCAAAGATGTGGCAGGTGAGACCTCTGGGGGAGCTGACCCAAGGCCACTCCCAGTAGCCCAACCGTGCAGTCCTGAAGGGAACAGTGAGGCTCAAAGGAGACCCAGAGGCGCGACACTTGGGTGGATAGGCATGGAAAACTACAAGGTCCCTCATTAATCATGGAGCTTTCCAACAGGACAGGCAGCACTTTCCAAGGGGCTGAAAGCCTGCCCAAATGCACAAGACTTTGGGGTTGTGCTACCCACAGACACCAAACTATGATGAGAGTATCAATATCATTGTAGGAAGAAGCTGAATGTAGCAAGAATTTAACAACAAAATGCTTTAGATAAGGAAGAGAGAAAGAACACTGTATTCAGCTGAAATTTCAGGGAGGAATTTCAGGCTGAAATTTCAGCCCTGTACTGAAATTGGGGTTGCATATTGGGTCCTCATAGACATATGAAAAGTGCCATGGGATTTTTAATGATTGCAAGCAGTTAAGATATTTTCTGGATAAGTGGAAAGCCAAGAGTTCCAGCAGCCTTGAGCATTAGCTTAGTATGAGTCCAAAAGGAAAAATATCACCGATGAATTGCCAACATAACAATTTCTGCTACACTTCTTTGGAGGCCACTGTTACATGTACTGAATTGCCTTGACATTGCTTAGCAAGAGTTGGTATGGTGTTATACAGCTCTGCGATACATGAGTCTTTTTGCAATCGGATCTATGGGTATCAGTGGTGCTTAACCTCCAACCTGCAGAGCCATGTCATCTGTCCTGTGGGGCTCCCCGTGGATCTGTAAATTTGAGAGCTGGGGAACAGTGGCAATTAACACTGTCATTGCTCCCCTGCCACCAAATTTCCAACCCCTACAGGCCAGATGACATGACTGCACATGGGACCAGGGTTATGGGTACAATCTGGCATGGGTCCTGATCTGCCTGATCCAGCATGTGGGGCACACCTCACATACCTGAGTGATCAGGTATATGGACTAGATCCAGCCTGTGAACTGACCTCACATTATTCATCCAGCCCATGGGACCAAAAGTTTGGGTACCACTAATGTATATCAAAATGTAATGTGGGCATTATTAAATAAGAACATTGAAATGAAATCAATGAATGGTATTAGATGAAATAAATATCACTGACTGATAATAGCTTATTATTGAAATATATGCCTCAATGAAGAGGCTACAATTATTGGGCAAATCTAGAGTAATAAAGACAGTCATCACAGAGGAGGAGAAAAATCCCCCACTGGTATAAATCACTAAAACTCCATTGGCCTCAGTGCCATCATGGAGAGATTGATATGAAGATTCAAAATGATAAGTGGGACAAAGATAATTTATCCTATCAGATGAGAATGTAAAGTGTCTCCTGAGATTTAAACTAAAGCTCATTTTATCATCTCTCGCTAATGTAAAGAAAATGAGGATTTACAGGGCTGTCCAGTGTTATATTAATCCTTTGATTCTTCTGGTAGGATTCTAACAGGTGCAACATCTGAGAACAGCTTTGCCTTAAATGGTGGCGCATGAACAGGAATGTAGGCTTGGTAACAGGAAGGTTTAATTCAGTCACTTAGTTAGAACTGCTCCCTCAAGTGAGAAGTAACAATAGGATTTTTTGAGGAGGTGGGACTGGAACAAAAGACAGTTAAATGAAATTGGAGCAGTTCCTTTATGTTCTGTCAAGAGAGCTGAGATAAGAAGTCTTGTACCTTAGTTTATTATAAAACAAGTATATAAAAACAAATATAAACTGTACATGCAGGCCACATCCTCAGATGGCATAGTTAGACATAGCTTCATTGACTTCAGTGCAGCAGCTGAGGACTTGAGCCATCAGGTAGAAGAGGATATATTCTTGCAACTTTTACTCGTGTGAGTAATCCTATGAAATAAATGAGGTTGCTCCTGTAAATAAATATTAGGATCTTCATTGCTCTACTTCCCAGATGTTTACAGAATTTCCATTTTTGGTGTCAAAGCTATCTTTGATTGTCCTAGTTGATAGAAGGAAAAATATAGGTTGAGTGTTGCAGGATACCAAGCACCTTTGTTTCCCTTTGGTTTGCTAGGAGTTAATATCTTGCAGGATTGGGATAAATATTTATAGGGTGTTGAAGTCCCAGGAGCAGCCATGATGCCCCCTGGTGGCTCTGTGACCATGCCCCGCTCCTCACCTAAGGTGCCTTTCCTACTTACTCACCACACCTTGATGGAATAATAAGATTAACAGGGAGGCTGCCCATGGGCCTTCACGTGGGCCCCAGTCCAACTGGACCCCTACTGGGGCTCCTCAGCACCCTACTGGCCTCTACTATATTATTCTCAGGCCCCTTGCTGGGCTACTGGACCCTTCTAGTCCCCCTACACTCTTCCCAAACCCCTGCTGGGTCTCACTATTCCCAGGCCCCTCACTAGACCATGTCACTGTGGGGCACCTAAAGCTTTAGAGGCTAATTACATGGCTCCAGTCCTCCCCTACACCATGCTCCAGGCCTCATGGGTGTTTCTGTACTGTTGTTCTGTTGGGGCTTTGGCCTCCTCATCTTCTACCCCTTTACTTTAGCTAGGCCTTCTAGCCCGGGCCCACTGTATTGGACTTGGCTTTGAGGCACTGGCTCTGGTTTCGCCCTCTTGTGTGCCGAGCCCCTGGCCTCTGTATGGCTGTGCCCCTCTCAGGCACCAGGCCCCTGGTCCCTGTCTGGTTCTGTGACCTCACACTCTGCTGCCTCCAGGCTTAACAGTCATTTGAGCCTTGAGCCTGCCCCTGGCAGGGCTCAAGGTGATCGCGTGCCCCTCAGGCACTAATCGGACCTCCATATACTGCCCTTACAGTCCAAACCCAAATTACTAGTATAATTTCAACACAAACACTAAGGGCCCAGGCTATAACATAAACACCAAAAGGGTAAGCAGCCCTCTGCCCCATGTAAGAGGGAAAACTTCCCCTCCTCTCACAGCTAGGATAGCCTTCCAGCCCTGGGCTATATCCTAGTGAGCTTCTGAAGCCTACTGGGGATCTGCATGCAGCACCACAGTCCCTGCAATAGCCCTGCTGGCAGGGAGAGACTGCCTGACCAGCTCAGGCTCTGAGCTTATATAGCTCCAGCCTGAACCCTCTTTGGGCCAGTTGAGCCTCTCATTAGCTCCCTGCCTCACCTGCAAGCAGCCTTGCAGGCTGCTAGCTCTCTTCAAGGAGCAGGCACACTCCAGTGCCCTCCTACAGTATTCTAAGAATTTTGCATATGGGACCATAGACATAATTTCTTGCACATACCTTCTCCTCAGGCAGCTCAGGTTTGTAATTTATGTATGAACTTTTTTAGTGTTTACTGCATTGGCACAGAACCAGGCTGGTGGGGATCCTTGGGACAGCCACTCCAGAGCTGACAGAGACACAGGAACTCCAGAAAGATTAACTTGATCTCTGGGAGGTGCAAGAAGCTGAATCTCACCCCACACTTTGTTGCATAGAGGTCAAGTACCACTCCCTGATGGAAGAATTTATTGTGTCTATGTGAGCCATTCCTATATAGTAATACCATTTGTCCCTCATGCACTACCAGTTGCTGTGATAACAGTGGACACATCTGAACAGAGTAGTTGCCATAACAGAGCTGACCTTTCTAAACCCAAGCTAATACTCTGAATTCTTTTTTTATACCTTGGGAAGTAGAAACCTCTCTTCCCAAGAGAAATAAGAGAGTTTTCTAGCCTGGGTCTTTGATTCAGCATTTGCTGCTGAGCTCCTGCTCTCTATTAGTTACCCATGTGGCCCAGGGTTTAACTTGGCAGCTTTCAAGGTTCTCAGTGAAATTGGTTCAGCTGTTCACCATCAGATCCACCCACTCATTTGCAAAAAATCCAATAAGTCAAAAGTCATGAATATTAAAAGAAAAAAAAGAAAAGAAAATCGAGGAATCCATGCCTTCCCTCCCCCAACAGCTGTACAGCCTTAACTGTGATGAATTCTACCCTAGTGATCTGATTCTGCCTCCATGGATATAAGCAACAAATAGGGCTCCTATTAGCTTAATGGAGTGCAGGTTTGTGCCTGAAATACTGAACACCTTAGTTCTATGCACATTACAATATGAGGATCACTTCTGCAGGTACATATTTTTCAGTGTAATACATTTTTTAACGTCTGCCTTTAAAAATCTCATGATATTAGTATATTGGCTTTGCCATGACAGTGGGAATGTTGCAATTAAATAAGGTGTTAATAGACTTCAAGATACTTTTTTCATTAGCCTTCATTCCAGACTATTCTTAGGCCACTATGGGTCTCTGCTGACACAGCTGTGTTGGCAGAGCCACACTGATAGAGGCTTGTAATGTAGAGGTAGTTTATACACCAGGCCACTGACTATAGAATCTGAGAATTATCTCTGAAGGCTCTTCTTCACTGAAGTGATAGCCTGAGGAACAGTTTGACTACTGGCCCTAATTACTGTTCATGCACAAAGATCTCTAGCACTAGTTAAGTGTTGCTTTAAAATTGAGTGAATAGTCTTGCCAGGATGCACATATTGAAGCTCAAGTGAGCCAGTAGTATTATAGGGATGCATCCATTCTATGCCGTAAATCTTTTCATTCAGTGCAGCGAAGCTGTTGTTAGGTAGTGTGAGCATTCCTGCTCAAGCAAGGCTAACTGGAATGTAGATAACTTGATTTAGCAGTGAAGACAACAGTGCAGTGAAGACAAGCCACGAGCCATTTACCCTTTCTCAAAAAGCATCTGGAAACATAATGCATCTTAAAATCAGCAAGCAGCTGTATAGTTGTTAGACAACGGGAGTCTAACGGCTGCTATCAAGCATCTGTTTCCCACCGTTATTTAGTTAGATTTAACAAATTGACCACGGTACATTGGATTACTTTTTTATTTCATCCATTTTCTTCCTGAATAGTTCCCATTTCAGTCCTAACTCTCCCAAGGCCTCTCACTTGGAAGAAGACACATTGAAAGGAACAAGTTTGGAACCAGTCCAGGGTCCTTTCTAATTGGACTGCTGGGCAACCAGGTTGGCTATGAGATGACAAATGAAGGTGACCAAGGGCTGGTTGCTCCCATGTGCATGTTCTGTCTGTATCTGCATAGTCACCATGGATTCATAAAGTTGGAAGCAAGTCTGCTTCCAAGATGCAGTCTATTGTCTTAAGAATACCATCAGCCCATTGAAGAATCTACTGAACTGCTTGTTTTTTAACTGTTGATGAAAATCCATCAAATCCAGCCATTATGTTTTCCCCATTTATAAAACATAGATAATAAAAGAGCAATGCAGTCTTTACTAATATGCAGTCTTCTCAGGTGAGACGTGACTGGTGAGACTATCTTTAGGATGCTGGGTAGGCACGGATCAACTGCTAGTTCTAGGAAGATAAAGGACATTGATTTATTACTCTTGTAGGAGAGAAGGGAAGAGACAAGTGGAATGATGGGATGTAAGAAGGGTAACAAACAGTAGTTATCAATGCTATGTAAATAGTTAATTTGTATAAACACTTCTGGTAAATTGATAGGCATTCTGAAGTCCTTTCTGAGAAACATTACTGAGCCAAGGACAAGGTACTACAAATGCTGTTTTGGCCAGCGAGCTTGGTGCTGCCTCTGTGGAACCAGTACTGGGTTTTCATCCTTCATGGTTTATCCTATCATCAATGGGACTGTATTTATGCTGGGGTTTGTCTTAAAATCTTTCACCATTTCACTAGCACTTGCAAAGCATTACTTGAATTAACAATGATAGAAACTCTAGTATAAACTGGAACTGAACTTTGTCTGATTTGACAAGACGATAAAAATGACAGCAGCCATACTTTAGTGCTCCTTCCATTTCAACATCAGTGAAAATGCACAGGTTTGCTACCTGCTTCAGATGGAGTGGCCTTGCATCTGTATTAAGTAATCAAAGTACTATTAAATCTAAAATGCTGCCCGTGAAAATGGCAGGAGCTATAAGCTCCTTGTGATCCTCTATGAAATAACAGGTTTTTCTAAAACAAAAATATCCAGCAAGCTATTATAAAAATAGGCTGGGAGGGTTAATAAGTGAAGAAAAAGCCGTTCAAAAAGGCTAATGGCTCGAATTAGGGAGTTTTGTACCAGTGTACTGCACAGACATAATTACCCCAGTACAGCTGCCCAAGTGTCCATGTGCCACACTCGTGTAAAGGTATGCTTTTATTAGAGCAACTTCCTATATCAATGTAGCTATTCTCTTGCAAAATTATTTAATGCAGATAAGCCCTAAAGAGTATGGCTAGAATTACCCACTAAGGTGAATTAATAATCACAGATGCCTTGTTGAGGAAGACGCATACTGCAATACTATCTCTATACCATATATAGAAGCCTTGTTGAGGAATTAGCACACTGTAACACTATGTTTGTTTGTGTGTGTGTGTGTGTGTGTGTGTGTGCATGTGCACGCATGCACAGATTTATGTACATCTGAAGAATCTTGCACATATGAAGAAAATATATATATATCATGGCATAACATAGAAAAATATGTTCTGGTTTTGGTACATATGACTGTATTGGGAGTAGGAGGAAGAGATATTTAGAATTTCACAATGAACGTTGAGGATTTCTGCATCCTGAAATGAATTCCCCCTCCCCCATGTTTGCATATGACCCCTTTATGCTTACTTCCAGAGCAACAATTACTTTATGAAGTCTTTACTGCAATAACTTACACTTATTTCCAGAATACACAGAAATTTGGCTTTTCTGTTCCTTTCTACATTTCCATCTGAGTTTCTAAAGATTCTCAGTGTCGGGTCTGCTTTATTTTTTGCTGTTAATTGGTCTTGCAGCATATAGAAGGCTTTCACTGGAAACTGGGCTTTTATAATGGGTCTGACATTGTCCTCCTCTCCTCTCTTTGGTCTTTAACCCCAGAGGAACTTTTGTACCTTTTTACTGAAAATGAAAATGGCAGGTGAATATTACTGATTCACCTTTCCTGATGTATTGAATTTTCCAGTTTAGCACAAATTGTATTCATATAACATTTTAAATAGTATAATTACAGTTACGCAGAAGTAGAAAAATACATGTATTTTTTAGATTTCTATCCTGCCCTACCCAAAAGGCTCAGAGTGGCTGACAATAAACAGGCAATCCACAGAGGGGATTGATTCCCCAAACAATACCCCAAAATCTGAGAACTCCAAGTCCCCCTTCCCCCAAACGCTGCCTCCCTGCCCGAATCCCCACACTAGCAAATCTTCCTACCACTGCCAGCCACAGGCTGCAACTGCCACTCAGGTCCAGATACAAGAAACCTTTTCCTACTCCCACACCATTCCCACCACCCCACCTCAACCTCATGGGAGATCCCCCCACCCGCTCCAGATGTCCCTTTCAAGCCTACGCCCCCTCTCCTACCTCAAGCTCAATCTGGCGAATACAGCACTCTCAGTATACCCCCTCCAAGCCTTCCCTGCTGCATCCTGTCTTGATTACAGTGGAGAACATCATCACCCTACCTGCTATTCAAGCCTGTTACCAGATGACATCTTCAGCTCTGACTTTTTTTAGGTTCTCATATCCAGGCTATGTTTAGGTGTGTGGATCCTTTTTGCATAGCAGAATATAGCCTTTGCTAGCCTTCAGCACAGCTATGTGTACAGGTACACAAGCAAGTTGCCATGACATAAACCAGAGTCTGAATTTATGGCATGCAAACTGCTCTTTGGCAGCTGCCCCCATGCATGCCTCCACCCTAAGGTAAAAAAGATATAGGCAAAGGAGAAAGATATATTTTCATTTGTGAGATGAGATTAAATGGGATGTCAGTTAAGGGTTAAGACATAGGAAAGATGTTCCAGCTGACAAGAGCTTGTCTGTTAGTCATAGCAATATCTGAGCACCTTGGGGAAAGCCCCAGATCAACACAATGAGATTGTCCTGTGTGGAGAGAGGAAGCCAGTGAGAAGGCATGCAAAGAAAGAGTAAGAGACATATCCACAAAAATATAGTTTAATTCAAACCTTTTTAATATATCATTTGGTTAATGAAAATGTTTGAGGCACAACATTTAGAAACATAAACTCTTTACGTTTACTGGAAAGAAACTCCAAGGAATGGAACTCTTGTAAGTCTGTGAACATCTGCTCTAATGTATGTTTCACTGGTTTCCTGATAAAAGCCAAGCTGTCCTTAAACTGTGTGGCTTCTAGGTTTCCAGGGATATGACACTTATTTTAATATCCATGCCTCTGCAATGTAAATAAAAATGTAATTGGAGAAATAACTCTTCCACATTGTCTGGGTAAGTGCTGTTAAAAATTATGTATGGAGCACCATCTACTGACACTGAGGGTCTTTGCAGATGAATATGTTCAAATAATCTGCATCAGAATGATGAAACCTAGGTATCATCATCATCATAAACACACGCACAGACACAATATCACCTAGAGAAACTTAATTTGGACAGGATCAGAACCCACTTTCTTTAGGACTGTGCAAACATCAAATAAAACATTGTCCTTGTCCTATAGAATTTTTAAGAAAAAACACACAAAGCTTTTATAAATAATTGGAGGGGGAAGGAAAGTTGTATTGAAACTGGTTAATATTAGGTAATTAGCCAATTGCCCATCAGGAAAAATGGGGGGAGAGTGTGCGGGATGGGGAATGTGTGGGGATGGAGCCCTGTGCCCCACCCCCGTCTGGGCCCACTCCCCCTTTACCTCCTGCTGCTTGGGGTCCAGGCCCGCTCACCCCCTCCCCACTGCAGTGGCGGGGGGAGGGGAGGAGTGGGCCCAGGCCCAATGAGGAGGAGGACCGGGCCCGGGGGTGGGGAGAAGCTGGGTCCACGCAGTGAGAGGGGGAAGCATTGGGCCTGGGCTGACCCAGAGGTGGTGGGGGAATGGGAGGAACGGGCTCGGAGCCAATGGTGGGGAGAAGGGGGAGGAGGCGCCCCGAGCCCGAGCTGGGGGAGAAGCTGGCCCACCGTGGGGGTGGGGGGAAGCAGTGGGCCTTCACTCAGGGCCCTCCTCCAACTGAGGGAACAGCTCTGAATCTGCATTATGGGGACTGCTGATTCTCATCACAGAGCATATCCAGGCTTACACTGCTCTGCTTCCTTTTGAAACTCGATTGTCTCCCTAAGGTTGTCCACCTTCTGTAAGTCTGGGAACAGACCCACAACTTCTATTGCTGGCCATCTTTACTTCTGGGATTTGGTAACAGGTTCAGCATGTCACTTCTACTTTAAGAAACACATCTGCTTGCCTCTATCATCTAGAACAGGGCTGGGCAAAGTCTGGCCCATGGGCTGGATCATGCCTGTGGTGGACTCCATTTCCCAGCAGCCCCTGCCAATGTTGCTGCTGCCAGTTTCCATGGAGACCCCAGGAGCACTGGGCCAGGGTTTCCATGGAGAGCACTGGCAGGATGTGCAGCTGAGCAGGGAGCTGCTCTGGGGCTGGGATCTTGCAGCGTTGACAGTGTGGTCCAGAGCAGAGGCAGAGCTGTGATCTGCTGCCCATGTGCTCCAGGAAGGGGTGTATACACAGTGGAATGTGGCTCTGTCCCGATTCTGGGCCGCACTGTCACTGCTGCAAGATCCCAGCCCTGGCCCTGGAGCAGCTCCCTGCTTAGGTGCACACCCTAACAACTCTGCTGGGGCTGGTCTCCATGGAAACCCTGGCCCTGCGCTGGCACGGTGTTATTGCTGCTGGGGTCTCTGTGGACACCAGCTGCAGCAATGTGGGCAGGAGCTGCTCGGAAATGGAGTCTAGCTCCTGGCCAGATCCACCATTTTGCCCACCCCATAGCTAGAACCACGAGTTTGCTTCTTAGTGGAGAAGCCCTTTGGACCTTTTGGCCCAAGGCGATTTGTATTTATACATCCCCAGTTCTTCCAGCATCTGCTTATTCAAAATATCCCATCATATCAGTGAGGTCGCTTGTGTGCCCTAAAAACGAACAGGGATGAGAGAGACTAGAAAGGCCTGAGTGATGACAGTTAAACTGTTACGTTTTTCTCACATCAACTCAGGGAAAACCACTAGCAGATTATTTTTGATTTTAGAGGATAATTTCCTAAAATGGGTAACATAACAACAACAGTAGGCATGTAAGTGGTACTTTCACCTGAAGACCTCAAAGCACTTAACAAAGGTGGGTAATTATTGTTACCCACTCTCTTTCTCCCTGAGGTGGCAGGAGCTGTGCAGTGCCAACAGCATGGCCATCATGTAATGATGGAACATCTTCTGACCTCTGCCAAATGTGTCTCCCCATTCTGTGTGTAGCCAGTGCATAAAGGTGTTGATGGGCTCTGGAGGGAATAGAGTCCAGCCTTCCTCAGGTGGGGGTGAGGGGTGGGCAGAGTGCATCACCATAGAGCTAGGTGTTAGGCGGCAAAGAGAGTAAAGGGAAGGAAACATGATGCTCATGGGTCTTAAACAACCCTCCTTCAGTAGAGGTTTTGGGATTTTCACAGTTAAATCCTAAATAAGTTGTTTTGTGTTCTGACATATCCAAAGCTGAAAATTAATTGGGCATCAAAAGCTACTTTGTATGAGTTGCTCTAATTAAAGTGCCCTCCATGCCAGAGCACATGTAACGATGCCCAAAGATTCCTTGGGCATCAAGATGATAGCTGCTAGGCATGTTCACAGCCCGCTAAGTCCTGATGTCAGTGAGCTGCCCAAAGCCAAAGCCCTGGAGGGATTCACAAACCAAGTGTTCCCCTTTCTATACTTATTCTAGGGCAGTGATACTCAGCCTGCCTTGAGATCCTTTCAAGGCTGCTAAGCACCACTCATTTGGCTCATGGGGAAAAAGCTTGAGCACTACTGAGGTGGAGGATCAGATCTTGCGTTGTTATTTTTATAAAAAAATTCAATATTCATTGGCAGTACTGGATGCAGGATGACGAATGTGTGGCAGGACTGGAGAGCTCACTGTGCATGAGTGAGGCAACTGATATCAATTATCTCAGTGGCAAACCGGGAGCAAAGCAGGGGCTATGGCTGCACTCACACCACTCCTTGATATTTCCCTATTCCTTGGGCCAGAGAGAGCTTGAGTGACTCCCCTGCCTGCGGCCTGGTGAACTCGCCAGAGAGATAGGTTCATCTCCTTTGCTTCAGTGAATATTTGTTTCAAACAAAGTGCAATAGCTTCGGTGAGAGAGACAGAAACACCCAGCTTCCTTATAGCTCAATGGATGGGGCAAATGGGAGATCTGCTTTAATGGGAGACAGGATGCAGGGGAAGGGGTACGGTGCTCTGCATCAGGCCGCCAGGGCACACTGATCCAAAAAGGCTGAAAACCCCTGTCCTAGGTGTTTTTGCTGAAAAGTTTAGGTGATGCCTCACTAAACTTCCTAGCTTTTGGTCCCGTTCTTGGATGCTAGGCTTTAGACATGGTGCCTGGATGCCTAGTGGAGGACTGTGAACTCCAAGTACAGGGTTAAACGTGGCACCAGCGAGCCTTGGTCCTGGTGGCGTGAGGCCCCGTTTGTTCACGTCATGTAAAATCTGATGTGACGTCTACAAACACCTTGAAAGCAGGGGTGCTGCAGACCCCAGATGCTGCTGCGGCTTATCTAGTTTTTAATTAGTGACACTAGCCAGCGCCGTCCTGTCCCGTGCGCCCCGGACTGCGCCCAAGGCCCCGACCCCTGACTGAGTCGGGGAGCAGCCCAAGCCCGGCCGTGGAGGCACCGCAGTGCCCGCCCGCCGCCCACGTCAAGGGGAACAGGGCGCTCGGCCCTCCAGCAGGGCTGTCCCAGCGCAGCCCGCTGCAGGCCCCGCGCCCTGGGGGCCTCGGGAAAGCTCCGGGCCGCGGCGTTGCGGCTCCCTCTGCCCCAGGGCCCCGCCGGGTCTCAGCGCCCGCGAGGCGCCACCGGCTGTCTCCGGGCCGCG
>NW_005841835.1:6243863-6307366 GCF_000455745.1 Alligator sinensis
CTTGTGCGCTTTGTTCCCCCCCCGTGTGCGCCCGCGGCCCTGGCGGAGCAGGAAGGCTCGGACGACGGCCCCGATTTCCTCTCGGAGGAGGACCGCGGGGTAAGTGCCGCCGCGGGGGCCCGGACGTACGGGGCGGGCTCGGGCTCCGGCCGGGTCCCACCTGCTGCGCCCCCCGCAGCACGGACGCGTTGCTCGGGGTTACTGGGCGCGGGAGGGTGGTGGGGGGGCTCCCCCCCCAGCTCTGCCCCTGCCCGGGCTCCTTGAGATTGCCAGTGGGCCCCAGTCTTCACCCAGAGCTGGGGCCCGGGCAGCAGTTCAGAGCTGTGCCCAGGGGACAGCTGCTGGGGTGGGTAGTGACACCAGGGCATGCTGTGGCTCAGCCTTGGGTCCCTTCCTTTCTCATCACCCTTGGTCCAGCAGGCTTTCTGCTCCCTGGCTCTGCTTCTTCAAACCGACTTAGCCCCATTACACCCGTGAAGTGGATGCGCTTACATTGGTATCAGCCTTGTTAGTATTGATTCACCTTAGGCAGTGCCCTAGGAAAGATTGACCTCCACCCGCTAAGTTGGTTGAAGGTGTAAATCCGAGGGGAAATGAGGTGTAGGCTGGAGGTGGTTGTCAAAGGTGAGCTCACCCAGCAGAAACTAGGCCAATTGGGCCTGTCTTTTTGGCACCACTTTAGCCTTGTTCTGGTTTGGTGGCACTCCAGTCCCCTTCCTCAGCCTGATCTGCTTCTTTGCTTTCCGCTCACTGCCTTTCTTGCCGCTGTGCTGCCTGTCCCCTTTCCAGCATGTTGTGTGGCACACACAGAGGCTGCCCATGCCACTTTTGGTGTCCATGCCACGAGTTGGTCACCCGTGAGTTAGACAGAGCCCCTGAAGACTAAGAACTCGTTTTGTAAATGATGCTGAGGTTCTGAAATGCCCTGTTGATGGCAGAAAACATTTTACGGGCTGTGTGTTTGAGGCTTCAGGCATAAACTTTGAAGTGTGCTGACTGGGTTTTTTTCAAGTGAGGGATGAGTCATTTTGACCATTAATATTTGTACATGATATGACTTAATTGCATTTTATTCTATACCAATCCCCAGGAGGTCAAGAAGGAGGAGCATGTTGTGTGCTGCATTGTGTTATTGGTCAAGGGCGTTCTGGAGCTTTTGCCATATATAATTCTATTTAAGAATACAGAATAAACGGGAGAGGGCAGGTGAGGAGCATGACCTTTCCAGTGGACACTTGCAGTGCCAAGTACTGCAGAATCTTTTGATATCAGAGAGACTGATTTCTTAATTGTGTCCATTAGAGTTAGGCTCTGGAGCAGTGATTCTCAAGCAGGGCGCCAGCGGGTGCCCCACAATGTTAGCATTGTTAGTTGTGCAAACATGAGTCAGAAGATAAACTCAAAGTTTTCACGTGGGAATCCATAGTGTTGAAAACCTGTCCTGTTGTGGCCTTTCTGTGTTCTTTGTAACATTAATTGCTCTAGTATTTTTTGTATTCCAAAAAAAAAGTGAAAACTAAGAATTGGCATTTTCCAGGGGGGTGCTTTAAGTCTAAAAATGGTGGGACCTACTGCACTAAGGACAGGATTGTATTTGAAATGTATAGATTGGTTGTTTTTATTTTGGGGGGGGGGCGGGTTTGTGAAGTATTCAATATTGGCCACCACTGCAAGAAGATTCTTGTCTTTATATATCAGTAGTCTGTTCTTTTATAGAAAAACCTTATGTTTCTTTCCTACTAAAGCTACGGATACCTTTAGTAATAAAAAAAATCTTAATCAACAGTACTGCTTGTGCTACTGAGCAAATTAGCTGGCCAAGAGCAATCCCTTTCGCTTCCTCCAATATCCAGTGCTAATAACACAATCTCTCCACTTCCCCTCATGTTTCACCTGCTGTTCCTGTTTCTAGTGACGTTTTTCTTTGTCCTATTATTGTAAGTTTCCATGATTAACTGACAGGTCTGTGCTCTACAGGTTTTTGGTAGTGACCAATAAGGTAAGCATGCTTAAAAAGTAGAAGAGGGAAGCTGTTATAAATGACTCCAATTATGATTTTCTCTTTAGAACAGTATTAGCTTTTCTTGGTAGCAGGAAAATCCTACCCCCCTCTCCAGTGTTTTCATAAATAGATATTTCCCTCGTTCTGGGTTGAGTATATTTTTTGGCTATCTTCTTCCTGTACTTGTGGTAAAAATAAAGAGGCTAAGCTAGCCTCCTTAGTACAAGGCAGCATGCTAACCTGTGATTTGGCTAATTGACTTCTGAACTGGGTAGATTTCCTTTCCACTCTAGATGAGGGTGATTTCTTGTTCACAGCAAAATTACATTCTCTCTGAGCTATAAATATGTTGTATTTAGCCATTGAGGGGATAGGATCAGATGGGGAAGAAAGGAAGAGGTGTCTGTTGATACCATGAAGCAGGGGTGGCAGTGTTTTTGGCCAGTGCTGAAAACACCCCAGCCTCCACCCATGCTTCAACTTAGCATGCCAGAGACAGGGGAGCCACAAGGGGCCCGATACTCATTGCTGGCAGTGGCTGTGTGTGCAGCTTGGGGCAGATGGCAGGAGAGGAGCTGGGGTTGTGCTGCCCTGGCCCCTTCCCTGCTGTGGGCTGCGAGGTGCGCTTGCTCTCACTGCTGTCAGAATCCAGAGCCTGGTGCAGCTGTTTGCAACCTGCCTCCCTCCTGCTGCAGCTTCCCAAAGCTTGGGTCAGCTGTAACAGGCAGCCCCAAGGCTGCAAATGGCTGTGCTGGGCTCTGCAGCCTTGGCACTGGCTCCGTGGTGGTGGCTGCTGTGCGTGCACCTCTGGGTGCACGGCTGGGAATGGGCCTGGGGCAGCACAACCTTGGCCCCTCACCTGCCATTCACTCTAAGGTACGCATGTTGCTGCTGGTGGCATGGAACTCGGCCAAGGACTCTGGAGCCTGGTGCAGCTGTTTGTAGCTGTCCAGCTGCCTGCCACAGCTGGCATGGGCTCTGGGCAGCTGCAGCAAGCGACGGGCAGGCTGCAAACAGCTGCATGGGGCTCCGTGACACAGACTCTGTGGTGGCAGTGGCAGCACGTGCACCTCAGATTGGATGGCAGGGGAGGGGCCAGGGTTGTGCTGCCTCAGGTCCCTTCCTGGCCATGCTCCTGGAGACGTGCATAGCTGCCGCACTCACGGAGCTGATGCCAGGGCTGTGGAGCCCCATGCAACTGTTTGCAGCCTCCCAGCTGCAACCAGCCCAGGCTTTGGGCAGCTGCTGCCTGCCACAGAGCCTAGGCAGCTTGCAGCAGAGCTTGTAGCCTCCTGGCCACCTGCTGTGAGCAGCCCCAGCTCCGTGGCTGGTGGCAGCTGCCCAGAGCCTGAGTCAGCTGCAATGTGCTGAGGAAAATGGCCTCGTGTGCCATGCTCTGGCACCCGTGCCGTGGGTTGCCGATCCCTGCCATAGAGCATGATTCTCAAACCGTTAAATAGTGCCACCTGGACACTTTTCTGATGGCTTGTTATATGGATCATTTCAGAACAAAATTTGGGGAGTTAAGGTTGTGGTCCATGACTGGATTTCATTATAAATTGTTCTGCATAAATAGGCATTTGCAAAAATGACTTCCTAAATTGTAGCAGCACAAAATTGCTGCACTTGTTGAACATACTTTGAGTAGTAGAATTTCTACTTGTTTTAATGGCATTTTTATGTATACAGAAGTGTGTGCAAGACAAGTCTGGTATGGGGTTTTTTTGCTGACTGTTTCTTTTTAAATGTTACTAATTGCAGTTTAAAAGAAGCTAATCTAGTAGAGGCAACCCCCGCTTAGCGCTCTTAATTGGTTCCTGAAAAACTGAGTGTTAAGTGAAACCGAAAGTATTTGATGACCCAAGATGGTGACCGCAATTGCTTTTAATGACCCAAGATGGCAACCGCGAGCGTTATATTGAAACTCGCTGAGCGCTAAGTGAAATCAGGTATCAATTTAAAATGAGCGTTATAGCTAAATAGCGCCAAGCAAAACAGCATTAAATGGGGTTGCTTGTACTTGTTTCACTTAAATCATGAGCAAAAGTCTTCCCATGGGGTTTATAAGGTTATGACATCTAATGACCTTTCCTTGACAAATGTCATTGCCTGTTTTTTTTTCTCTTTTCTCTTTCTGCTCCTTTCACTAAGCTTTGAGTGCTTCTTGGAGAAGGGTTCATCTTGAATTTTTGGAAGGAGCTGAGCATCTGGTAGGCATTGGTATTGGTTTCTGCTGTGCCAAGTTCCTTCAGTATTGTGCAAGATGGTACTGTACTTCAGGCAATTTTCAGGTCCAGTTCCATCTCTCTAACATACCCCAACAACAGTTAGTCTTACTTTGGTTTCCACATCATATTTGGATTACTTCAAAGATTACTTTTGTGGGGGGCATAGTTTATCAGGTGGTATTTATATTGTGATTTCTCTAATTCATAGATGCTAGGGCATATATTGTTCTATGGGAAGTTCATAGATGCTAATGGCATATATTGTTCTATGGGAAGTTGTGTATGGGTATGCTGCATTAATTTGAAGTGTAGAATTAATGGCTCCTTGCAGATGTTAAAAAAATAACAAAAAAAACAGCAACCCAAAAATGGCACTTTACTGTAAACTCATTGCGCTCCCACGCTGAGTCCAGCACAACTAATGTACTGCCCAGAAGAGGCAGTGCATTAATTGGACCTGACTTGCCTGACATCTGTATAGATCGGGTGCCTTAGTGGGGCTTTTTTGGTGCTTTTATTGAATAGCTGATTGATTCAGCCTTAGATAAAAGCACCAAAAAGCCCCGCTGAAGCGCCCGATCTATATAGACACTGCGGAGCCAGGCTGAGCTAACACACTGCTGCTTCTAGTAAAACACTTTTTTTTTAAATGTCTGCAAGCAGTTGATGTGTGCAGCTTCGTATAATTGCATGCAGTCTTTCCTCCCATCTCTGCCCATCCCCCTACCATAAAACTCCAAATCAGACATTTCAGGCTTTCAGACAGCCGGCTGACTCGCACTGTCATTTAAACTAGACTTTGGAAGTCTGCACAGTGTCCTGGGTTCTTCCTTCTCCTGGCCCTAACTATCGGGAAGCCATCTTTTGAGGTATTTTTCCTCTCAAGTATTGAAGAAGTTGCCTAACTTCAGGATGACAGCATTGTTTGTGAACCAGTTCCAAATAATACAGTGAATTTCTGCATGATTCTCAAAAGTCCTTTAACTTTCTCTTTTGTCTTTGACACCTTGTACAGAATGCCTCATTTCCATTGCAAATGAAAATGGTCCCTGTTGCCAGGCAGGCTACATAGCATAATTTAACATATTATTAACCTCCCCAAGATTTATGTAGCGAGTACATTTTGTAAGGCAAGCTGTCCATTGCAGATTGTTTTAACGTGTTACTTGTAGTGTCCTCTTCGCTTTGTCTTTAAAATATCAAAGCTTGTTCAAAAAAATTCTATGGTTGAAGTTATTCATAAATCTAACTGGTGAAAAATGGCTTACTGATAGTTTGGCATTGTACAAAGCATGTAATTTAATGAAACATTTTAGCTGCTATTGTTTTGAACCTTAAAATCATATTGCTGCACTGTTTTTAGTTTTGTGTATGGGGAAAATGGTGAATGAAAGCAAGACATGTTAATATAGGTTAATTTTCCTAATTTTTGCTCTTTGAAAGGCAGCTTAAAAATATAGACTTTTTACCCACTGTTCTCTGAAACAAAATGATTAATGGATGGTAATGAGATTACTGTCAGAAAATGCATGTGTTATGAAATGCTTACAAAAATATTTTCTGTTGTGACACTATGCGTTTTGGACTTCAAAGTCCAGTATAAAAATGCCAGTCAGTTGAACTATTAAGGATAAAAATGCCTTCAGGAGAAGCTACAAGAGCAAAGAAAATATGATCGTTACATCCAAAAAGGAGGCATGTAAATAAAAAAAAAAATTGGTGGTGTAATTGGAGAACAATAAATTAGAAGGTTTTAAGTATACCCAAGTACTTTAAAAAAAATACTTGGATGCCTATTTGTTTCCAGCAATAATGAAGAACAGCACAAGAAACTGACCTTTCCCCCCCATCCTTAGAATAGATTGTCCACTCCTCTTGGCAAATGGATAGTCTCAGAAATACTATCCTACTTTTTCCTTGGTGGGAATGGACTTCCAACTTCATGTCAGTAGAAGGGACTGTTGTTGGGAAATCTGAAATTTTTCATGAGGATGCCAAGATGCTAGTTGGAATATCTTGAAGTAAGAGTGGGGAGAGCTGCCATGTCTTTGGATCCTTTTTTCCTTAATTGTGTTTTCTTTTCTTTTTGTCAGTTTAGAAACTGCAGTAACTCATGGAAGAACTTCCTTTCAGAGGGTTCACAGGCAGACTACACAATGCAAGGGCAGAAGTGACAGGCACTCTCTCCCCATTCTGATCTTCAGAGCCTGACATTATTTTTATGCATGCTAAGAGGCTTCTGTGGTGGAGGGAATTTTGTAAAGCTTGAAGTCCCCATCCTGCTCACAGGGGGGTAGGAGTTCTTCCAGCGCAGGTGGAGCATCTGGTCCCGAGTCTGCCATACCCAAATATTTTAGCCTAGATCCATGAAGACATTAAAATAATTGAAAATCTTAGTTTAAAAATTGAATTTAGGTTGTTTCTTGTTTGAAGACTTCTGCAAAAATCTGGCTGATGCACTGGTTTGGACCCCCAATTGGAATTACTTTACACATAATCTGCAGAAGACAAGAAAAAAAAGACTGGTGTTTATGTCCATTTTTTATGCTTCTGCATTAAGAAAATCTGAAACATTGTGCTTTTAAAAGCTCTCATCTTACTTCATGTTACCAGTATTATAAATGTAAAATCTGCCTTACTTTGTTGGGGGAGGACTTGGATCAGAGGCAGGCAGTTATTTTGGGTGGAGGGCCACTTGAAAAGGTTTGGTGAGATTTTGAGGCTGTGTGGGTAGCTCCACCCCTTGACAGTTGCCCTGCCCCTGGTTGCCATCTTGGGACTGGAAGTCCCATCCCTGATACTTACTATAACATACTTTAATTTTATTACAAAAACTAGCCAATTGCCTGTCCAGAATGATGGGGGGAGGGGGGTGGGGGGGAGTGCTGCCACCTAACACCCCGTTCTGCCTCTTGTAGGGAGCGGGGTGAGCAACTGGTGCCTCCCAAGTCTGGGGGGGGGGCACCAGCAGAGGCCAGCAACTCCCCCACCCTTTGTCTGGTCCATGGTGCGGCTTTAGAATCATGGTGGCACACCCCCATGCTTGGAGCACTCTGATTGGCTGTTTCTGTCAGCCAATCAGAGTGCGAATAAAGCGTGACAGACAGACAGACAGAGTTGGGCTTTTATTATATTAGAATATTTTTCCTGTGATTTGTATTTGTGTACTGTATATAGAGGTGATTGGATAATAACTCAAAAATAAATTCTTAGTCTTGCATAGTGTACGTGTTAGGGTGTGGGGGGGTTGTGGGGGCATGGCTGTGTGTGCAGGGCATAGGGTATATTGGGGGTTTGTGTATATGTGGGGGGTTGTAGAGTAGGGTGTGGGTGTGTGGAGACTCCCCACACTCCCCCTATGGCACAGCAGCAGGCAGGGACATTTGGGGCACTGGTGCCTGGCACAGGTGCTGGTGCCCAGTGTTGTGTGGCTCCAGCCAGTGCTGTGCATCACAGCGGGCCGGATGAAAGTGCCTGGCGTGCTGGATCTGGCCTGCGGGCTGTATTTTGCCCGCCCCTGACTTAAATACTTTCTCTTTGGTTTCTTAGCCCATAATTAAAGGTCTGGCGTGTTTGATATGTATTTTTGACAAATTACAAAAGGAATTTCTAAAAGGTGTGGAGGGTAGGTTGTAGCCGTGTTGGTCTAAGGACATAGGCAGACAAGGTTTCTTGGGTGAATCTGATATCTTTTATTAGACCAACCCAAATAGTTGGAAAATAATTATTAAGCAAGTTTTCGGGTTCAAAAACCCTTGAGCACACACCAGCTGCTGAAACTTCCTTAGCCTGACGAAGGGTTTTTGAACCCAAAAGCTTATTTAATAATTATTTTCCAACTATTTGGGTTGATCTAATAAAAGATATCAGATTCACCCAAGGAACCTTGTCTGTGTAAAAGGTGTGGATAAATTTGTGTATCGTAAACAAGCAAAAAGACAAAAATCTAAATCCCCCCTGCCCTGGCACCTTTAAAATTGTTTAATCTTATCACATGTTCTTTAAGTCTGTGTGTGTGTGTGTAAAAAATGTTAAGGAGGAAGATTCTTGAGTTTGTTTAGAATTTTTTGTTGTTACCGCTTTTTAAAATCTGCAGTGGATTTTGCTCTTAACTGCTGACAGGTTGAGAAATAATATTCAATAAATAGGCAAATGCTAGTAGTTGTACACAAACAAGGAAGTATAGTAAATGAAAGAGATGTGCTTTTGTGCTCTACAAGAAATGTATATTGGGATTTGTTTTCCCACAGGGAGTATTTTCTAATGCTGGTTTGTTCTGTCCATTGCAGTCTAAAGTTATTTGTGACAGTAGTTATCTTGGCTCTTGTTGATTGGAAAATAAAAAATGAAGTGCTATTTTTAGTTTTTGTTAAGGCTAAATTGATTTTTCTTTGTTTAGCTTAGAGCAATAAATGTAGATCTTCAGACTGATGCTGCCCTGCAAGTGGATATTTCAGATGCTCTTAGTGAGAGGGACAAAGTGAAGTTCACTGTCCATACCAAGGTAAAATGCAACATTGCACCCTAAATGAAATTTTCCTCTTCTGGTAATTATATAAAAAAGCATAGCTGCCTGTATAAAGCAAATGTGAAAAAAATCCCCCAAACAATTAGGAAATGAGGAAGTAACAATTTGTTATTGAAGGGGCACTATTAGGCCTAAAGTAATCAACAAAGAAGATTCAAAGTGTATTAAAAAAAATTGCTTTTGAAAGATAAGTTTTAGTTTTTAAAAACTGACTCCATTTTCTATGCATTACAGTATTCTGTCTTGAGAGCCCCACATTTATATTAATGGATTATTGGCATGTTTGCAACTGGAGCCTTTCCACAGACGCCTGTATTTTTCCCTGTGGTGTACATTCTATTTCTTTGTTGGTTGTTTCTGTCTTTCGTGGTGTTCTTCAGTATAGAGCTGTATTCAGTCTCAGATTTTAATTTCCAAAATAGTTGCCCAAGACCTCACGTTTTGTTTGTTTGTTTGTTTGTTTTCATAGTGTGCTTTGGCTTATTTGAGTACATGTTAATACAGTAAAATCAAACTAATATTTTATTTTCAAAAATGTTTGGGGGAGAAACTGCATCCAGAGTAATGATTTATCTTTCACAGTTGAAGGAAATTTTACTGTACTTCTGTTTGAAAGCTGTTTTTTGTAATGTAATATTCTTTCACTCTTAAAATAAATAACTCCTCCCCCTTCCTTTGCAGAGTTCTTTACCTAATTTCAAACAAAATGAATTTTCTGTTGTTCGACAACATGAAGAGTTCATCTGGCTTCATGATTCCTTTGTTGAAAATGAAGATTATGCAGGTTACATTGTAAGTATTATCCCCTTTTTATTTTGTGTGTCTAGATCTCTTGTGAAAAGTTATTATTTGAAGGCTTGATTAGCAGAAGTACTGAGTATCCATTTCTTCATTTAAAGCAAATGGGAGCTGTGGGTATTCTTTAAGCCACTCACATTACGCCCTCAAGTTACTTTAACAATTTTTAGGAATATCATTGTAGTCTTTCATTGTGTGTGTACATTTGCATCATGCTTGTTGGTTTTTTGTTTTGTTTTTGTTTTTGTTTTTACTCTTAAGAATTCGGAGCAGCTTAATGTTTTATTTTGTCCTGAGGCAGTTTAGTTTAAAACTTTGAATGCATAGAAAATGGACAACCTCTGAAACTTGGTGATATTGTTTTCAGGAGTTAATACTTAACTTACTGCTTTTAAGTTTCAAGTTTCCTTTGTGGCTGAAGGGTGGAGCATTAAGCTTCAAAGTCATTGCTTCTCTTGAATTTTCTGTAGGGAATGGTACACAATGAAATAAGCAGAATTCGTTTTTATGTCGGATTTATCTAAAGGCGAGGGCAAATATGGTCTAGAATATTACAACAAAAACTAATGCATAATTGAGATGGCTTTCCACTTGTGACTTAGTCTAGGCCTTCAGGGAGTGGATGTCCCTAGCATAGTTGCATGATGAAAGTGGCTGTTTAAAAAGCAACTAACAATGAGTTACTGTTATAATACAGGAATCTTAGATATTTAACTTGCTAGAGGCTTCTACATTTCATTGAATGCTCTTTTTAAAAACAGTATGTAACCAAAAAAAACCCTCTTGTTTTGGTAGTGCCTACAGCATATGTGTTGTGCTCAAATGCATATTGACAACACATTTTTACTGTTCATGTTGCATTTTACTCCTTTTTCACAATTACAAGTTAATTGGAAAGTAATCTCTCTCTTTTAAGATGATGTAAGCTATATAAATGGAAGTGTCTGACTGGTTTCTTAGCCTTTAAGACTTTCTTTGTATGTGGTATTAGATTATGGCGAAGTGAAAAGTTTTTCTTAAGAAAGTGCTTTCTGCTTATATGTTTAGACCGGGGGATAATTTGGTTCATTTACCCTAATATACTTTTTCATAGTAATGCAGGAACCATTTGGCTGAATTCTTCCACAAACAGTGTGCATCATAATACAGTTGAAAGTTTAGCTCAAAGTTTACTTACTGTACTATTCTTACTTTGTGTGATGTTAACTTCTTTTCCAGTCAATTTATTCTTTAATGCCAACAATTTTTCAATAACAGTTTAGCATGTGCAAACACTGGGAACAGTACTCCATGAGTCCTAGCTTTCCAGAAAATATGTATGGAGGATAGTAATTTCATTTTGGAAAATACTGTAGAGAAAACCTTCAAATGGTTGAATCAGGTTAATTCAGTGAATTAAATGCTGCTTAATTTATATAAGACTGTTGTGAAATCAGAACTTAATTTTTTAGTAATATGAAAAGAAACCATGACTAGAAAATGAAATATTAGGGCTCTGTGCTCCATGAATCATGCATAAGGTAAGTCGTCCTCTCCCTAGGTGTGTTAATGGGTTGGGGATGAAGATTTTGGGTCTAAAAATTATAAGCATCTTACTGTATCCTTATTTGAAGGGCTTTAACTTTGACTAAGAAGGTGAGGAATTCAAAAGTACTCCCTGATTGACTCATTTGACAGATCCCACCGGCACCACCCAGGCCCGATTTTGATGCCTCTAGAGAAAAACTACAGAAACTTGGAGAAGGGGAAGGATCGATGACTAAAGAAGAGTTCACCAAGATGAAACAAGAACTGGAAGCGTGCGTACCTATCATTCACTACTGTGTGTGGATTACAATTCACTTGAAGTGCTCTCTGCTATCTCATACTTTTGATCATTTCAACACAGTGATTCCTTCTGGAAGATACAGTTTTGAGTATCCAGAGTTTCCATATAACTAGTGTTATCTCAGTGATCATGATCAGAGCCATCAGGAAAATTGTAGAAATTATTGTCCAGAATGATGGGAAATCTATCGAGGGTATACATACTTGTTGAAAACCAAAAGCAAACAACAGTTTGTTCCTTAATTCATTTTTTTTAAAGCAAACTGTAAAAGACATATTGCATATTTTCTGACCTGCTTTTTGGTTTTCACTAGGTTGCTTACATGTTCAATTAATATTCTTTAGGTAATGCGCATTAAATGTAGTATCTCCGTTGTGAGGTATTGGAAAAATGCACAGTAGCTTATTTTAATGTGCATTAGCTAAAAAGCATGGTTTTTTTGCAATGCTTTAATGCACATTAATGTGACATGTAGACATGCCCACTATGTACTTATATAGACCTTTCTGTTGCACTGTATTTGGGAGCTGAGCTATTTTTGCTAGTAGCAACTGAAAATGCAGATTTTACATTCTACCTAGCAATTGAAATAGGAGAAGTTGAAGAGCTTGCAAAGCTGTAAAGAAACAGGGGCTTGTACAGTCACAGCTGCCGTCAGCTGTTTGTAAGCAGTCGCTGAATGGACATTTGATAATTGCTTAGACTTTTTTGAGGAGAATCCAGATTTAAAAAAAAAATGCATTTCTTGAAAATAAGGACACTCATAGTTGCACAATTTTAAGTGATTGAGAATTTGCTATAGGGCTTAGGCTGTACTATGTGACTTAACATGGAGTACTTTTCTTTTAGTCCTGCTTTTTTCTCTCTTGAGACCACCTCTTTATTCTTTTTTCTGCCTCACTGGTTTCATACCTTAAGTGCATGTTTACACTGCTACCAGACTGCTTCTCTCAAGTACTGAAGTGGTAGGAAAAGAATTTGAAAGTGGTTGGCAAAGGGAACTCCATTTGCCAACTTCCAACCATTGTGAGCAAGTGTGTTAATATCATGTTGGACCAGCGTGTGAGAGAGATGTCATAAGCCAGAAAACTGAAAATTGTCAAAACATAATAAATTTGGAAGAATCTGTGATTTTTCTGGTGGCCCTGATCATGATTCTCTTGTGGTCTGGTTAGGGGCTGGATAACACAGAAACCTTGGGTTTCTTCTACTGCCACCTTCATCCTCTGAATCCTTCTTTTCTGTCTACACTGAATGACTACTACTGTCACAGAGATCAAACACACCCCAACACTGGTCCTGCTGGTTTGCTGGTATGTAAATCTTATCCTTGCACATAGTGGAAGCAAAGAGTGCCAGTTATCATTACATTGTTAATTTGAGATGGGGAAGAAGGCTTCTTGTAATCTCTCTCCAAGCAACACAACTTAATAAAATTATCCATTCAACTGTAAAACAATCAACTATTGCAGCTTGTATTGATAAGAATAGATATTCTTCCTCTATAATTCTCTTCATCATAATTCTCAGTTACTCCTTTAAAACTCTGGTTGAACTGGGCAACTGAAAGCTCATCCTTATGAAACTTTCTTTTGGATCTGTGCACTAAGCTTAACATCTTAATGGTAGTTTTAAAGGCAGAAGCAAGCAAAAAAGCCACATAAATTTTATCTGACCTGCTCTATATTCTTTGATGTGAAATATGAGCTCAACTAAATGAACAAAATACAAACAACTGAGGTGGGAGCAAACAGATGGAGATGTGAAAGGAAGGATTTTGTAAATAAGGCTATAGAGTGACTGGTGTGGTAGTCTGCACTTTGTTAATTTTTTGATAATATATGGAAAGCTTAAATTTGGTCACATCTATAATATACTCATTGTGAAGCCAACATGCAGATTTCATTTGAATCCTGATTTAAAAGGCCTATATATACTTTTTTTACTATTTCTGGAGTCCTGCCTATATAGTATTGTAAAGGTATGGGTTTTTTTTCATGTTTTAGCATTATTATTTTTTTCACATGCACATTGTGTCATATACTGATTTAAAGTGCACTGGAAGCTGGAATAAAAACTTAGATACTTCAGCTAACACTTTTTTCTATAGATAAAGACATCTTAATTTTTTCAATAGGCTGAATAGAAATTTAATTGCTTCAGTTGGAAATTTTTTATTTCTTTTTTTGTTGTTTTCAGTGAATATTTGGCAATATTCAAGAAGACGGTTGCAATGCATGAAGTGTTCTTGTGCCGTGTGGCAGCACATCCAATTTTGAGAAAGGATTTAAATTTCCATGTCTTCTTGGAATATAATCAGGATGTGAGTATTGGAAGTTGCATCTGTAGTGAGAGTATTCAAGTTGTACTTTCATGATATGACAGAAATAAATAAGATTTCTCATTTCTTCAGGAAATTTACAGTGATTCCTTAATGTTAAACCTGTCTGGATTTAGAAATTCAATTAGCTGGTTCTGACTGAGTTCTTTCTCCTGCAGCTTGTGAAACTGGTATTCAGGAAGCAACTTAGACTTGTAGCTTGCCTATAAAATAAAATTTATGGGAGATTTGGCTCTGACTCCATAAGGTGCTTTAATTGCCCATTCTCCTAACTGAATTCAGGAAAAATAAAACATGGTGAAACAAATCTTCAGCGTAACTGTTATTTTTTTTAAAACTCTTTTTAATACTTGGGGGGTATTTCTGTCTAAGTCAAGACCTCTAAGAGAAATTTTTTGATTAAGCTTTTTGGTGGGTGAAAGATGCTTATTTTTACTAAGGGGAAGCTCTTAAGTAATATCACTTAAATGTTATGCCAGCATGGCATGTTTAGAAAACAGAATAATTTAGTGATAAGCCTATACTGGATCCTTCCTGTTGCATTTAACTAGAGTTGCTATCTTCATCCTGTGTACAGTGAGTTGCATTCTGATAGTGATATAAAGAAGTTGGTACTTAATATGTACCAGTCTTAAAGCCTAAATTCGACTTTTGAGATTTACACTATCTAAATACTGATTTCAGCAACCTTTTAATATAACCAAATGAAATATGACTTGTACTACCTAAACATTGAATCCTTAAAATTGAAAAAGGGATGGACTGAAAACAAAATAAAGCAATTTAATCAACTGAGTTGTTCAGCTAGAACAGTGGATTTCAGTTCTCTGGATTATAAATGGCTCCCTCATTGCCTAATGTAGAAATATCAATACTGGTTCAGGAATTCTGAATAAATCTAGAGAGGCTAAATGGACAGGAAGGATGTGGGGAGATTCTGTGGGAGGTTTGAGTTCAATGGTAGTGAGAAGGAAATGGATTACAAATTTCTGAAGATGATGGAATTGCTGTTGTAAGTAAGAGTAGAGTCTAGGGGCTTGTTCTAGCCTCTTATTATGTTTGAAAATATGTATGTAACTGAACTAACTAGAAATGTGAGGTGTATGCAAATCAATTTAGTATTTTCCCCAAACTATGAAGGTGCATGTTTTTATAACCCCGCCCCCAAACTCCTCCCCCCCATGTATTAGGTTAACTGCCGGTGATCAGATTCCTTTTAACTACTAAATATAGTAGTTTACTTTGCTTGATCCAGATTAGCAAACAGTGGGTGGTTAGACAGATGAAGCAAGACTGACAGAGGAGCTGTGTTTTTTGTTGAAATTTGCTTGTAGTTGTAGAGCAGAATTGCTGCTTTTCTTGCATTTGAACATGCTGACTTGAGATGTGATCTTATCTTTCAGTTGAGTGTTCGTGGAAAAAATAAGAAAGAGAAACTAGAAGACTTCTTTAAAAACATGGTTAAATCAGCAGATGGTGTCATTGTGTCAGGAGTAAAGGTGATTCCCTTCTTGGCTATTTTAGCTGTTTACTTTTTTTAAAATAATGTATTATAAGTTTAAGGTAAGTCTGAAATGGTTACAAAAATAGAGACATACCCTGTGCTTATCAGGTACATTATTACCCTTTTCCTTGGCTATATGTAATTTCAGTTTTACAAATGTGTCAGTGTTTGTTTGACAGCGGTAAAGAGATGTAAGTAGGTGAACTTGAGACTCCACAGGCAAAGTTTAAGTGAGTGCCTGGTCAGAAAACTAGTCTCCCTGAAACACCACCTTATTGAGACAGATGAGTGGTATACTGGGATCACTTTTGGTGGTTTTGTCATTCATGTCCCTCCCGCTTTGAATATTGAGGCATCCCTTTTTATTTGCTGGAAAAGGGTTCTCCTTCTACCCTCATTACTCCCACCTTTCAGAGCTGCTTGACTGCTGCTTACAGGAAGCTGTTCTTTTCCCAGCTTTATTTGGGTGGAGGGGGCATCTTTGTCCACCTACTGAAGTGGTACTTACTTTGATTTTACTTGTAGTTTCCCCAAATAGCAGTGTGAAACATTTCACTACTGTACAAGAGTTATAAATATAGAAGTGAATTTGACTGCTACTTTGTAAATTTTGCTCTTCATCAGCTTTTCAAACCTGTGAGTAGCTGTAGTCACTGGGACTATCTGCAAATCCAGGAAGAACATGATGAAGCAAATGGCACTTAATTAACTTTTGTCAAGATATCCTTGGTTCAGTGTTCATTGGAAATAAAATGCTTCAATAACAGAAATTTAAGGTCTGCTTAGTTTCTAACTTACAACCTGACTTAGTTTCTAGTAAAAGTTTCTCACTTGCTACTACCAAGTGAGTGAGTGGATATTTCAAGTCCCCTAACTTTCCTAATTGTGTGCTCTTGAAGAGACACTGGACATGGTGAATACAACCATGAATTGATCTTGGTGCAAGGGAATCCAAAGGGCAAGGTAGATAACAGCCTTTATTCAAGAAGAAAAATAAAACAGAATAGATGAGTGTCATTTTTCAGTCTTGTATGCAAGATTACATTAGGCAAATTTAATGTTATTTAAAAACATTTTGGCTTCTTCTTATCATTATAGTTAGTGTTTTGAAAGTGGTGTAGACCAAAGGTCTGACTATGCCTAGTAGCCCTCAGGGCTAGCATGGTTGAGTCATACCAGTTGATGGCACAGGAGTGTTGTGGTTTGCATCGTATCAAGCCACCTTTGACACCCCAGCTTGAATGACCCATGTACTGGGAGACCTGAATGATCAGGATCTCAGAGGAGTGCAGGGTTCCTGAAACTACAAGTGACACCATTTGACATCTTTATAAGTAATCCTTCTATGTAGTTAGATACCTGTCTATGAGGGCTTGAGCATACATACAGTTGAGGGATGGGAATATGTTTAATGAAGGATGACAACTGGTTTGGGTTAGAATGTAGCTGATGACCTAGAGGTGAAAGATACTTCTTGTAAATGAATGAAGAAACTCTCCATTTAAAATCTAAATTAATCCATATGCTCATCTTGACATTGGGATTCTAATATGTGTGTCTACACGAGATGCTGACTGCGCAGTAGCCTAATAATACTGTGCAGTAGCATATTAGCATTGTCCATGGTATGATGTGCTACTGCGCGGTATTATTAGGCTACTGTGCAGTAGCATCACTTAAGATGTTTGGTGGTGCTACTGCGCAGTAACTCTGGTTACTGTGTATTTATTATTTGTATAAGCAAGTGCTTATACAAGTACTAAATAAATGTGCAGTAACCAGAGTGTAGTAGCATCTTGTATAGACATGCCCCCAGAGTCTAAAATATTGCAAGAAAGGCTTCTACTCTTAAATCTATTATTTGACAAGTAATTAAAGAGAAACAGACTTTCATATGTGGCTTACAAAATGATTGTTTGCAGCGTAAATTATTTAACTTTATGCAGTTGTGGTGATTGCACAGACTATTACAAAATAGGAATAAAAGTCTGGTTTATCTTACAGGATGTAGATGACTTCTTTGAGCATGAAAGAACATTCCTTGTAGAATACCACAACCGAGTCAAAGATGCTTCTGCCAAATCAGACAAAATGACAAGATCGCACAAAAGTGAGTATTTTTCTTGGTAGAAGCCACATTAGTTCTGCCATATACTAAAAACTTTCTAATGCCTTGTGAAGATCAATAACCTTCACTTTACTATTCCCTGGATGTGAGAAATGTTCTAAAGTTCTCTGACTACAAGCTTTTGTGCAGACAGAAGTAAAAAAACTAACTTGCCATTGCTGTAATGTGTCTTGGGCCCCATCTACATGTGCAGGTAAAGGCACAATGGGCTCTAATGTGCAATCCACACCATTACACCTCCTGCTATACCACATGTGCATGGTAGGAAGCGTAATTGTGGGATTGTGCATTAGATCCCATTGCACCTTACTGCCGGTACAGGGGGAGCCTGATTATGGGCTCCCCCTGCACCAGCAAGAAGCAAGTTGCCCTGGCTAGGATCCCCACAGCTGAGTGGCTTCCAGCCACAAGGATACTCCATGTACCACCTGTAACTGGGAGATGCAGCTGCTGTGATCTCCCAGTCTCAAGGATATGTGAATAGGGTACCCATATATCCCAGATTTTATAGCCTTTCAGAGTCTGAGCTATTGGAGAAAATTTAAGCAAAAGTCCCAGTTTTGTGGGAACCTGGGAGCTGCATGGTCAAGACTGCGTGTGTGCTATGCGGTCCTGCCTGGTCCTGCTCCTGGTTGCTGCAGTGCTGATACATTGGAGACTGTGCATGTGTTTGTGTGTGTTTGTGTTGCAGTGGGCAGGGCTTTAGCAGTTGTCAGGGTGCACTGGACAGCCTGGTGCCTTTGTCATTGGAGCTGGGGTTGCATGCTTGAGCCAGGGATGGGGTGCTGGCTGGGCTGAGGGTGTTGAGTGGGCTCTGTGTGCCCTGCGCTGACTCAGGGCTCTGGCCCCACCCTGGCACCTGCAGCCACAACCTGGCCACGTGCTTCTGGGATGGCCCAGGCCAGCTGCATCACAACCCCCATGCAGAGAGCTCAGGCTGGCCTGGCTGCGCCCATGCCTAACCGGGGGAGGTGGAGTGCAAGGCTGGGGCTTGCTGTACCTGCCTGGCTCGGGGGCACGTGGCCATGATGCAGCTGCAGGTGCCAGGATGGGACTGGAGCTGTGAGTTAGCATGGGGCAGACTGAGCCTATGCAGCGTCCCCAGCTTGGCTGGCGCCCTGGTCCTGGCCCCAGTCCACGGCTCTGGCTCCAGTGAGACAGGCACCGTGCTTCCCAGCATGTCTTGGCCCCAGCCCACAGCCCTGGTGAGAGAGACACTGCGCTCCTGATGGCTGCTCTGGTCCTGCCTGCCTGCTGCCACACACTGCCCTGGTGTGTGTGCATGTGCCCCCTGGCCTCCCTATCCTGGATTTCCGTAAAATAATTATGGTCATCCTATGTATGAAGCCCCTTGGGGCTGGGAGATAGCAGCTGTGCCCTGTGGCTGCCAGGATTTAGCTGGATCCAGGACTGCTAGACTTTGCAGCTGTGGGGTGCCGCTGGGGCCTAGAGTTGGCAGGTGTTGGGGCTGAGAGTCCCTTCAGTTGCGGGACTTCCAGTCCAGTTGAATAAACTGGTTGAAATAAAAATATCCTACTATAATATTGGACAGCTTTATGCCTTTTGCCATCTCTTTGGAGAGAGAACTGAAAGTTGAATTTAATTGTTTAACACTTTTTTTTTCCTTGGGAGAACTATTGATTTTAGGATTTGGAGTTTGAAGGTGGATTGTACAGGTACTTTCATGACCAAATTGTATCATGAAGCTGTCCCTGACTAGAACAGATTTAGGTGCCCCTACAGTCACCTGGGCCATGCCAGGAATTCATTTCTTTATTCAGTAGCAAACACTTCAGCTACAGGAAAGCTGAAGTCTGTTTAGTTCTCTTCAACCAAAATGGCAGTAACAAGGGAGTGGAGAGGATTGGAGGACTTTGGAATGCCCAAAATGGGGAAATGCCAGCACTCTTAAGGCTCAGGAGGAAATACAAATATTCCATTTACTTGTACTATTGGTATATGAGTCAGCTTGAAACTTCTGGCAAGTCACGTTTGCTAGGATTGTGTGTATACTTACCTTCTCCTTGCTGTGAATGCCAGGAGTGTAGAGGAGGTGTGGAATTGCTTTAGTCTGCTTAGAGTGCAGTGCGCTGCTTCCTTCATTGGGTTTTGTCCTTTTGTCTTCTGGGGATTTTTGACTGTGAACAGATAAATATGCTTATTTTTGTAAAGAAACTTTTTTAGTGCTTGCATATTTTTCAAGTGGGGTAAGCTCTCTTTGGACTGCTTTACCTGGCATTTATTTCAGTATTATTTTATTTTTAAAAATTGGTCAGCAAGGCCAACTGTACCTTGTCATGCATCCACAGATGCATCACGAGCAGGTCCAAGGAGGTGATCCTCCCCCTCTATGCGACACTGGTCAGGCCGCAGTTGGAGTACTGCATCCAGTTCTGGGTGCCGCACTTCAGGAGAGATGTGGCCAGCATCGAGAAGGTCCAGAGAAGGGCCACTTGCATGATCAGGGGGCAGCAAGGCAGGCCCTACGAGGGGAGGCTATGGGACCTGAACCTGTTCAGCCTCCACAAGAGAGGGCTGAGAGGGGATCTGGTAGCCATCTGTAAACTGGCCAAGGGGGACCAGCAGGCAATGGGAGAGTCCCTGTTCCCCCCGAGCACTACTGGGAGTAATAAGGAATAACGGCCATAAGTTGACTGAGTAGATTCAGGATAGACATCAGGAAGCACTACTTCACATTCAGGGTGGCTAGGATCTGGCACCAACTTCCAAGAAAAGTGGTGCTAGCTCCTACCCTGGGGGTCTTCAAAAGGAGGCTAGACGATCACCTAGCCAGGGTCGTTTGACCCCAGCATTCTTTCCTGCCCATGGCAGGGGGTCGGACTTGATGATCTGCGCAGATCCCTGTAGTTGCCTGGGTTTTCCCTCTTCCCTTTTTTGAAAATGGGGTCCACACTGTCTTTCTTCTAGTCTTCTGGCACCTGGCCAGAGCACCACAAGTGCTTGTAAAGCTGTGCCAGGGGTCCCGCGATGCCCCCTGCCAATTCCCTCGGCACCCTGGGGTGGAGAGCATCTGGACCTGCTGATTTGAACACATCCAGCCCCTCCAGAAGTTCCCTAACTCGGTCCTCCCTGACCCTAGGCCTGGCGGAGTCGCTCCTGAGTCCCCCCCCACCGGGATACAGGATGAAGTCTTGGTCCCTACTCAGAAAAATGGAGGCAAATAATTTGTTAAAAAGGTCTATTTTTTCATCTGGTGCAACCACCAGATTGCCAAGTGTATCCTGCAGGGGCCCCATGTTGCCTGGGCCTTCTTTTTGCTCCCTATGTATTTAAAAAAGGATTTTTTGTTGTCCGTGATCCTTGTTGCTAACCCTAGTTCCGTCTCCGCCTTAGCCTTCCTAACAGCCTCCCTACATACTCTTGCAATGGAGGTATACTCCTCTTTGGTGATAGCCCCCACTTCCACTGGATGTACGCCTCCTTTTTTGCTTTCAGATGTTTCTGAATGCCTTTGGTGAGCCAAGGGGGTTTTGAGCACTCTTGCTCCCTTTGACTCGCGTTGGGACTGTCACCCCTTGGGCTCGGAGGATTGTCTCCTTAAGGAACCACCCACTTGTCTTGGACACCTAGTTCCCCTACTCTTTGGAACTGCAGTGCCTCTCCTACCAATCTCCTCAACTTGTTGAAGTTGGCCCTCCTGAAGTCAAGGGCTACTGCCTTGCTGCAGACCCTTGACACCCTACATTGGATGGGGAATTCCAGTAGGCGATGATTGCTATCGCCCAGGTGGTCAAGGACCTGGAGTCCCCTTACCAGATCATCGCCTGTGGCCAGGACTAGGTCCAGCAAGGCGTTCCCCTTGGTGAGACTGTGCACCGCCTGGGTTAGGTGGAGGTCTTGTATCCCAGCAAGGAACCTATGTGAGCAGTCAGACCTGGCTGACTGTTCCTCTCAGCAAATGTCTGTGTAGTTTAGATCACCCATGATGACCACATCCCTTGACTTAACTGCCTCCACAAGCTGACCCGAGAATTCCTGGTCCAGCTCTTCCCCCGGTTAGGTGATCTGTAGTAGACACCCACCGTTAAGTCCCTTTCTCCGCGACCCCCTTGTATTCTGACCCAGAGCACTTCAGCCTGCCCCTCCTCTGACCCCATCCTGTTAGTTGAGGACATGTACTGCTCTTTGACGTAGAGTGCCACTCCCCCACCTTTCTTCCCCATTCTGTCCCACCTGTATAGTCTGTAACCCCTAATGTTTACTGCCCAATCATGGGTTGCGTCCCACCAGGTTTCAGTGAACCCTACTGTGTCTGGGTTTGTACTAGCTATCCGGAGGGCGAGCTCCTCCTGTTTATTCCCCATACTTTGAGCATTAGTATAAAGGCGCTTAAGGCTTCCTATCGGTGCATGCCTTTCCCTTCCCCCAGATTCTTAGGACTGTCTGGACCCTTGTCCCTTACCTGGGTACCTCTTATGCTCATCCCCTGTCTTGGCTGGGAGGTGTCCTCATGTCCTCCTGTGGCCCCATCCTCCAGCGAAGCTAGTTTAAAGCACGCCATACGAGATCAGCCAACCTGGAAGAGAAGACACACTTGCCTTTAGGGGAGAGGTGAAGCCCATCCCAACCGAGCATGCCCCCTGCGTGAAAATGCAGGTCGTTGTCCAGGAACCCAAGGCCTACTTGGTGGCAGCAACTCTGAAGCTTCCAGTTGACTTCATTGATGAGGACTTCGTGACGCCGGCTGCGTCTACTTACTGGGAGAATAGAGGAGAATACCACCTGTGCCCCTTTGTCTGTGAGCTTGGCCCCCAAGGCCTCGTAGTCTTTCATGATATGGTCTGGGTTGCCCCTGGCCACGTCATTTGTTCCCACTTGGATTAGGACCATGGGGTACTGGTCCGAGGGTCGAATAAAGGCCAGGATCCTCTCTGTGACATCCTGAATCTGAGCCTCAGGCAGGTTACAGACCTCCCGTGCCATGGGGTTGGGTCGGCAGATGGGACCCTCTGTTCCCCTCAGGATGGAATCTCTGATGACGAATTTCTGTGCTAGTCACCAACTATTAGCTTGTGAAAATTTACAATCTTGATAGATGTTTAATCTTTCATTTTGCTATGAAACATGAAAAGGAAGAGGGAAATCTGTGAATCGTTTCTGAAGGAAGAAACACTTGAAAAATGTGTTGTGTGATCTGGTAGAACTGGAAGGCACTTTGATACCAGAGATTCTCTTGGAGTAAGATGCTGCTTTGAGGCCTGCCAGAAGTGGCATTGAAGTCCCTGGTCCTATTCAAATTTGAGATTATAAAGTTTGGTGACAGAGGTACATCTTAAAGTAGCACTACTTCTCTAGGAAAGAATTGGGGAAAGGACCATCTGCATTTCTTTGCAGCTAGCTAGCTGAGAGGAGTTTAGTCTCTTGAGCATGTCCTCTGCCCTGGGAAAATGTTATACTGTTCTATTTCCTCAGGTGTCAGATAGACACAAATATCTTTTTATAATCAAACATCAACATGAAGATTTCTTGGATTTCTGAGACTTCACATCTGTGGGAACTTTATTGCTGAAGGACAGCATATTGGTCAAGGCTTGAGGGTGTTGTTATTTCTGACTTGAGTTATCCAGATTCTGTTCTTGTATATCCTGCGACAGAGATCAGAACCTCAAATCCTTCATCTTAGTATCCCAGATCTCTTGTTTCAATTAGAGTGAGATTCTTCACCCAAACTTCTTAAATCCTTTTTAATCTCTGTGCTAAATCTTTGGATTGTTGGGAACTCTGTTGCATATTTTGTAGAAGTCCAACTGTATGATTTCACTACTTAATAAAATGGGAGAACTTATCTTGAGCAGCTTGGAATGGAAGTAATCTTCATCACTTGTGGTTTGGGGCTTTCTGTTATAGCTTCATCCAGCATTATGGCCTTCTGTCCTCTAATGCATAAGGTGTCTGTTTCCACTTATCTGCCTGTAATCAGGGCTTGCTCCATATACCTTCTATTTGAGCCTCCCTTGTAACGAAATCATAGACTGGTATTTGAAAAGCTCATTGGGGCCCTGGTTCAGACTCTGAGACATTCATTATCTGAAGATTACATTCTTCAGTTATCAGTACTAGGAGTTAGTGAGAGCCATCTTGTTCCGATCTGTCACAGAGATATGAGCCCTGTGTCCCCAAACTCCTGTCTCTATGTTCCATTTTAATCAAAATCCCTAGCTTTCTTGTATTCTATTCATTTTTGTGCCGTGTCTAAAGCATGGCATCAAATTTTTGTATTGGGTCCTTGACCACCCGATTAAGACTTGTATAAGACCTGATATACAGTATGCCTGAAACAAGGTCTGTACTAGAGTCCTTCCTTCATTCTGTAATGAAGCACCATTAGAACAAGAATGGGTATTAATTTTCCTGTACTCTTGAGATTAAATGAGTCAATTTTTTAACTTTATTTCTCAGAGGTTATAATGCAAAGGTCCAAGCTTATTGTCTGTAACCTTATCACTAGAGTAGCTATACTTCTCTTCCTTGGTATAAATTCATTTGTAAGATTCATAGTATAAAGTGAACAAAATAGCTATGTAAATAGCTCATATTTTTTACTAGTATATACCTACACTTTTAGCATCTAATGAAGTACATTGTGGCTTGTGAAAGCTTATGCCTCACTGAACCATTTAGTCTCTAAGGTGCAACCCTGCTCTACTTTCTGCCTGTACCCACAGTGATATGGCCTCTAGTTTTGCATATGGCAAGCTCATGTGACAAACAGGAAAGTTGTGATGTGTTCAGTGACTGACTGATCCCATAAGCCTGTGTCAGTTGATGCTGGATGATCACCACTCTACACTGAGCCAGCCTACCTGTGGCTTGAAAAGCTAGAGCATTGCAGCTATTTAAGACAAACTGTAGGCAGCTGCTTGCTTGATTGCTTTTATTGGGGCCTTTCATAACCAGAGATCCTGGTTTTCCCTGATAAATACCAAATTCTCCGCTAAAAAATCACAAATTCTCTCATAAAAACCCCCAAATCTAATAAAGCACCCCCACAGTCCCCTGGCCCTGTTCCTGCCTCTCACTCCCTGTCCCCACAGCCTTGCTGCTGCCCGTCACCCTCCACCCATAGCCCTTGCTCCCCCAGCCCTGCTGGAGGGGTCCCTCAGCTGCCAGGGCTATGGACCTGGGTCCGCAGCCCCCTGCCCCTGCTATCCCCTGCTAGCTGCTGCGGGCTTGGGTGGGGTGGCTCCCTGCTGCTACGTGCACTCCCGGTGGACCTCCACCCCCCAGATATATAGACGGGGCAGGCGCAGGCTGTGGGCTCAAGCTCCCGCCCTGCTTCCCTCCCCTGAGGCCTCTGCAGCCCACTGGGCATGATCTGGCACAGCTGAGGACAGTGGGGCTGTGCAGGGATCTGCTTGCTGCTGCAAGCTCCTCCTCCCCCCCCCTCCCCCCCAAACCCGCACTGCTTTGGCGATGCACCCCCTGCACCTGCCGCTGTTTTAAGGGGCACAGTCCTGCACTGCTGCTCTCACTGCAGCCCCATGCAAAGGCAGGCCACCCATGGCCCCATCCTGCTCCCTGCTGGGGCCCTGTAGCCGTGTATTGTGGCCCTGGGTCCCAATCCCCACCTGGCTGGGCAGCAGTCCCAGTCCTGCCTAGCTCCCTCCCTACAGGGGCCTCAATCCCCATCTCCCTCCCTACTTACTTTCTGGAACTGCTTTGCTTTGCAGGCTTCCCGGGGCCATGTGCATGTACATGCATATAGAGCCCCCTGTCTCACCACCTTCCTCCTGCCCCCCTCCAGCTCTCTGCCAGCTGGAACTTCCAGCTGGCAGGGAGCTCACTACAAAATGGCAAAATCCCAAGGTTTCTCTTGTTAAAACGAGAAATCCATGTTTGCCTCTGGTAAAAGGTAAAATCCATGGCTTACTCTGTTTTTCCATGGGAAATGGAAGACCCAGATCCCTGTTCATAACAATGTAACCAGCCTTAATTAGGTGCTAACAGGGAGGCACAGCTGAGCTAACAGTATTTCAAAGATAAAAGTTATGCTTAATTCCTCATAAGTGATGCATTTAATATAAAAATCAATAGCATGTGGCAAACTAATGCCTTTTACATCATGTGAATACCTGTCCACATTAGGCAGTGACTTCTCAAGTGGCTTGCATTCAACCTTGATGTCCAGCCTTTCTCTACAAAAATTATTTTTGAAGCCAGGCCTGGTACTTGCAAGAAAAGGGCTTTACTGGCATTCATGTGCATTAATAATGTGCAGTTGAACTACCTTCAGCACACCAGCTTAATTGGTTTAATGTTGAACCACAGCTACAATAGTTTTTACTTTTATTACTGTATGTACTTGTTTATAAGATAAGGTTCCACCCCATTCAACATGGGAAAAATCAAGCCTTGTCTTATAATTGCATACAACTTAACTGAAACTGGAAAATGCGCAGAGTGCCAGAGCTTTCTTCAATGTGCAGGGTCACTTGAAACTATTGCCTGCCTATGGCAAGTTGCTTTGGTACCTTCTGGCTGGAAACCCGACACAGCTCAAAATGACCCGGCAGTGTTCCCATAGTATGTGGGGTTTCTGGTCACCACGTACTAAGTTGCTCTGAGCTGCTGCCCCAGCGGTGTGTGCTGGAGCAACTTGTCACACGCTGACAGCCTGGGCGGGTCCCTTTTGTGTGCTGGGTTGCTCCAGCATTAGCTGCTTGAGCTCTCCAAGCGACTCCCTTGTCCAGTATGCGACAAGGGACCCAGCATGAGCATGCCAGTGAAGGATCTAGCACATAGTGAGGTTCCAGTCAGTGGTGCTAAGGGAACCAGCATACGATGAGGCACCCAACAACAGTGAGGCAAGTGACAGCAAGGTACCCAGTAGAGAGGCAGGTGGCAAGGGAGCACTTGGCAGAGTAGCAGGGAAAGTAGCAGATTATAGGGCCTGAGATCACCACTGAGTGGTCAAAATTTAAAAACAGAAACCCATAGGAAATCCTGTGGGGTGAGCCACGGCAGGGAAACCCCCATGACAGACCATGTAGGAAAAAAAAAGGAAGCAGCAGTACAAATGTGAAGATACCAAAAGAAATGAGGCGCAGCTATGGTGCGGACTTTAAAAGGAAGGTTATAAGGTAACAAATAATTGAGAGGCAGGAAGGAAGTATAACGTTACTGAATCCAAATGTGTGTCAATGGAGACAAGGAAAAGGAAAATGCAAGAATGCTAAGTCTACATGGAGAACATTTGGGAGTCCAAAACAAAGTCGCTTTCCCGAAACTGATAAGCAAGTTCTCAAGTGTGTTCAAGACTAAAGAAAGGAGGGAATGCCAATCATCCATGAAGTACTTTGACTCAAGGCATTGGAAATAGCAAAGAAATTGAACATTCCTCTTCAAAAATTCAAAGCAAAAATAGTGGGTGGCATATCTGAATAATGTGACATAGTGGCTTAGCCCTGAGATGAAGAACATCATTTGCACAAAAGCTAACATCAGACTTCAGCATACAACTTGTTTGATTCCAGCGGTATTTTATTGGGCTATGGAAAACTCGTGATTACCTGCTGGGCGAGATAGGTAATCCTGATGAGATTACTCAGCATGTCAAAATAGACTAGAGTATATGTCACCATCCATGAGAAAGGTGAAAAATCCATAATTCTGAGAAATATAAGAAATGAAAAATCACAAATTACAGTGATCTTAGTAGTATTGGCAGATGGGAGAAAATTGCAACTCTGTGATTTTGAAACATAAAACTATGCCAGAATAAAAGTTGCCACCAAGAATAGTGGTTAGATGCCAGGAACAAGGATGGATGTCAAGTGAACTGATGAATGACTGATTAGATGTTGTGTGGAAATGGAGACCTCAGGCACTGCTAAAGAGAAGAGGAATGTTAGTGGCAGTCATTCAGAGAGCATTTAACACTTGATGGGAAAGCAAAAAGTCAGTGAACTATGATCTTGTAGTCATGACATCTCAACTCCAGGTATTGGATGTCATAGTGAATAAGCCCTTTAAGGACTATTTACAGTGTCAGTACTCAGACTGGCTCTTGACAGGGAACCACGTACTTACACTTGGTGGAAAGATTAAGAAGCCAACCATAGCACTGCTTTGCCAGTGGATTCCAGCTTATTGGGGAAGGATATCTTCAGAATCTATTATTAACGATTTCAAGAAGTGCTGTATATCCAATACCACGAATGGAACTGAAGATGATGTTTTGTGGGAAGATGAGTGAAGTGCAAGAGTGAGGATGCATGTGAAAGTGACCAGTCCTAATTTGCCGGATCTAAGAAGGGAGTAGCACTCACCAGGTTCTGAACAGAACCTAATGTAGATTAAGCATAAATTCATGTTTGAATTTAATTGAAGCTAATGTTGAATGTATGACTCATTGGTATTGCTATAGTTTTTGTCAGTAGGTCTGTTTATAAAAGCAATACCAAATTAAAATTTTTCCTCGAGTAGAATCTAATTATTAGGGGTTCATCTTAAATTCAGGTTTGTCTTCAAGTTGAATAAATATGGTAATTAAAATAAATATTTTATCTGTAAATCAGCGATTCTGCCAGATAAAGGTTTTTTGAAAGAGTTAAGCCAGTACATACCTAACAAAGTACCACATACAGGCAATAAGTTGTACCCAAATTCGCAACTTCTGTTCAAACTGGTGAATTTAATACATATAGGGACTTATTTTTCAGTGCCCTGACAGTGATATTTTAAAATGGATTTACTTTGGAGTACAGTCTCCAATATAGAACAATTGACTTCATAGGACATTGCCTCATATGAAAGATAAGACTCATCTTCTGCAACATTGCACCTTTGAGATGTTACTCAATAAAAACTGTATTAATACTTAATGACTTTATGATCAGAAGGGCCCATTGTGATCCTCCAGTCACCTTCCAGACCTGCATATAATAAAGGGCCAAATTTCACTTAGTTATAAGCTTGCTGCAGAAATTACTATTATATGAGTTTGGGGAGAAGTTTCTTTAAAATCAGGTACTTTTCAAAAGGAGAACTGCATGCTCTTTAGAATTTTTTTTAAAAGAAAAGAATGAAATGTTGAATTGTAAGCCTTTTTTTTTTTCTTTCTAGATGTTGCGGATGATTATAATAGAATTGGTTCTTCATTATACACGTTAGGAACGCAAGACTCCACAGATATATGCAAGTAAGATTCTGTTAACAGTGATAAATTACAGGACAAATTGCTACACAACAGTGTCAGTTATGACCTGCATGTGCTTATTGCACTTCGATAAAAAAATGAATGGCTGTATTAGATTTTTATACCCAAAATAGTAGTTTCTTTCTCATCCTTGTCCATGTTTCATTTTCGTATTGTGAAAGTTTTTTAATATCACAAGAAGTTATAAAAAAAAAAAAAGCTGTTTCTTGGAATATTTAGGATTATATAAATAATACTTTAAAAAATTTATTAATAAATGAGAAAACAGAACAGGCCTTCTAAAACAGAAAGAGACTCTGAAAGTAAAAACATGATTTTAAAATACACAGCTGCTCTTGTACTTATTTGCAAAAGCATGAATGTGTAAAAACAGGTATGGACATGTCTGGTGTGGAAACATTTGTGTGTACTCGCTGCATAGAGATCATGTAAAATGACCTCTTAAGGCCTGGCTGCTTCACTGCTGGCCATGCCTTCTGTGGATCTCATCCCTTACTACAGGGATGTGCAACCTCTGCTTGTACTGTACATACTTTGCAAGCCACCCCTACACCATGGGTGTGTGTGTACCCCTCCTCCTACTGTCTCAGCACCCCCGTGCCCTGCATGTCACACCACATGGGTCCCTCTTGCTGTGCTGCACAGCAGGTGCCCTGCTGTACTATGTCAGTGCTGCACTGTGCAGGGCCCCTGGGTCCCCCCAAGCCATGTAGCTGTGGGCTCCCTCAACCCTGCCCCCAGGGGTGGGGTTAGGCATCAAAAGCTGGAGAAGGCGGGGGGAGCCCTGAAGCCCAGGCAGCAGAAGATACTTGGAGCAATGTGGTGTGCAGCGACCAGACCAGGGGCTTGGGGACTGCATGTTAACCCATTGGGGGCCTCATGAGGCCTACTGGCCACCAGTTGGACAGCCCTGTTCTGTTTAGAATTGAAAACAATATATGTGTACCTATAGAGACTTCTGCCCTTTCGAGGTTTTAGTACTATGGTCCAATGTATTGAGCAGTGTGGTGGTACTGTGGACAAAAGCCTAACTGAATATGTGGCAAATTTAAGCAATTTAAAAATGTTAGGGAAACATTTTGAAAATAGCAGCCTAACTGGACAGATAGGACTTGGACATTACTGCAGGGAGGTGGATTTCTACACTAAAGTTAACGTTGGTGTATTTGTCAGTTCACATCAGTTCTGGTAATGCAGCACACCACTAATTGGAGCAGGTCTCCTTTAGTGGTGATAGGTCTCCTTTGCTTTGTACCAAATCTTGACTTTTTTGATCAATCTGTTTAAACTCCAAATTGTAGTTGGCAAATTATTTCATTTATCACTTGAGGCAGTCTAGATTCCTGGCTAAATCCACTGAGAAGCTTTCCTTCTTTATGTTGTCTTACCCAATGAGGATGTACTACATTTTTGCTCAAACTTCCCAAGGTCCAGAAGCCTGAACAGGGCCTGCACCGTAGCTTTGAATTAACTTCATTCTTCGCACTAAACCACATGCCATGAGCCTTCTGATAATAGTGAAAGACTGCTAAAAAGATGAAGTGTGGATTTTGTACAGAGAATTTTGTACAACAGTTCAGGTTTTTATACAAAGCAAAGGCAATCCTTGAGCAAATGTTCCCATGTTAATTTTTTCTTTAAAGAAATAGCAAACCATAGTACCATAGCATCTAATGAAGTAGGCTGTTGCCTATGAAAGCTTATGCCTCTCTGACAAGGTTCTTTGAGTGAATCTGATATCTTTTGTTAGACCAACTTAAATAGTTGGAAAAATGTTTAGCAAGCTTTCGGATTTAAAAACCCTTTGTCAGGCTGAGGAAGTCTCTGCAGTTGGTGTGTGCTCTTCCTGGATGGAATGAATAGTAAAGAAGCCAGGGGCTGGGCTGGGTTTTTTTTAAGCCTGAAAGCTTGCTAAAAATTTTTTTTACAGTTATTTAAGTTGGTCTAATAAAAGATACCAGATTCACCCAAATGACCTTAGACCAGCACAGCTACAACCTGTACCCCATGCCTCTCTGAACCATTTAGTCTTTAAGGTGCTACCCCTGCTTTGCTTTCCTGTTGAGTCTTAGTTAACTGTGAATTCTTACATATAACATTTGAGCAAAAAATGCAGTTTCAGATGCATCGCAGGTTGAAATCAGTCACTTCAGTCTTCCAGGATTCCTTAAATCATAATCAGTTGCTGAGTTGGCACTTCTCACTCAGCATAGGTTCTATTCCTTTGATTTCTAAAGGAGAAATGTGGAAGTACGTCATTAGACTTGCATTGTAATGAAAGCTCTTAATTGATCATGCATTTCCTTCCCTAGATTTTTTCTGAAGGTATCAGAGTTATTTGACAAAACAAGGGTACGTATTGTGAAATCAGTTCTTACATGAAAATTACTGTTTAATTGTTCATCCTGGTGTATGCCATGACTTTGTACAGCTGAAAAATACTGTGGTTATCAATCAGTATCATGGGATTAATGGTTCTTTGGTCACCTTTTGGAGGGTGTTTTATGCCAAGTATTTGTCATGGATGATTGTAAAGAGGAAAAGAAGTACAATAAAAATCCTAATGAACTACGTTATTTTTTAACACACAAATGTTTAATCTTTGAAACAGTATTTGCAATGATTTTCTAGGCTGTATGTGAAATGGTATAGTTAGCTCTTGGATTTTGGAGGAATAGTTTATTTTACTGGGTAAAAATATTAAGAAGGCTTTGTTATAAAGCTGCTTGGTTAATGATATCTGATAGAATAGAAACTTTCTCTTTAGACAGGGCTTTCTTTAAGCCCCAACCCCACAAACTATCCCAATGTAGGCAGGCTGTTGCACCCATATGAAATCTCTTTGCAGGATCCAAGCTTTTCTCTGGAGTCAAGATCACTTCTTGGGGAAGTGAGTCACAATAATGTTGCTGCTTACTAATTTCTCTGGACTTTCCAGAGTCTTGCCTACTCTGCGTTGTTTATTTGCTTTGTCTGAGTTGTATCTTATAGCTCTGAGCACTCTCGGAAAAATGTAAAGAAAAAATTATACTTTTTAAGACATCTGAAGTAACTGCTGTGTGCACAGCAAAATGATTGCATGTGAATATTTAAGAAAATTGAATGAGCAAGAATAGTTAACTTCTGGCCCAAAATACTAGTTTCTCATTTGAAAGAATTAAATAAGAAACTTCCATCCTTTCAGGTTTAAATTTAACTAAATGAGCAGAAATGTGTGTTGTCTCCATATCTTAAAAGGATGACTTATATTTAAAACTGCGTTACAGGAAGATAGCTATCTTACAGGGTAGATTTTGAGGCATTTGTGACCTAGAACATATTCTAATAGTTTGAAGGAAATGTATGCTAATAGGACCCTGAAAAATAACTACGTACTATAAATGAGAATATTTTAAAAACCTATTGGCTTACCCAGAGAATAATAAAACATTCTAGAATCAGGAGTTTTTTCAAGCAGATATAGTACTGTGTTCTGTTACCTGCATCTGGCTGTAATAGTACATTAGGTACCCATTTTATTCAGGACATGCATTGACTTGATTTACAGCTTTCTCATAAGTTAGTTTTGCAAGCAGACCTTTTGAACACAGACACTGATGTAGTCAAAGCTGGATGAGTCACTGAAGTAATATTTAGTGCTAAAGATTTACTGATTTGACCTTTCCGGACCATTCACAATGGAATTGGTATTTCTGGGGAATATCTGGACTTAAATGACTGGAATAGAGTTTAGGATGAAGTGTTTTATACTCTTGTTGAGATCAACAATGTCAGTATTTTCCTTTTTGAGGCCTTTTTTCAGGGGTTCTCAACCTCTAGCCTGTGGGCCAGGTGCAGCCCGTGGAGCCTTGTTATCTGGCCTGTGGGCTCCTCCTGGGTTGGGAAAATTTTGATTGTAGAGAAACAGTGGCCATTAATACAGCCACCCCTCCCCCCTGCTCGTTTCTCCCTCCCCTCACCAAATTCCCAAACTCCAAGCCCTGCATGGGCAGTCTGAGCTGTGCTGCGCCCCCTTTTTCCAGCAAGGCCCCTCCATATCTGGATGGGGCTGGGTTCAGCTGGCCCGTGCCCCCTTCCCCTCACTGTGGGGCTGGGTTGGGGCCAGTCCATGCCTCCTTCCTGTGCCAGCTGTAGGGTCAGGTTGAGCTGGGCCATGTCCCCTTCCTCCTGGGGGGCTAGGCATGCCCCCTTCCTTCCTCAGAGGACTGGGTTAGGGCTGGTCCATGTTCCCATCAATCGTCCTCCCTCACTCCCCCCATGGGTCCTGGTTGGGGCTGGGCTGCTCCCATCCCCACTTTAAATGGCCCGGTGGTGCCCACTGCACCCTCACTGTACTGAATGAATTTGACCTTTTCCACCTTTTGTTCTAGTATACAAAATATATCCTTGAAATTGGGAACAGTATAAAAAACAGGTTTTTAATAAAATAGTTACTTGGTGTTAGCTTTTTTTAAACACAGATGACTACTGAATCATGCCACACATTGAACATTTTGGTTTTTTTTTTAAATGTCAGCGTCTGGCAGGCGCTGTTTACTTTACTACTTTGAGAATACTTTGTTGTACTAATATCAAAGAAATGAAGAAAAGTGGAAGTCCAGTTATTTTGATACTGTCACATTCCTTTATTTTATTTTTCTCCACAGAAAATAGAGGCCCGGGTTTCTGCTGATGAAGATCTTAAACTTTCTGATCTTCTGAAATACTACTTAAGGGAATCTCAAGCTGCTAAGGTGAATTTGCTGTGCCTTGTTTTTAGTGAAGTAGTGCGTTTTATGAAAGAGCAGAGATACCTAAAGCAATGTAAACTGATGCTCATCCAGTGAACAAGCCAGAATTTCCCATCTTCATTTCCCTCCCCAAAAGCATCACATTAGAATCTTGATTTTGAGAAGTAATAGTAGCAGAATTTCATAGCAGTGTTTGTTATAGTATTTGTTCCATAGGGCATTATTTCATTAGTGGAGTTGGAAGTAATAGAGGAATGACTTGGGTAAACGGCAGACTACAGGCCGTCCTTGACTTTACAACATTCGAGTTATGATGAATGGCACTTATAATGTTTATAAATTGACACCCTGTTTCAACTTTTTGACATCAGTTTCAATTTTACAATGCTTGATCTGGCACCATGCCACGCCAGTAAATAGGTTTGCTGTGTTGCCCATCTCCCTGCACCAATGTACTGCACTGCCCATCTCCCTGACTCAAGGCACTCAGTTGTTGTTCCAACTCCATTTTTACGTGAATCTTTGTTTCCAAATTTTTTCTTAAAATTTACTCTCTCTTTGTCCATAATAATGGCAGAAAAGTGTAAATCTGGTGCAAGTGATGTTTCTAAGAAACATGGAGTAATTACTATGGAAACAAAAATGGAAATAATTAAGAGGTCCGGAAAAGGTGAGATGCCAACTGAAATTGGTAGAGCTTTGGATATCCCCCGAACGACTATTGTGGGGATATCCAAAGACAAGGTAAGAACTGAAGAACATGTATAGAGGCCGAGCCCTTAACAATCAATTTTGATAGCTAAACAACGTGTTGGACTTATTGTTCAGGTTGATAAACTGTTAGTCATTTGACTGGAGGATCAAAATCAATGCTGTGCTCCTGTGAATTTAGGCATAATTCAGAAAAAGGCTAGGAGTCTTTATGATTATCTAAAGAAATAACAGGGGGAGAGTTCTAATGCTGAGCCTCTTAATGCAAGTAGTGGGTAGTTTATGCGTTTTAAAGCCAGGGCCAATTTGCATAACATCAGCATCCCAGGTGAAACTGCCAGTGCTGATGAGGAGGCAGCTTGTGCTTTTCCTGAGACATTGGCTGCAGTCATTAAAGAGGGTGGGTATTGTGCTCGGCAAGGTTAACGAAACTGGGTTCTTTTGGAAGATGCACCCTCTGTTGAAGAGACTCCTTGTAAAGTCTTGACAACAAAAGTGTTGGCTGAGGCATTTCAATATTTGGAAGCTGTCAAGTCCTTGTTTTAGGAACATGACCCCAGTGTTGAACACAGTGCATCAGTGAATAGGGGCATATCCAAGATGTACAGTTGCTACAAGCAAAAGAGGAGAACATCTGTCCAAACATCCTTGGGCAGTTTCTTTAAGAAAGCAGACAAGACTCCAGAAAAACCTGCAGCCAGGACTCCTGAGAAGACTCCAGCCAAGAACCCCTCAAAAAGTCCAGCAAAGTCACCTCAAAGAAGTCCTTCCAAATTAATTGGATTGCTATTTACAATAGAAATATATTAATATAGCTATATTACTCATCTGTAACTGATAATTCTGGGTTATTTTTGGTGAAAATAGTGTATTGGGCCTTGGTTCAGGAACCAATCCCCCATATATAACATTGTTCCTATGGGAAAATTGATTCTGAATTACAATGTTACCACGTTTAGACTTAAGACGCGGTTTTCAGGAACCAATTGTGTCATAAGTCTGAGGGCCACCTGTACTTTAAATGTCCTAACTTAAAAAATAAATGGCTTATTTCAAGCACTCTAAAACCCTGGATAGTTTTTAAATTAAATGTATTATAGGCAAATTTAGTACCAAAAAGAATTTGCTTGGTGAGAGCAAACAGTAACGTCATGAGGAAATGATGTACAAGCAATGGCTACTTACAGAAAACAGTCATAATGGTGGTTGTGTCAACCATATTAAAAATGCAAGTAAATAGTGTTTCTCAGGCCACGCATGTTTTTCAGATTTGTAACTTAAAATGGTAATTTGCTACTGATCTGCTGGGAGGGTGTAGAACTCCCCATGTTGATCCATTCCTGGGTTTTTTTTAAAACGTTATCCGAACTGTGGTGTTGGCTACTGTTAGGTTACTAAGCTGTGTGGAACCAGTGATCTGATCCAGTATGGCAATCCTTATAAATTGCAAAAACAAAATAGCTCTGATATTTATTAAAATAAGAATAATCTCAAGGAAGAATAAAATGAATCTGAGATGATGGTATAGTGTAGGTATAGGTGTAGTGTAGGTATAGTGTTCCAAGTGTAGGTACTTGTAGAATATATATATATCTCTGTCTCTATTTTTTACTCTGTTTTTTCAGGATCTCCTATATAGAAGATCTAGGTCCCTAGTAGACTATGAAAATGCTAACAAGGCATTGGATAAAGCAAGAGCAAAGAACAAAGATGTGTTGCAAGCCGAAACCACTCAGCAACTCTGTTGTCAGAAATTCGAAAAAATATCTGAATCGGCAAAGCAAGGTATTTGAACAATCGCATGCTATATTTGTCTCTGTTTACTTGAATGGCCTTAATTTGTTGAACATTATCTGTAATCTGTTTTTTGCTTTCTTTCAAACAGGCCCTTGTTGATGTATAATACATATTTATTTGTGACTTATCTTGGGTCATTCAGATTTCCTTCGAAATTAGTGGAGCCTTCTGATGCTAATATTACACTTAAGTGACTGGATTTCCTGAAAGTAAAGATGCAAATTAGTCATTTCTTGTTTTGGTATACATGAGGGCTGTCCAACTTCCAAATACTATGTCATGCAAGTCGTACACTACAGTGCTGTGTGGCACACTGCTGTTTCCCATGCACTGCTACATGTGGCCTCTTTTGGGTTGCGTGCCCCACCCCTCCACTGCACTATGCTCATGCACTGTCTCTCATCCCATGGTCTTCTGAGTTCCTTGTTCAGTTCCTTTGGCTGCTCTCTACTGCCCCATTTCCTGGGGAACAAACCAGAAGTTGAAAGGGTTGGAGGTAGCCCATAGGTGGAGGGAGAAAAACTTATTTGCGGGGACTGAGCACATGCATACGTGTGCACACCGCCCCTCCTGCCCAGTGGGTAAGTCTGTGGGGGAAGGGCCGTGGCGGGGCAGATTGAAGCTCCTGAGGTGAGGGAGGGAGTAGGGCAGGGGCAGGAGTGAATGGGGCCCCAGCCAGGCCAGGTGGTAGGACAGTTGAAGCCTGGGCGGCTCATTGAGGGGTGCCGGGGGCCCAGGGGGCACATACACTCCCCCGATCTGTGTGGGGCAGAGACAGCTGCCTCTGTGCCTGGGGCTCTGGGCCTTGCTGCCAGTGCAGCTGCCTTGGGAGAGGCATGATGCCATGTGTGTCCTGCTGCCACTGGGCTGTGCTGCGCCCCCTGACCGCCTGGCAGCGGGAAGCACTTGGCGTTGTGCAGCTCCCCAGGCAGCTGCACCAGCAGCAGGGCCCAGAGTACCAGCATGCAGCAGCAGCTGCCTCCACCCTGTGCACAGATCAGGAAGCACGTGCCCCCCCGGGCCTCTGCCAGGGTGCACACAGTGGCAGGACCCCCCCGCACCCTTGGATGAACCGCCTGGGCTTTGATTATCCCACCATCTGGCCCAGCTGGGGCCCCATTCACCCCATCCCCTGCTTCTGCCCTACTCCTTCCCTCAATGTGGGGGCCTTGATCTGCCCCTTCCCCTTCAGAGAATAGATTGATACTTGCCTGCTGTGCTGGGCAGCCAGTCATACACATGCCAGGTTGCAATCCTGGTTGTGTGTGTGCCTGTCCCCACTCCTGCTGCAGCCACCTGAAACCCGCAGCCGGGCTGCCCCATGGCCCTACCCACTGCCCCGTGTCTGGGGAGCTGAGCCCTGTTAGCCCCAGCCTTCTGTCGCCCCTGGGGGATCCTGGAGACTCCCAGAAGGGCAGCAGCAGTTGGAGTGGTGGGGGCAACAGCCTTCAGACTAGGAGTCTGGGGGATACAGCTTAACTCCCTTCAGGGGCTGCACACGTCTCTTGGGCTGTTAACTGGTCAGCTCTGGACAACAGCATAACTGACTGCAAACAGTAATGCCAAACCTAAGCTCAAGTTCAGTTGAAGTGTCCCATACAAGCCCATCTGTCCTCTGTCTGGGACAGCAGCACCTTTTTGCAGGTGGCTCTGGGTCAAGTTAGATGAAACAGTGAAGAGAGGTTTTGTTGGAGTTCGGTCCAAACTGGAGCAACTTTGGGGGATAGAAGGAGCTCCTCCAAAGAAGAGGGTCTATTCAGTGGATCTCTCCTGAGAGTCTGTTCCCCTTCATGGTTAGGATGGGTCTAGAAAAATGGTTTTCTCCCCCAACATTTGCATCCCTTATCCTAACTTAGTCCCTGGTCAGCACCTTGGATACCTGGCAACACCAGTAGCTAGATTTCTTTGGCCTTGTACATTTGCCAAAGTTGATTCTTTGCAGAAAGCTGTGGATGAGAGCTCCTGAAGTATTCAAGCAATAGTTCTGTCTTTTTAAGCCTCACCTGCTGTTACTGGCTTTGATCCCATGTCTGCCAAGGGATTCTTCATATTTGGAGTCTCTGGACAGAAAGTAGTGGGGATGGGAGAAGATGGAATTCACTCTTTAAACATTTAGGGCATTTTTACATGTATTCCTGATGCAACACCAGGCACTTTTAATTAGCAAGCCGTGCTAATTAATAGTGCCTGTGTGTCATGTATCAGTGGTGTAGCGTGTCCCCATGCTGAGAAAATGGTGGCAGGGCATTTTGAATTAAAGCACGTTGAACGTGTTTTATTTCAGGGCTCAATGCCACCATTTTCTCAGCTCGGAGACACGCAGCAGCACTGATACACAACATGCAAGGCTGCCAGAGCATGTAATTTATGTGTTCCAGCAGACTTAATTAATCAAGTCTGCTCTGATGTGCTGAATTTCCAGCATGTTGGAGCAGGCTCCCTGCACATGTGTAAGTACCCTTAGTGCCTAAACTACTGCTTCTCTTTGAAAAAGCTTTGCATATATAAAAGCTGCTGTTAGGAGAAGATGGCCCAGTTGCACTTTAAGGCCTTGTCTAAACTGTAGTTAGCAGATAGGCTAATTGGCCCAGACGTTCAGCCATGCAGTGAGCCTACCCAGAGTGCTGCACAGATGCAGCTAGATGCTAGCTGGTTTAGAATGCAGCCTGCTGTGAACAGTGCAGCATGTGCTACTGCCAGTGCAGTAAGTTTACCTTGTAGATATGGCCTAAAGTGTCTTTTTATTTTAACAGTGCATCAGTAGCTCTGTGCCTAGGTTGTGGGATCAGATTTAAGCTTGATATTTATGTCTTAAGTAGAACTTAAATAACATCATTGCACTTAATTTAATGGGGTTCAAACGTCTGTTTTCTACAGAACTTATAGACTTTAAAACAAGAAGAGTTGCAGCATTCAGGAAAAATCTGGTGGAACTGGCAGAACTGGAACTGAAGCACGCTAAGGTAATTGGAATCTATTTTTGCTTCCGTTTAAGACAGTTGTTTGATCTTGTATACCTGGATATCTAAAAAAGGGCCAAATGTACTTTATGATGTGTATTCCTCCAAAGAGTGTGGAGGAACATATCATTTGAAAGGTGGACTTCTTTAGGACGTTGTAAGAATTTAAGAATGCAGGCAGAAACTTTCACTGGGACTTATGCACTTCACGTGCTTTTAGACCAAGGGTGTCAAAGATGCAGCCTGCGTGTGGATCTGGCCCATGGAACCCCCTTATGTAGCTTCTGGTGCTGCCCCTGGGTTGACCTACACATGCATGCTGAACTGGTCTCCCTCCGCATGCAGGGCTGGGACTGTGCTGCATGTGGTGCCTGCTCTGGCTGCTTCCAGGATGAGGATCAGGCACTGGATCCAGCATGGGAGGAGGGGTAGGGGGTGGTTATCTGCATGCCGGAGCCAGTCCCTGCTCTGGCCAGTCTGGGATGGTGCTGCATGCAATGCATGCTCTAGACTGGTTGGAACAGGTGCTGAGTGCAGCTCGCATTGTGGACCAGCCAGAATGAGTGCTGCGTATGTTGTGTCTGGCATGCTGGGAGGCTGGAGTCTGTGTGCTCAATCCAGCTCACGCCACTCATCTGGCCCACAAGGCTAGATTAGCTCAACATCCCTTGTCTAGAGTTTTGCTTGTTCTATTTCATATTTTACCCTTATTATTGGGCTGTCTGCCTAGTTTGAGAGCCTCTCCATCAGTACTGAATGTTATCTTGACAACACCACTTTATCCCTTTGAGTCACTCTCTTAAAACACTAAATAGGAAACTAAAGTTGCAGGTAATTTTTTCACTGAACTAAAAGGTTTAAAGCAGGCAAATTACTATTCCCAAAAGGATTTAAATATACGATGGCTAAATACTACAGTGCATTTGGGCAACCTTTCTCTTGGGCCATAGGAAGGTAATAATTTGCCTTTTCTCTTGTAAGGGATTTTTCAAAATAGCAATGTTGAAGTACCTTTTTCCTACAGAATTCAGATTAAGCATTATCACTGCCTGTATACGTTCGCATAAACCCAAATTTTTTAGGAATGTATTTTGAGTATTTGAGGCTGAATGAAACTAGGTATCTGCAATCTAAGAAAGGTGTGCATGTAATGTGTGTGGCAACTTTTGTTTAAATTGGACTGGCCACTTCAGTTTGATGTAAAACAGTTTGGTTTGCATGTCTATTTAAAGCTATGCTATGGGATGTAATACCTTTTCTTGAAGCGTAACGTTCAACTCTCTCTCTTATCTACCCTTCCTCATCCAACTGAAAATAAAGTAGGGAATTCAACAAATTTTTACTCAAGATAGGTATTTTGTGGTGGAAGTACTAGAATGAGTGGGGCTTTTCACTTGGTATTTTAAAAGGCTAAATGCACAAGTCACCTAGATCGATCCATAAGAACTATCATTTTACTAGTTCTAGAGAAGCACAATCTTAGTGTCCTTATTTTGTTTAGTTTGCTATTTAGATGCTGTTTGGAAATTGAGGTAAACATTGAACTTTTTAATGTGCTAGAAAGCAGGGAAATTGAGCATACAGATAGTTTTCAAGTACTTATTTTTGGCTTTATTTCTTACATTCTCAGAATTTGTTGTGTCCTGAGTAGAGTTATAAGATTTTTTAATCCCTTTCTGGAGCTGAGTTTCTGTAACGGAAAAAAAAACTAGGCAGGAGGGGCAGGTGCTAGGGGGTGTAGGCATTTGGGGGGGGGGGGGGGGGGGGGGGCAGGGATAGAGTTCCGCTTGCTTTCCCCCCTCCCATCTTCATGCCTCTTCCCCTTCTGCCTGCCCCCACTGCAGCAGTTGGGGAGACAAATTCAAGATGACCCCCAATAATTAGGTTCTATACATGGAAAATTATAATAAACTTATAAGTTTCTTATTTATAGAATCTAATTTATTAAGGGGGGTTTCTTAAATTCAGAGTTGTCTGGGATTCAGGTAAATAAAGTATTTTAAACTGAACAAATTCCTTTCAATTCTGAGTTTCTGTCAAATAAGTGGGAAAGTGTGTCCAGTGTACAGCCATCTTATGGGAAAGTTGCATAGAAACCTATTTAATTATAGTTTCATAGTTGGTAGGGTTGGAAGGGACCTGAGCAGATCATCAAGTCCGACCCCCTGCCATGGCAGGCAAGAGTACTGGGGTCAAACGACCCCGGTGAGGTGTTTATCCAGCCTCCTCTTAAAGACCCCCAGGGTAGGAGCCAGCACCCCTTCTGTTAGAAGTTGGTTCCAGATCCTAGCTGCCCTGACAGTGAAGTAGCGAATCCTGATGTCTAGCCTGAATCTACCCTCTGCCAGCTTGTTATTTCTTGTCATTTCTGGTAGTGCTCGGGGGAACAGGCACTCCCCCAATGCCTGCTGGTCCCCCTGACTAGTTTGTAAATGGCCGCTAGATCCCCCCCATAGCCTTTTCTTGTGGAGGCTGAACAGGTTCAGGTCCCTTAGCCTCTCCTCGTAGGGCCTGCCCTGCTGATCCCTGATCATGCAGGTGGTTCTCCTCTGGACCCTCTCCATGTTGTTCATATCCCTTCTGAAGTGCGGCGCCCAGAACTGGACGCGGTACTCCAACTGCAGCCTGACCAGTGTTGCATAGAGGGGGAGGGGATCACCTCCTTGGACCTGCTCGAGATGCATCTGTGGATGCATGACAAGGTGTGGTTGGCCTTCCTGACCGTGTCCTCATACTGCCGGCCCATGTTCATTTTGGCATCAATAACGACCCCCAGATCCTTTTCTGCCTCTGTACTGACGAGAAGGGAGTTCCCCAGCCTGTAGGTATGCTGCTGGTTCTTCCACCCCAGGTGCAGCACCCTGCACTTCTCAGTGTTGAAACCCATCCTGGTCTCATCCACCCACCCCTGTAACCTGTGTAGGTCCGATTGCAGCCTATTCCTCCCTTCTAGAGTGTCCACTTCTCCCCACATCTTAGCGTCATCTGCGAATTTGAACAGGGTGCTTTTTACCCCCCTGTCCAAGTCACTGATGAAGATGTTGAATGGTGCAGGCTCAGAGGACTGAGCCCTGGGGAACCCCACTGCCCACATCCCCCCAGGTCAAAAATGACCCGTCCACCACCACTCTCTGGGTACGGCCCTCCAGCCAACTAGTGACCCATCTGACTGTGTAGGTGTCGATGCCACAGTCTCCTAGTTTTTTAATAAGAATGGGGTGAGAGACCGTGTCAAAGGCCTTCCTAAAGTCCAGAAAGACCATGTCCACTGCTACCCCTGCATCTAAGGATTTGGTGACCTGGTCATAGAAGGCCACCAGGTTGGTCTGACAGGACCTGCCTCTATTGAACCCATGCTGGTTGCCCCTAAGCATAATCTCCCCTGCTGGCCCCTCATGGACATGCGCCAGGATAATTCTCTCAAAAAGCTTACCCTGGATCGAGGTAAGACTAACTGACCTATAGTTTCCTGGGTCTTCCTTCCTCCCTTTTTTGAAAATGGGAACCACATTGGCCCTTTTCCAGTCCTCTGGCACCACACCAGAGCACTATGAGTGCTCGTAAAGCCGTGCCAGGGGTCCCGCAATGACTTCTGCTAATTCCCTCAGCGCTCTGGGGTGGAGGTTGTCAGGACCTGCTGATTTAAATGCGTCCAGTCCCTCCAGACATTCCCTTACTAGAACCTCACTGACCCTAGGCCTGGGTGCGCCTCCCCTGGGGCCTGAGGGAGTCCTGCTGCAGGGGGTGACCTGCTCAGAAAAACGGAGGCAAAGAAATTGTTAAATAGTTAGTTCTTGTTATCACAGAACTAAAATAGTTTTGAATGCTGTTGAGTAAGGATGTAGTCCTGACATGGGCAAGGACTCAGCAACCCATGACAGAGAACAGAATGCTTATCTTATAAATAAAATTAGATCCTGACATGTGTCTGTGAAGTGGAACAAGAGCCAATTTTGAGAGACGACCTGCAATAAAAAAATGTTACCTTCCTTAGAAGAGATGGAGGTAACAGGATGTGTTACTCCTCTACCCCCCAGTAGTTGAGAAACTGAATACATCTCAGTCTCTCAATCCCTAGAAGTTCCTGAACAGTCTGCTGTTAACTTGGTGGTGAGGAATATTGGTTGAGGAAAACAATCTTACAAACAAATTGCAGTGAACATAAGCGAACCAGTTCACGTATGGCTTGTTTTAGGACCCTAAGACTGGGCAGTTAAGTGTTTAGATAATTACTTTAGATATATGAGGCACTTTAAAAAGCCTATCCAAGGCTGTAAGCAGGTTTGATACAGTAAATACAGAATTTGAACTAGAACCAAGTAGTGGCTTCCCCAAAACCAGAAATTAACAGCAAAGTCCCAAGAATTACTTTCCCACAAATAGTGGCTGTTCTGCTCCTGCCTCCCTAGATTTCTTGGAAAAACAGTCTTGATTGCTTAGCAGGCCAACAGATTTTTACTATTTTGGTGGTGAAGGGGGGAGGAGAAGGGAGACAAACTTTCTAAAGTCAAGGGGGCCTCACCACTGGTTGCTCCTTGCTTTAAAGAGGTCTCAAACTAGAGCACTGATACTAGACATAGCTATAATAATTGTTCATGGGGAAAGATGACATTGTGTCAGTACAGAATAAGCAAGTATTTTACTAACTAAAAGAATGGATTGGGTGTAAGGACAGACAGAGCTGGTGATGGAGTCTTAACTGAGAACGGTGTTCCAGTTTTTTTCCAAAGCAGGGTAAAGAAGATCAAAGAGAGTTAGGGGTCATTTGTGAGATTTTTTTTTTTTTTTTGTGAAGTCTTTTGAACTTAATTTAACTGCATTGTTTGGAAAGAGGATTTACAAGGAAATCCAGGAACTTTAGTGAATAGTAGGGTGTGGAGAGCACTAGATTTTAATTAAGTCAGAAGCTTTGTTTTTGCGTTAAATCTTGTTCAGAGCTGTTAAGTAACACAGTACTCTCTAATGCTGAACCTCGCTCTGAGTAAAAATAGTATATGCAGTTATGATTGGTATGGTAAGAACTATAAAAACTCAGTTTAAATGCTTCACAGATTATGCTGATTGCTCACTGGGGCTAGGAAACAATTCCTCATATAGTGTAATTGGGCTTTCTGAGGGTTGTATCTACATTTTATATAGGAGTAAATGGAACATTAGGATGTTAACACTCATTTCAACAATTCCTATTTTTCCTTCCTGTTAGAGAATATGCTGTATGCAATTATTTGCATTTCTAAAACAGCCAGAGAATTGAAAGAGACACAACAAGAAATGCAGATGTGGACAGCAGTTTATAAAGTGCTTAACTTCCTTTAAATTCTGAAAAGGGCAGCTTAGGTATCTATGGTCAACTGTCTTTTTTCTCTCTAAATACTATAGTTGTAAATAAAATCTTGCTCCAACTGCCAGCTCCTTTAACTCAGCCTGGGATCTGAAAATCATGCCGTGCATTTAGGTTTGTCCATTGCTAGAAACACAAAGTTTGCATGTCAAATTTTGATTTTTTTGTTTTGTTTACAGATACTGCAATACAGTATCTGTAACAGTATTCATACAAACAAACACAAGCAGATCTGTGCTGTTCTTACATTTTTCAAATGGGGGTCATCCGTTCAATTAGTGGATTAGGCACCTGATTGTTTTTTCTCAATTTCTGAAAGGAAAAATATAGAAATATCCAACATCATTTGATATATTACATGAAATACTGTTGCTTTGTGAAGAAAAATCTGAGGACAGTCAGTAGTACTACCTTCACTGTGGAGCAGGGAGTATCTGTGAGGATATATTCCACGGGCATCTTGGAGTCTGTGTGAAACAATTTTAATTCTAACAGGATTAAACAGAGCCTCTGAAAATATTGTTCTATATCAAGAACAGACTTCTGGGAAGGAGGTGAGAGGTAGAAGAACATCTAATTTAAAATAACTAACTCTGAAAGTGCGTGCATGCGTGCATCCCAGAGGTCTGGGTTCTGAGCACCCGGCAGGGGTCAGAGGCCATTCTAGGTCTAGGCCACCAGGCAGGGATGATCTGGGCCCCAGCCAGGCTGCAGCCTCCCCTCCCCAGTGCTGGGGGCTGCTCCATGCTGCTGGGCACCCCAGGCTGAGCTGGACACCAGGCTTGGGGGAAGTGGGAGGTGGGGGCAGGGTTAGGATCTGCTCTGGGTCTCTGCCACCATTTGGCAGCTCAGTGGGTCTGGGCACCACAAGAGAGTTGATGGAGAGAGAGAAAGCAGGAACATTGGGATGGTGAGAGGTGGAGATGGACAGAGATAGACAGCTAGATGATAGGTTTATGGATAGAGGGATAGTGATACCTAGGTAGAGAGAGAGAGATAATGGATGGGTAGGTAGACAGGGTTATACTGTTGGTGTGTGGAGAGGAGTAAGGGATGGATGAATAGACAGGGATTATGGAGATGGATGGCTGGATGGACAGATGAATGGGTGGATGGGGTTATGGAAACGGACAGATAGCTGACTGGTTCATTGGCTAGATGGACAGATAACTAGATATATGGATAGATGAATAGAAATATCTATGTAGATAGACAGAGATTGAGAGATGGATAGACAGACCAGAGATGGATAGAGATAGATAGATAGATGGTCTAGATCATTGGATGGATGGATGGACTGGTTTGAGGGAGGGATGGATGGAGATGGACAGATAGGTAGATGATAGATGTATGGATAGAGATATCTAGGGAGATAGATGGATAAACAGGGATATAGGTACTTAGAGACACAGAGAGATGGATATAGAGATGAATAGATGGAGATATCTAGATAGAGAGATAGAGGGCAAGAGATAGAGATAAAGATGGATAGAGAGGGACAGCTGCATATAGATAAATGATACATGGAGAGATGAAAAGAAATATCAGGGTAGAGACAGAGGTAGAGATAGATGGATAGAGAGGGAGAGGGATAGAGAGGTAGCTGGAGAGACAGATAGATGGACAGATGAAGACAGAGATAGATAGGTATCTAGGCAGATAGACAGATGGATGGCCAGAGATAAACGTAGACAGAGGGACAGAGGTGACGGCCGCTGTGTACAAAACCTCCCGCTGTGGCTGCAGAGCTGTGCTCGGAGCTGTGCGGCCGGCGGCAGTGGCGCAGTGCGGGATGGTGGTGGGGATGGCTTCCTGCCACCTGGCCACCACCATGTTGCTGCTGCCGCTCAGCGACTGGCCATACAGCTCTGGGCGTGGCTCCATGGCGGCAGCAGGAGGTTTTGTAGGCAGCAGCCATCACGGGCCTCCAGGTAAGCAGCAGCGCCATGTGCAAGCCCAAGCCCGCGCCCCCATCTGTCACCGTGGCTGCAGAGCTGGTCATGGAGCTGTGATCCGGCTGCATGCCAGCCTCCCTCTCCCCCTCCCCTGGGCAGGCGGTATGTGTGCAGCACGCACATTGGTGGGCACCACCACACTGTGCCCCACATTGCTTGCCCGCAAAACCCCCTGCATAGGGGCTCCCCTGCTCTCACCCCCTGGCTCTGCTCCCAGCTACGGTGTGCCGCCTGGGGCCAGCAGCCCCCGCCATTCCCTCAGCCCCCAACCACCTTCCCCAGCCCTGCCTCACAGCCCCAAAGCCCCACTTACCTCTAGGATCCAGGGGCGAAGGGCATGGCTCCGCAGTGGCAGTGCTTGCCTGTATAGTCCCCCCACCCTGCATGCAGCTGCCACCACCCTGCACCGCCACAGAGCTGCGCAGCCAGTTGCGGGGCATGCTCTTGCATGCAAGCCCCGTTTCACCCCCTGGCTGGGTGGCACGTATGTGGCCCGCACATGGTGGTTGCCACTGGTGTGCCCTGTGCCCCTTGCCCACAAAGCCGTGCAGGTGGCCGTGGGATGGTAGTGCAGGGTGCAGTGGCAGACTCCATTTGCAAACCTCCTGTCAGGCTGGCTGGCATGTGTGGCCCACAGAGTAGCACCCCTGCCCTCACCCCCTGGCCCTGCTCCTGGGAGTGGGCACAGGGGTACACACCCGCTTCTTGATTTACCCTTTTAATTTTTATCATGGATTTTGGGTTTTTAATCAGAGAATTTGCAATCTTTAATCAGAGAAAACCAGGATCACTGCTTATAGTGACAAATTGCAACTGTATTTAAACGCTTTTTTTTTTTTTTTTTTTTTTTTTTACCAGAGTAAAACTGGGAAATTATCACAGTTTTCTTTATTTCTACAGGGAAATTTACAGCTGCTGCAGAGCTGCTTGGCAGTGTTAAATGGAGATACATAAATAATTATCTATCCCTCCTCTAACAAGGGCTGCCCTCCTGGATTTTGTTTTCATGACTTCAAATAGGTATTTACAGCTCACTGGAGAAATCAATTGACCAAGTGCACATAAACAAGCTCCTCTTCTTTAAAAACAAAAACAAAAAAACAAAACAAAACAAAAAGTAAAAGAAAACAATTGAAGCCACCTGAAAGCAGTTCCAGACTATATGAAGCAACAGCATACTTATTATACGCGCATATTCGCACATACGTTTATTTAATCATTGTATGCTTTCATTGTTCAAAAACCAAATGTTCTGTTTTTTGTGAAAGTAGCCAATATAATTATGTTCATGTTATGAATAGTATTATGGTATGGCTGCCAATCTTATTTACCTTTGTAAGTAACTTCTAAAGTTGTCCATTTGAATTACACTGCTCAGATGGATTAAATATTGCCATTAGATGTTTGAATATTCTTACTATAAAACATTGTATACATTGTCTTAGTTTCTCCATGTACTGATATCAAGTCTCTTACAACCTGATTTTTTTTTTTCAATTAACCATTTCCTAGAGATTTTGGAGGAAACTTTATGTAATCTTTATAACTATGATCTAAAAAGAAAAGCAAATGCATTAGTATGTTTGCCTTAACTTGTAGACTAATCCCAATTATTGTAAAATAAACTGTGAAATCCATGATTTTTCTAAAATTACGCAGAGATTGTATCATCTGTAATAGTTTTAATAGTATTCCTAATAAGTCTGGTTATTTTGATCAACACTTCTGCTACTTATTCTCTAAACCAGGCTTGTCCAACATGCGGCCCACGGGCCATGCAGCCCTCCAAGCATGTTTTCTGAGGCTCGAGGTCCCTTGCTCGGGACAGGCAGGTGGTGGAGAGGAGGGGAGCTGGGCCAGGGCCGTGTGACCTCCCATGTCACATGAGTGGGTCCTGCCACTGCCCCGAGGGCTGCTTAGCATGGGGCTGCCCTGGCTGCGCCTGATGAGACGAGCTGGTGGGGACAGCACCCACTTTTACTTGCCTCCAGCTTGGCTCCTTTCCCCCAGTGACCTGCCCACCTCCCGGGACCTGCTGGGCTCGGCGGCCGCAGGGCAGGGTGGGAACAGGGTGCAGCACCTGGCGCAGGCAGTCAGCAGGGCAGCCCCGGGGGGGGGGCTCAGCAGGCGGGGTCCTGGTGTGACCTCTGCGGGTCGAGGTGGTGGGAGCCAGTGTCCACTGGGCCCTGTGCTCCAGGCTCACAGCGCTGAGGCTGTCAGGGCTGCGTGCATGGGTGGCTGGGCACTGTGGTGAGCGGAGCCATGCAGGCAAGGGGCTGCGGTGCAGCGGCTGCCTTGCTCCGGCCCCCCTCGGGCAGTGCCAGCTCATGGGGCTGCACTGCTCAGGGGCGGCCTTGGGGGGAAGGGGGGATTGTCGCTCCCTGTGGCTGGGCCGGGCGCTGCTCTCCAGCCACTGCAGCTGCCTGCACCCTCCCGGGGGCCATTTGCCTTCGCTGCAGGGAAGCGCAGAGGAGCAGAGCGGCCCCTGTTTCCACGAGGCCTTCCCCTGCCAGGATCTGCCCTGGGCAGACCAGGCCTGAGCCCCTGCCAGGCTGGGAACCAGCTTCACTCCCGCAGTTTTGCCGTCCCCTGTCTAATGCGTTGGCTGGGCCCCTGCCTCGTCTGCCCGAGCGCTGCCAAGACTTCGGGCAACGGTGTTGCTGGTGTGGGCAAGGCCTGGAGCAGCAGTGGCATAGGCGCCCCCTTGGCCTGTGTGAGAGCACCAGCTACATTGGCTTGGTCACATATTTTAACATGGCTGTCCAATATCTTTTGGGACTGCCTTCAAATGGTGGTGGTAGTAGGCAGAAGGGGGGCCCCAGCTGTTGGGATGGCTGGTCCAGGACATCATTTGCTGTAGTTTGTCACTAGCTGAGCACAGGTCGGGGGTTATGCCAGCTTTGCCTTATTTCAGGCTTGTCCAACATATACAGCCTTTGGGATGATAAAATACGAATATGGCTCTCCGGCCCACTGGGTGATAAAAAGTTCATGATCTGGCCCCACATTCAAAAAGGTCGGACACCCCTGCTCTAAACTAACAAGGGCAGTGGATTGGGCCGGTCATTGTCCCTAGATTCATACCATGCCACTTCTCACCTAAATTTTGACATGCCTTGTTTTTTTTGCCTTTTTGTTGGAAGTGGATTTACCTAGCCTGCTTGTAGTCAAATACTGTTTTTTTTGCATGTGGTTGTCTTTCCACAAGAAAGGAATGTTTAATTCCAGATTCTAGTGGGAAGGAGAAGACAAGTGGCAGAAAAGAGGCATCTCCTCTTGGTCACAGGCAAGATGCTCTGTCTTCCCACCCCCTGCTAAAAAAAAAAAACCCAGTGAAGGGGTGACAAGGAAGGATTTCTCTGCTCCAGATTTGTAAACGACAATTCAGAGTTCAGTTAAGACGTGTATCCTGTACATCCTTTTGTTGATGGGATGTTTTGTGCGTCTCATTTGAACTCCAAGTCTTTTTTTGCCCTGCACTTCTGCTCAGCTGTCCGCTTTGTCTGCTCCATGAATCACCCCGGCCAGGGCCGCCGTGCTGCTGTGCGGACCACTGCCTACCGCCTCCCCTGCGGAGCCGGCCGGGAGCAAGGAAGGAGGCCAGCGGGTTCAGAAGAGAGGAGACTCCCCTGGGCCGGAGGGCCGCTCGCGCACCGCGTTTGAACGTCACTGACCTCAAATGTGGGCGAACGGGGAGGGAAACGAGGCAGCTCTACGACTTGCTGCTGCACCTGTGATGTTCACGGTGATGGCTGACGTCACAGGTGGGCGCCGGCGGGAGGGGCGGGTCGCACCTCGCAGCTGCGCTGCCACCAAGGCGGCCGGCTGCCTCTGCGCCCGACCCCGCCTCCGCAGCGCCGGCTCCCCCCCCCCACGACCCCTACGTGATCGAGGAGCCCAGCGACGAGGAGCCGGGGCAGAGCAGGTACCGAGCCGCCCCCTCCCGGAGCCTGGCTGCGGCCGGGGTGCTAGGCCCGGACCCGCGCGGGGCTGCCTGGGCCCTGGCTGCGGGGGGCCGGGCCGGTTCACGCGCCGCGCAGTCGCTCGGGCCGCCTGAGCGAAGCCGGTGTCGTATCTGTATGATAACTTCAGCCCCCGTACGATGTACAATCAATAGTAAAAGTGCTCAAAATGTACGGGAGCAGACAAGCTTCTTTGGGTGAATCTGGTATCTTTTATTAGACCAATGTAAATAGTTGGGAAAATGTTTCTTGCTAACTATTTAAGTTGGTCTAATAAAAGATACCAGATTTGTCCAAAGAACCGTGTCTGCCTATGTCCTTAGACCAACACAGCCACAACCTGCACCCCTGCAAAATGTACAATAATTTTTGAGGCAGCAAATTGACGCAGCACGTGCAAAACCCAAGTCATTATCAGGGAGTCTTACCTGGCTTTTGGGCTTGCTGTCAGCACATCCTTAGGGCTGCTTGCCTCTGAATAAAGAAATTGGAGGTGCACCAATACGTTGGTCCATATCATATTGGCACCAATGAAAGGAAAATTGACACGGCTCCTCTGGCGGTGCATGTAGCAGCTGAAGCTCCCACCCCTCCCTGGGCCCCGCCAGGCGAGCTGTGTGGCTCTGTCCCATGCCCTGCCTGCCTGCTCCTGCCCCACTCCCTCCCTCCCTCACCGCAGGGGATCTGCCCCTCGCATCCCTTTCACTCACAGACTTACTGGCCAGACACTGCTGATCGGTATTGGCCAATATGGTTCATTAATAATCGGCCATCGGCATCAGCTCAAAAATATTTCTATCAGCGTGCCCTAAAAGAAATGTTTCAATTTTGACCCAGTTCTCACTCATTATGATTTACAGTGAGCGATATACAAAGTAAGAAGACGACGTATTTGCATACTTATTTGCATATTTTTCCATGTACAATAGTTTTTCAGCAAACATGATAATTTTGAGCTTCCCATATAGTAATTTCATATTTAAGACCTGGCAGCGCTGGTTGAAGCAGCGTACAGGGAGCTGCGGGCAGTGACGCCCGCCATGGCCTGTAGGCTCCCGCCCCTGCCTGTCACCCATCACCTGCCCCGACCGCACAGGGCACCAAGTGGGGCAGGACTGGACACACACGTGCAATGAGGTGGCATCGTTTGCAGCAGCCCCTGCACTCCAGCCTCATCTTCTTTGAAAACCCCTCCTGCTCTCCAAGCTCTTTGCTGGAGCTCATTTACAGGTTGAGTCTGGGGAGGTGGGGGTTGGTTTAAATGGAAATAGTGAGGAATCCCAGTGCTGCTGCACAAGCTGTTGCCTGGGCATGGAGCCCTGCTGACAGCACGCGACCCAGGTCCTGCAGGGACAGTGCTGGGCCATGGGGCGTCACCTGTGGGCTTGGGGGTCTTAGCATGTAGGACGGAGCGGGATCCACAAGAGCTTCTCAAGTCAGTGACGTGTTTCTTGAGGCCTTCAAACCATTTGAAGTGGGGGAGGGGAGTCGGCAGCATGGAACTTCTTGACTGTTAATAACCGATGTGAACGGTTAAATCTCTCATAGCTCAGAAGATGAAGTGGATGTGCTCCTGCATGGCACCCCTGATCAGAAGCGCAAACTGATCCGGGAGTGCCTCACTGGGGAGAGTGAGTCCTCTAGTGAAGATGAGTTTCAGAAGGAAATGGAGGCTGAACTTGACTGCACTATGAAAACCATGGAGGGGAAGTGGAAGGCATTAGAAGCAGGTACATGTATTTTAATACCTGCTTTTCTGTCAAGTTGTAAATGAAGTGTGGGCTCACTGAGGAGTTATGTTACGCATTATTCTGTCCCGGGATATGGAAAAGAAGAGTTCTGCTGACAATCCACTGATCACTGAAGAATGGCCGGTCACTTCTTGGTAAAGTGGTCAGCAGTGAAATACTTTTCTTAGCCACTTAAATGACTGCCCTATGTTCTGGAAAACTCATTTAGTTGAATAGGGTTATTCACACTTCTAGGGACTTTCTTCTTTTCCTGGTTTTTCCTAGATTATATTCCTTTGCCGATGACTTGCCTTTCTTGGACTAGTCTTATTTAAGGGTCTCCGTTCCTGTTTTCCGCCTCTCCCTCTCCATACATTTAAGGGAGGCTTTTGCTGTTACTGCAGCGTCTTGTACTTCCCCTCCTTTAAACCCCTTCCAGACATTGCCAGGATTTGGATAACAGCAGGTTTCTTTCATCCGCTGCAGATCGCAGTTGGATCCGTCAGCTGTCACTCCTGTGGTTAGGATCTGGCACCTTGGACGTAGGGCACTAGGAGATGTGCTCACCTATAGGAAATAGGAGAAAAATATAAATAGCATTTTTTTCCTAGAGTGAAAAGTGATTTTTTTTACTTGTACCTGGAGCCCCCTGAATCAGAAATGTATTTGGAGAATAGGACTGTGCTAAGGGTTTGTCTAGACCAGGGGTTTTCAACCTTTTTTGGATCAGTGTACCCCCAGTGGCCAGATGTGGAACAATGTACTCCTGGCAGTGGGACGCAGAGCTGGGGGCAGGGGGTCACATGGCTGAACATGGAGCAGCAGCAGCCACCGCATGCAAGCTTCCCCTATTCCCCACATCCGGTCGGGTGGGCGGTGCCTGCGCAGCAGCGCAGGATAGTGTGTGGCAGTGTTCCATCCCTGCCTGCCTGCGCATACATACCCCCTAGGGCGTTCTCAAGTACCCCTGGGGTACACATACCTCCGGTTGACAACCCCTGGTCTAGACTAGATTTTGAGGTTGTTCTTTTGAGTTAATTGATGGCTAGTTAAGTCTAGCTAAGTAATATGGTTATTAATGTCAGGTATGCCACAGTAGTGTTTGTAGTTCACGTTCTCTGCCTAAGAATAAACCTGCAGCTTTTTGATGCCACAGTCACTTTTCAGTCTTTGGTGCTGGTCTAAATGTAAAGATGTCAGGCACATCCACGTAGCTGCTTTTGGAATCTGGTAAATTTTAATTTCTTTCTGAGCACTTCATTGGTTAGAAGATTTCTTAAGCAAAAATGTAACTGCCTATTGAAGCTCCAGCAGCAGCTACACTAGTTTCTTCCACGGTGGACGCTGCAGGCATCAGCTCCTGAATTAGTCATGTTTTAAAGTGTTTGATAACTTGTCACAGTAAACGAAGGTTGTTGCCACTTTGGCTGGATCCAGACTTGCAGGAACATGCTTTTTTCCCTGGGACAAACAGCAGTGGTAAAATATGTGGTGTTGCTACTTGTCCCCGAGGAATGCCTGTGCATGCGTGCTCTGGTGTGCGGCATGTTATCCCAGGTGGGGTAGGGGAGGCTGGGGCCAGCAGCTGGGCAGGCCTCAGCAGCCTTACCTGGAGTCCTGGGGGCTTCCTGGGGATCTCCAGGTGGTGATCCGGCAGTTGGAGCGTGGCTCTGGCTGGCCAGGCTTTGGGCAGTGCATGCTGCCGCCACATGCACCACCTCACTTTTTCCGACTGTGCTGCAAATTAACAGCGTGGGAAATGTCTGCTTGTGTGGCGTGTGCAGCACTGCTGACTGTATGTTTGCACTTGTCTGGACTCATGCTGTTTGTATTTTTACAGGTGAAATTGCTACCAGTAGGAGGTGTATATTGAATCCAGAAATGTGTTTCTCAGGGACAGCATTTCCAGCAACATTGGTTTTATATTAGTTAAAATCAAAATCCAGAAGGAAAAAAATAGGAATTTTAAAATAGTAACCTTTTGACTTAGAAAAAAATTGATCATTAAACTAAACTGACAATAAAATTAACCCATTTACAGCAGGGCTGAAGAACACCTGCTAGTGGTCAGAGCCCTCCCTCTGAGTGCATTGTGTATCATACTGAGAGGGCTTCCTTTAAACATAGCTCAGTTATTTTTGATCCAGAGTGACACAATAACTGAGCACTGAAGAAATTTTAAACTCTTTTTTTCCTGCTACAGAATGAATATTGAGGTAGTCTTATTAGAATCCCAAATTGTCAATAGGAAGGTTCATTTTAAAATGGGGTCAACAAGGTTAATCGTATTTTTCAAGTTGAATAAGCAAACATGATCTGGTGTAGTTTCCAGTTTGTTAAAAAGAGATAACATGACACTTCTTCGGGTAGTGTTCTGTTAACTTGCAAATGAAAGCTTGTCCTGGACTGTGTTCTGGTTATCCATTTGAGTTGACCTTGCATCCATTAATTGTTTGCAGTTGGTGTATCTATGCCTAGGGGTGCTGTCATAGATCATTAGTACATTAATTAGGCTCCAGTCTTGCCAGATTTTCAGTGTATAAAGTTAAGTATGTGAGTAGTCCCACTGTAGTCAATGAATGGAGTATTGTCTAGTCAGTTTAATGGGATTTACATAACATTTAAAGAACTGGATTAGAGCACACCAATTAGGAACTTGTTTATAACAGAAACCCACCAGCCTGCAGTACAGTGACGTTCCTAGAGTAGGACCCAGGGGAAATGTGCCAGTGATGTTCCTTTAACTCAGAGATACAGGGTAGTGGGATTAAATATTGTTGATTCTGACCCTTTGTTTCTCATTTCTTAAACAGGTACTCCCACAAGTACTGGATCAGCTGGAACAGCTACCACTTCCAAGTACTACGATGATATTTATTTTGATTCAGATTCAGAGGATGAAGATAAAGTAGGTAAACGACTGAGAAAGGCGTTGGCAGCTTTACAGCAGTGTCCTTCTGCTCTAGACCCTATTGAGTCCTCTTTGGGTCAGGATCTGTTGCTGGGAGTCTTGAGGGCAGGAAGGGAAGTTTGGGAGACCAGTGTTATCTTGCCAGTACTACGGTGCTGCAAAGTAGCTGATGATTCGTATAGTTTGGTGCTGCATTAATCCTTCTAGAACAACCTCAGCCTTTATGTTCTAGTTTGGATAAGGTGAGTATAGACAATAACACATGAAGCAGATGTTTAGGTTTTTTATTAGTGAAATAGATAACTGTGCTTTGTGTAATTGTTTGGGAGGTGGCATAAAACTTCATTTACACAAATCTTAGTTACGGAGGTAGCCAGGAAGAGAAGGAGACATCAGCAACGCCGGATTCCTACTAACGATGAGCTACTGTATGATCCAGAGGAAGACAATCGAGACCAGGAATGGGTAGATTCGCAGAGAAGAGGGTAAGAGGCTGTAAATATTTCAACTCAAATAAATTTTAAAATACTGTTGAAGGTGCTATGCCATAAAGTCACCTTTTTCTAAAAGTTGTTTTATTCAGGGTTTAATTTAAAGAATGTGAAATGTAAAAGCCTATTTTAATATAGTGTTTACCAGTTATGTGAATCAGTAAGTATGTACTCAAGGCTAAAACCTATTTCTTACAAACTCCCCACTGATGGCAGTTCTAGTAGGATTTGACCTTGGGAAAGGAAGTAATTGATGTAAGTGTTTTTCTCTTATGACAGTTTTTAATTTAATTTTTTTTTTCAAAAATGGTCCAAATCCTTAAGCCAGGTCTACAGTAGAGATCCCAGTGGGTGCTCCAGATAAATAGGGAGCTTACAGGATTGGTGAATTTTTACTTTTTAATGTTCTATTATATTTTGATCACTGAATTGGTTAGTGTTTAGTTAAAACCAATGTGAATGTTGTTTTTTTATGCCAGTCTTGGAATTTAATGAGGCAGAACTACAGTATAACCTTATAAAGCTGGATATCAGAAGTCTGGAATTCTCGAAAATCCAACACTTCTAAAAAAAAAAAAAATACACTAAATTGGGGAGTAGTGGCAGCTGGTCTTGGAGCAACGGAGGGGGAAGCTTGCACACGGTGGTTGCCGCCACCATCCACCACCCTGTGCCACCACTGCTCCAGGACTGGCTGCTGCTAACCCCTCCGCCTTGATCTGTGACCGGCTGCTGCTCTGGTTTTAAAAATCCAGAATTTTCACATTTCTGGCAGGTGCCCGGTCCTGAGCATGCCACATTTATGGAGTTATACTATGTTTGGATAAAAGGGAAAGCCCAGAGATGCTTTTTGGGTGAGATTTTTTCCTGGGGTAAACTTAAAAAAAAAAAAAAAAAAAAAGTGGTTAGTCTTGCTTATGCAAGACAAGCTAACTTTTGTATCTCTGGTTTCATCAGTTCTTATGTCACTCATGAGTTACCCACAGAAAAAAATGCACCCTTTTATTTTTTACCCGAGGTAAAAGCTATGTACATAAATCCAGCCAATGGAAAACCCCTCATGCCAAACAAATCCAGGATCTTTGAATTGAGGAAGCCGTGGGGGGAGGTGTCTATAGACGTGTGGATGTGATTGGATGTTAACATGGTTTTTGAGGTTCAATTTTGAGATTTCTTATTTGTAAGTGTGAATATTTTTACCTATTGGATTTTCTGTTGGTAGGTATCACAATCAAAGAAGAGGTCAGCAGCAGCAGCTTCAATCTCAAGCCATTCCAAACAGTGATGCTGTTTTGAACTGCCCTGCTTGCTTGATAACGTTGTGTCTAGATTGTCAGAGGTAATTACTGGACAATAAAAATGACATAATCTTTTTAGGTTGTTTTAATTTCAGGCACAATGGAATATGTAATTTTCATGTGCTAGTTCTGTAGTAGCCTGGTGGAAGCAAATGTGTGGATCCAGCTCATGTATATTAAATTATATTATATTTCACCTAGGTTCACCAGCAAAGTGTTGAACAACACCTAGGTTCAAACAGCAACAAATCTCAGATTTTGTTAGGGAGGGATTAAGGAAGGATCAGCAAACAAATAAATACTCTGTAGAAGAGTAATTTCTGAATTAGCTGAGTATTTATGAAGTGTGATTTGGACAATATCTAATGCTGTACACAATCATGTTCTTAAAGATCCAGGTTTCTTTGCAACCAGTATTTTCAAGCTGTTAGTGGGTTGGGCAGACTGCCCAATGAATAAACCACAAAACTAGTTTTCTCATCAGGTACTGATTTACTTGGGTGCATCAGTAGTTTTTTCACATAAAACTATCTGCTAGAAAGAGAAATCAGCCTCTTTTCTTCCATAATTTCCTTGAACTATGCTTACTACTTCCCTAGAGTTGAGGCTCTGTGCTGTATAAACAGGTCCCACACTCACCTGTAGGGACCTGTAGAGATTAGACTGTAGGGATTATATAAAGATATTTAAGAGGGTCCAATCCTAAGGAGTGTTCAGATTTTTCCAACTTCTGTTCATCTTAAAGCATTTCCCTGTTGTTACAGGGGCCCAGGACATGAGCCCTGCCCTTGTCTCTCTTGTTGCCTTCCTGTGGCACTTGGTAGGATTTTTAGTTCAACCTCTCCTCCCCTAGATTTGTTACAGGGGTATGTTGTGGTTGTGATGTGTGGGAGGGGACAGAGTGAATGTTCTTGTGGACCATTTTGGGCAAATTTTCATTATATGGTTACCAAGGATTGTGTGGAACTGGACCTGACTCACTTGAATTCTTTTCCAGGCCTTTGTTTCTTTATGTCTATTTTGCTAACTTCAGGCTTTCAGCGGACTATTTTGGTGAAATGTAGGGCGTCTCTGACGTATACTGAGAAATGGTTCGGTAGGCACAACTGAGTTTTACAACAGGTATATTTTGGCAAGTTTCAGGGCTGAACCACAATTTCAAAGTTTAGTGACCAATTTAGCAGGAGTTGGGGACAGACAGGTTGGGTGGGATGATGGGCAAAAGATAGTTCAAATTCTTCCATCTAATCTTTATCCCATCTTTAGTTGTAAATTGTCATTTGTTACTTCATAGCAAGATGGCTTTGTACTTCAGGGATATTTTATCAAAATAATCCATCTACCAATCTCAAAATAGCTTAATTTAAAAACCAAAGAGTTCATTTTCTGGTTTTAATACTTTGTGACTGGCTCCTAGTTCTTTAGTTTGGTATTTTCTGTCTTCAGTCCCATTTTCAGCAATAGTGACTAGTTTTGTGCCTGAAGAATGTTATATGTATAGGAAATGACTGTTGCATTTTCCCCTTCTTTGTAGACATGAATCGTACAAAACACAATATAGAGCAATGTTTGTGATGAACTGTTCTGTTAACAAAGAGGAGATTCTGAAATATAAAGCCCCAGTGAACAGGAGAATAAAAAGAAGAAATAAGAAAATGAAACAAAGCAATGAGACCACCAGTGTCCAAGGAGATGAGGAAAAGGAGGAAATATATCATCCAGTCAGATGTAATGAATGTTCAACTGAAGTGGCTGTCATGGATAAAGATGAAGTTTTTCACTTCTTCAATGTTCTAGCCAGCCACTGTTAACATGTAAAAAGAACTTCAGTACTTCAAGACCAAGACTGAGACCTCAAAAATATTGATTGTATATATTTTTAAATGCCCCTTCATCCTACCTAAACATTTTTAAACTGGCATTTTTCTGGCATCTCTTTAAAGATTTATGAAAGGAAAACAGTAAATTGTTTGCATTTGAGAATGGTATTCTATCAGACCTTCATGTAATGAGAACAAAAAGTTTAAATTTGTGTACACAGTGTGTAGTATTTCTTGTGTATTAGAACCACTACTTGTGTACTTATTATGAAATATCTTGATGTATGTTAGAACTGTTAAACTAAATACTATATACATTCTTTACCTACATAGTACGGTTTTTGGAGTGCTGATGAACTAGATTGGTTGGTGGACTCCCTAAGTTGGCCAGTTGGTTTGGTTTTATTGAAGGTGGATATTAAAGGAGAGAATTTTGTAGATGTATCAATATCCAGATGCTATTAAGTGTGGACATTTTTTACTTATATGTTGCATTCTTTTTGGCTTGTTCCCTGCATCTCTTGTAAACAAATATATTAAATCTTAGTTAAATAGCTTGAATCATGGATTGTAGGTGAGGAAGTATGATATTTTTGTGTTACTTTTTTGCTTATAATCACTGGACACATTTTAGGAAAAATTTTGCACAGTCAATTCAAACAGGCCATAGAAATAGACGGTTTACTTTTTAACTTTGCTTAGTAGACTGACAGTTTCTATATGGAAACAATACATAGCTTTTCTTCTGTTTTAGTTTGGACTTGTTCAAGAAGAATGCAGAAACATTGTCAAGTTAATGTTCAATTTCTAGATCTGCTGAATACCTAAACTCTTGCTTTTGATCGGCTAAGAGCACCTTTCCTATTTCTGGGTAGCTGAGTATTTCTCAACCTCTTTAGAAAGATGACTACTTAAAGTAAATTTTTTTGACAAACTCCTATTTACCATGACAGAAAAAAATGTATCAGGACCATAAGCCAAAATAATTGATGTGTAGGGGAGCAGGATTTACTTAGCCATATTCCTTTCCTGATAACCTTTTCCGGTCCCTTTGGGTTGACTGGCTGATGGGGAAACACTGCCTTATCTATGCTATGCTATATACATGAGAAAAATCATTTGCAGCTGTAGCAGAAGGGAGTATTACTTGGCAATAGTGTTGATTATTGTGCACTGAATCAGCTTCTATTGGATAGTTCACTTACTTTTGTGGTTTTTAATTATATTTTAACTAGGAGCTGTACCAGAACTATACACAGATGTTGCAGGCTATATTGGCTTCCTTGTTGCAAACCTGACAAATAATCACATGAACAGTGTATGGTTTTGTGGTATGTTCTCTAGTCCACTGGCACTTTCATATGCTTACATATCAGGCCTTATGTTGCCCAGTATATTCTCACAGTCATTTACCTGGTTCATTTATTATCTGATTTGATTTGGTTTATATGCCACTCTTCCCAACAAAGACTCAACCTGTTTACAATAAGAGGACAAAATTAATTATAAAGCAGGAGAATGAGCAAGAGAACAACATAACTTAAAAGACAAACCGGACCATTAAGATAAATCAGAACTGCTCTAACCAATATCCTAGCCTACCTCTGTCTGTTAAACACTTGCCCAAATAGAAAGGTCTTACAGCACCTTCTGAAAGATGTTCAGGCTCAGGCTCTGGCATACCAAAAGATGGGGGGAGTTCCAGAGCTGAGGAGCACCTGCTGAGAATAACATGCCAAATGTTTTTGCCAAGCAGACTTGGTGCATTGATGGTACTTGTAGGAGTTTGCTCTCAGCTGACCTTGGAGATTGCAGTTAGGTGCATGGGCAGTCCCTTGGATATGTTTAGGGCCTTACAGGGCAAAACCAGCACCTTGAATTATACCTGGAAATCTATTGGGAGCCAGCGCAGACTGGATCACTGGAGTTACATGCTTATGGAAGCTCATCCCTGTTAGGTGGGCCATCACTGCACGAACCGCAACTTCCAGATAGTCTTAAAGGGTAGTCTTATGTAGAGTGTGTTGCAGTAGTCTAACCTCAAGGTTACAAAGGCATAGATGATGGTAGCCAGATCTGAATCTGAAAGAAAGGGCCACTGCTTTCTCACCAGATGGAGCTGGTAAAAGGTGCTTCTAGGCACTGCTGTCACCTGAAGTTCCAAATGCAGGAGAGGATCCAGAGTACCCTAGGGCTGGAAACATGAGTGACAACAGGAGACTATATCCCATCAATGATAGATGTCCCAATCCCCCCAAAATTGCATGGTCTGCCCAATACCATCACTTCTGTCTTGTTTTTAATTCAGCTTCAGCTGGCTCACTTCATCCAGTTCCTAACTGCAACCATGCTTCATGAAAGGAGTGAGATTGCTGGGTTTTGCTCAGATGAAGTAGAGAGAGGCTTAGTAACAGAAATTCATAACTACTGGACACTACAAAGCATGACCTTAACACAATGGTTTCATAGCTCCTTTTAATTTACTGGGTCTCTGCTAACTCCTCTGTACTTCACAGGTAATAATGACAGTCTTATTTTTTTTTTTTTTTACATATTCAGGTTAATCTATTTCAACTCTTTTTATCTGGTCTGTAACTACTTCTGATAACTTCTGTTTGCTTCACAGAGTAAATGCCAGTTCTGTTTGCTTCAAAATGCCAGTTCCCTTTGCTCCCTTTTTCTTTTTTTAAGTGATAGCTTCATTTACATAATAGGGTTAAACAAAAGTAATTGCTCTGCCTGGTATTTAGCTTAGGCTGTATCTGTTTTTTACGTACCCGAGGAAGGGCATTTTGTGCCTGAAAATTGGTCTAACATCTTTTCTCACCTATGTATGTGGTCTAATAAAAGATATTACCAAACAAATCTTGCTTCTCATTTTTTTTTTTACTACAAAAGTGTGCTTTCAAATTCACTAACAGCAGCCACATAGTTTGCCAGCCTTTCAAGCAGCAATAGCATAAGAGTCATCTCAAGCAGCAGTTACACTAAAACAGTTTGGGGAGAGAAAATGTTTATATTCCCTTCTCTTAAAGTGTTGATGTTCTCTGGACATTGCTTAGCAGTCTTAGTGACTGAATGAAAAAGTTGGGAGAGTTGTTTCCATTGCTTGAGAGTAATTATACAATCATTCTTTTCAGTGGATGGATGCTGTCCTTGCTGGTCCTATGAAAGGCAGCGTGTTTATCACATGCATTACTGTAGTATGGGTAGGCTCTGGTGCTGCTTCACTGGACTTGGCCTGGTGGGCCTTGGACTCTCAATTTTATCTTCTTGTTCATTAGCTGATAGGCATTCTTTAATCATATTCACTGCAGGCTGAGCATCCTCTTCAGCATCCACTGGACAAACTTCTTTCTTTTGGGAACCTTTGCCTGGTATTTTTGACCCTCTACTGTTTCCTCAAGCACTGAAATAAATTTGCATGGGTGAACTGAGTCCTAACCATACGTGCTAGTATTCTGGTAGAATCTACCTCCTTTTCAGGTACTACCATATATGCTAATGTAGTATTCAGTTGTTCCTTCGTATTGGAAATCTATCTGCCAAACCTATTTTCCCTTCATGGTTAGGTCCTAGATCTGTACTCTTGTTTTTCTGAGATGCATGAATACTTGACTCGTACCTGTCTTTATTTGCTTGGATAGCTAGCACTGAAGGAGCTGCCGTATTTTTTAAACAAATCAATTGGGAGAAAAGATTATTGTTCAGTCAGGAAGTGCGGGGGCGGCATGTAGAATAACTGCAGATACAGGAGTATATGGAAAGCCTAGGCCAGGGGATTTAAGTACCTGGGCCAAGGAGCTGCCTTCTGGCCTCAAAGGTTTCCAGTATACTTTGTAATGTCTGATGAAATTGCTAATTTGGATGATATAAAATGAAGTAACACAAGACTACACAGATCTGACCCAGGGCAGATATTATATTCAAAGTTAGCACCATGTTCATGCTGCTTCCTCCTTTAGTCGGATTAAAAAAAATCAGTGGAAGCTGCAGAAACATGCAGAGGAACCTAATCTGGGTGAGCCAATTTAGCAAGTCTTGGGGATTCTGCAATTATAGTAGTCTCTGGTTCTTTAAGACCTTTCAAAAGAAGTGAAGTCTAATGTGTTATATAGTCTCTCTCCATCCTGTCGCAGAGTGGTACCTATGGTTTCAGGACGTTAATAAAACTATGAGGAGACCCATGGGTGACTGGTGCCTGCGGGGGGTACCCGCAGGTGCCACTGTTGGCGGCAGAGGCAGAGCTGGCGAGCTCCCGCAGGCACCAGCAGTGCCAGCCTGTAAGGTGGGGGAAGGCACGTGGCTCAGTGCCCCCCCGGTCTCCCCTATGCGTCACCTATGAGACTTGTCAGTGTTTAGGAACCCATGAGGAAGGTGGGGGCCAATTTTTATATTGCTACAACTTGTACATCTTTATGGTACAGATGCAAGGGTCCCACTTAGAAACTGGCAAGGTGTTGTATATTGTATCTAGGAGAACCTGCCCAATAATTATGGGGGAACCCCCTACTTGGCATGGACAGGAGAGCCCTTTACTGATGCTTAGGGATATTTTAGGGCAGTGGTTCTCAAACTTTTCAGGCTTGAGGCACTTCATGGAAATTGCCACCTTAGTTTTCATGTGTTTTTGACTACAGGAAAGTGCTAGAACAAGTCTTCTGTTGCAAATACCTGAGACAGGCCAGAAGGCTTTGAACGCCATGGGTTACTATGTGAATTTTCTTTTTTTAAAGAAATTTTTCATGTTCCCAGCCAAATCAAGTCCAAATCCATGAGTCAGTCCAGAACCATAAGTGGCCCTACAACTGGCAAACATCCTCCATCCCCGCCAGGGGCTTCAGATATTTCCAAAGTCTTTTGGGGGCATCCTACATGCAGGCCCAAGCCCCGAGGCTCAGTGTCTGGGTACCCCCGAGTTTCACCCGTCTTCAGTCATTTGCCCGCAGGAGCACGCTAGGGAGGATCCTCCCATTTCCATAAAGTGGGCTTTAACCCCAACACCCCGGCGGTACTGAAGAACAGTTATGCCGGAGCCGCTTAAGGAAAACTGCCTGCATGCACCCAGATACGCAGTGTTTCCCCTGCCGGGTAAGTGCGGTGTCTCCCGTGAATCCTGCTGCCAACCCGGGAAGCGCTCCCCTCCAGGCACCCTGGGTGACCACCTCTGCTCTGGGGCCACGTGCAATGCCGCGGGGGGGGGGCGGCCGCGTGACTGCAGTGACCCCCGCCCCCCGGGAGGGGCAGGGGGGGCGGGGCGC
>NW_005841835.1:6307675-6330391 GCF_000455745.1 Alligator sinensis
GGGTCTGTCTCTCCTTCGGAGGCGGCGGGGTGGGGGGGCTGGCGGCTGTCCTCGCGAGCCCGGGTTTCCGGCTGGGATTTTGTTTTCTTTTGTCATCCTCTGCCTGACAGCGGCCCGGCGGCCTGGGTGCTGCCTACAGACGGGAGGGGAGGATGGGGGACTTCACCCGGTTGTGCTGCTGGGAGCAAAGCTGGAGGCTCCTGGCTGGAGGGTCTTGCCCCTCTGTTGGGGCTCGGACCATCCCCCATGTTTGGGGTCAGGAAGAAACAGAAGTGGGATGTTGGCTGGTGGCTCCCCTGCCTTTACTGCAGCAGGTCAGGGTGTTGGGTTGGTTTGCGTTGTGTCGGGGTTGAGGGTAGTCTCGCATAGAGTTTATATCGTGGTTGTATGGGCTGCTTTGGCTAGGGTTGATCCTGCCTCAGGACCTAGATGACCTCTGGAGGTCCCTTGCAGCCCAACTTCTCTATGACTTATCTTTTATTGGGCCAGCTATGTGGCTGGGATAAAGTCAGGCAAGCTTTCTTATGGAAGACATTGTTTGTCAGGTCTTGGAATATGGGAAGGCAAGCACAGCAAGCTCCCTACAGCATGAGGGAGGGGCTGAGAGAAGTGTTTGGGGTAGCAGCCCCACAAGGAGCAAAGGAAAAGCTGTTGAGATCTTCCAGTACTCTGTGGCTTTCTTTTGCTCACTGTGTGGCTGCTACCCTTGAGCATGTCTTAGCTGGTCTCAGCCCCTCTCTTGTGCTGGTCTCAGCTTGCTGCGCTTGGCTTCCTGTATTCAGAGACCTGAGGAAGAATACCTTGCACTGGAAAGCTTGCCTGACTTTTATTGGGCTGACTATGTGGTTGGGATAAAGATAACAGTCATAGAGAAGTTGGGCTGCAAGGGACCTCCAGAGGTCATCTAGGGCCTGAGGCAGGATCAACCCTAGCCAAACCAGCCCAAAGAAATCGTTACCTCTCTCATGATTTTTGGACTAGCGTGGCTACAACATCACTCTTTACGCTGTCTTTGGTAAACTCACTGGTCTTGTGTAATTCACTGCAGTTACTCTGCTGGCATGATGATTACGTAGAGACCAGTGTTTTCATTTCTTCCTAGAGAGTGCTGTGCTATCTTCTTCAGGGCTTAGTCCAGAATTTTTATACAGAGGCAGTTAGGTGATCCTTTGTTAGAATAACACTTTATTATTACAAGTTGCTCTTTAATGACCTTTAAAAGCATTTGCACTAAGTATTATTAAAACAGGGAGGGGAGGAGAAAATGTCATCTTGTCAATAACAGAGGAAAGATTATGGGTGACTAATAGGATGTCTTTATTGGGATGACAGTCTACAAAAATGCTTCCTCTAGTTAAAAAAAACAAACAAACAAAAAAACCAACCCCCCCCAAACAAAACAAAAAACAGGTTGCAGCTATATAACCACATTAAATCTAAAAAAATGGACAGCATATAGATAGACTTCAGACCATTAGGTAGATTTTCTGTTAGGTTCACATACATCCACATGATGTCTGTTTCACTTGTTTGTTAAGTGGGAGTGTCCTTCTATTTCTGTAGAAGAAAGTTGCTCACAAGATACTTTCAAGGACAGGGAAAACTGATTAGCCCACTATAAAAATGAAGCAACAAAGTAGACTACATAGGAAGTGTGCAAAAGAGTACTATATCATTGCAAGTGTTAGTGATGAAACATCTTTCTTTAGTAAGTTTATGCACATCATACTTTGTCAGTAGTTGGACTTGTCTCTCTTCTTCCTTCTCTTTGTGATACAAGCAAAATGTTTGAGCGAATGAAAAATATGTACATTTTCCTTATTCTTTGGACAAATATGTAGTAAACTTAAGTAACTTATTAAGATATTTATAGTTTAAAATTAATTTGACAAACACCTTTCATTGTTCTTACTGCAGTTATGTCATTGCTGCTTATTCTAGGTTGCAGTTGCCCATCATGTTTTGTTGCTTTAGCAATGACTGTAAACTTTCTTAGAGTGAGCAAGCTGCAGCTTGTTTAACATCTGGAGAAATGCAATTTCTAATGCTTAGAGTCTAACCTCATTTTAAAAAGGAAGTATGCCCATGGTACAGCAAATCTTCACATAAAACTTTGAAAAAATTTAGTTTGTGGTATTTTTCCAGTGGATATGAGGTTGTTTGGGGGAGAATATTATATTGGCCGCCATCCTTTTTCAGGCCTTGGTCTCTCTAATTGCTTCAGTAAGGTGGCTGATTGTGATTTAGACCCCTTAGGGCAGGTACTGCCTGACATTGTTAACTTACTTCGTATAAGCTGTTGAATGACTGCCAGATGCATATTGAGATTGACCTCAGCTGTGTCTAAACCAGTGTTCTAGAAATTTAAAAGCTCTTCAGGTGTTGAAATTTCTTCAGGTATTTAAATTAAGTTCCTAGACTTGCTACAAAAACCTTTTCCAAAGCTGAATATATCGTTGATTGTCTTAAGAGATCAGTAATTTTTATGAAGGCTGCATCTGGTCTGCTCGGAGAGAGTCTGTTGATACAGCAGAGCTGTTGTTTTATGTTCCCTATTACTCTTAAGTCTTTCTCCAACACTTTGTTTTCCTTTAATGTATACTTCAAAAAGCTTAGTATTTGTCTCTTTGTTCTGTGTCTGTACAGTGACTAATATGGTGCAAAACAGCAATAAGCAGTACAGTACAAATCATGTTTTGTGAACCAAGTAGGGTTAGTGAAATAGTTCTACACCACTTTTTTTTAAAGCTATAGATATCAAATTTTCCATTTCATTTTTAAAGGTGTACATCACCAGTTTAAAGTCCGCTATCTTATAAAAAACTATTTAACTTCTTAGTATAACAGTTCCCAGTCTTTCTGCCAGTGTATATACATTTTATAAATGACTTTATTACACACTTCCCCTTTTTGGAAAAATTAAGAAAATTTAGACCAGGGGAAACTAATTCACCTACTGTAAGTGTGAAATGGTGAAACTGATATGAAATGCACAAAATAATCAAACAGAAAAAACAGACTTACTCAAGCTGTTTGGTTAAGGTAAGCTCTAGGTTGTGTTTGAGAGAGAGAGAGTGAGGGTAGAGTTTATACAAAATATTCAGAATTTATACAAGGATGTGCTCTTTAAACTTGCATCTCTTATAATATCATTTCTTCCCCCACCCCAACGTAAATAGAGATCTGATTTTAGTGACTGTCTCTCAATACTAGGTGTGCGATGTGCTGTTGAAAGTAACTATTTTCTACTTGTACTGTTGGAAGCATCTCTGCTTTAGAAAGCATTACTACAGAAGGCTTGACTCTACCAAGATTCACTACTTACTGTTGCTGATAATGGGCCGTATTCCTGATTTAGTTGCTACTGCAATGCTTTCTAAGAGCTCCAGTTGTGGACCAGGGTACCACTGTGCTAAATGCTGTACAAACAAAGAACAAAAAAGGTACCTGCCCCGTAGAGCTGACTAAGTGGCTCTAGCATCTGATATCCTAGACTCCCAAAATCATAACTAAGTAGTCATGTTGATATGTAGATTTATGAAATGGTCTCTCTTAGTGGTTTAACAATTAATAATTCATGCGGTACCAGAACTGAAAATACAGTTAATTTCCATAAGCATAACTTTTATCTATGCTGTGTAACAGATATGCCAAGCAGAGAGATTTAGCTGTTGTGTACACTCGCTGTTTGGACCTTACTTTTTTGTCAGAGGAACTGAGCAGCTGCTATTTGATTTCTCCTGAAACTGTGGAACTAGATACTTCTATCATAAGGCCCCTTAATATACACCACAATATTTATATGGTTTATAATGCTTTCTGTTTACTAGACTTTAGCATTTTAAAATGGAGGTAATTGCAGGTACAGTGGAGTGCCAGTTATCCAAACTAACTGGAACCAAAACCTGTTTATAAAATCAGTGGGTACCTAATGCCCTGAGCTTATAGAATAGGGCAGGATATACATCTGAAAAACAGATAAATACTTTTTCCAATTATAAACTTAATTTTGAAGCATATACAGTATAAAGTCCCATCTAAGAATGCGAAGGCTTGATCAGTCTTGTTTGTCTCTAAGAACTTTCTTCCAGCAACAAGATCTTTCAATTGTTTTAAAAACAAAAACTGTGGATTCTGCCTTGGGTTGCCATTTAATACCCTCTGAAAGTATTACTATAGCTTCAGAACAAGCAGTGATTTCACAGGTGTTGTCCAGTGCAGTTATCTTAATTGGCAGTCTCTCCGGCATAGCTGCATTTGTGTTTTTCTTATCTAGAATCTGTAGTTTGAATTTCTAACCACCATCATTAGGATTGTATTTCACATGTCCTGGAATATTCTGTACATCATCCGCAAAAGTCTTAATGTGTACATCATAATTAAATTTTGGGGGCGTTATTTGAAACACTTTGCTGCTTTTGTTTCCCATCAGCTATAGGTACTAGCTTCCCTTCCACCATTTCTTTGAAGCTGTCTGTGTACATTCGACAGTTCAGTGCACACATGTATATCTTTGAGTCAAACTTTTTCCATAAGGTAAAGATGTCAGACTCAGTCTTCAGAAATTGGCAAGCATCAAAGTGCTGTTTTTTGTAATTCCCTAAAACCCCTTGATCTAAAAGCTGAAAGAATGAAATTGTTTGAAGGTAGGAAAAGACATTCAGTAGCATCATCTGATGTCCGTAGCTGTTCTGAGTTGGATAGGTTGATACATTTTCCTTTACTTTCATTTTACTTTTGGTTTGCTTCTTCACAGCTGGGACAAACAGTTAATAAAGCCAGTTGGTGAAAAGAGCTGTGTTCATTTACCCATATTTTTGTGATCAGTCATGCTTGGTCTGTCACTTCACTAAAGCCCTGTGGATTCTTTGATTTTTTTTTTTTTTTTAAAAATTTTTTTAAATTTTTTTATTTTTTATTTTTTTATTTTTTTCATGCAACTGCAAGGTAACTTTCATAAGCCTGTGATGTTACAACATGCAAGCACTGTTGTCCTTTTCTTACCAAACTTATAATCAAGTGTTGCTTCCCTCCGCCCCCACCTTGTTGAGATGCCAAGGCGTTGAAAGGAAGTGTTTTCCAGTAAAAGCCTATCTCACTGCTGCTGTCTGGTTGGTCTTGACTGAGGTCTTTCTTCAGTACTAGAAATAAGACTTCTGCTTTTAATTTTTTTAGCTGACTTGATATCCGTGCAAATTTTCCCTTGCCCCTCTCATTCCCTTCCACATTCAGAGTGTTTGTCAGGCAGCTGGAGATTGAAAGTTTTTAAGCTCTCCAGAGCTTAATCTAAATGATGGACCACCTCCCCATCTGTTTGTTCATCCAGATTGCTTTCTCTCTAATCACTGGTTATGATGCTAGTACACTCTGGCTCCATTTTTGCACAAACCACAAATAAATAGCACTATTGAGTACTTCATTATCAACAGTTTTCAAGCATTCTCGTGCCTGAGTGCCTTCTGCTGAAAATAACTTGCTGCTGTAAGCTTCAATTTTGTTACTGCTTAATTTTATGTTGCTTACCATTGCTTTTTCCAATGCTATATTCTACAGCAAGCTTGGTAACAGATTTGCCTTTTCTCAGTTTATTTCAGTTACTTATTTCTCAATTATTAAAGCAGTTCTGCTTCTTTTCTGTTTTTGTTGCTCTTGCTTACACTGCACACCATGCAGATTGACAGCATGTCCTCACTTGGATACATGTATGGTTTGGATAATTATTAGGTCTGGCAGAATGTGATTTTTATTTTTTAAATAATTTTGATGGCTAAAATCTGTTTATTCTTAAGCATTTCTTTTGATTTTTATCAATTTACATTTTTCAGGATTGTGTGAAATTAGGGGCATGGTGGGCAGACAGTTTAGCTACTTCAGCCTACTGGTAAAACTTTTTAATAAAAATCACGTTAAAATATTAAAAAAAAAAAATATCCATAAATCAATAAAGCATACCTGATCATGCAGGGACTGGTCTGGGTTTGGTGGGAGTTTGACCCCTGCTCCTATTGTGTTCTATAAATCTTGATGATTACCAATGGAAGTATTTTTTTCATTGATTTATAAGTGTCAGGTAAAATCAGCATTTGTTGATTTCAGAAATCAGATCCTGCCACGCCTAATTAATTTGTGTTTTTGGTTATTTTGACACTTGTAGTGTGTGAGCATTACAAATAGTTTGTAAAGAGCTGAAACTATTTTTAGTGCTATACAAGCAAAAAGTTGCCTTACAAATGTGGTTGGAATTCAAACTGAAGTTATACTTTGAGATGTGTTGATTAAGTGATCTCAAGCATACAAGCTGTCTATAGTTGCTAGGAATGGAATCCAGGTCCAGGCTTACACTAAAAGACCACTGTCCAGGCATGTACATGCACACACATTATGTTAATTTGCAAGACATTTTACACACTAAATTCTGTAACATGCACATTTGTAATGTACCTGAATTATTTGTAAAACATAAGGCAGGGTAGATTTGCACCTTATCAATTCAATCAGACTTGAATAGAATGGTTTGTGTTACATTTAGGAGAGCCCTTGTGATCAGTATTCAGAGAACAGTATCTTAACTTTATGAAAAGATCCTATAAACCCATGTCCTTGCTTTTGCTGACTGGATGAACCCCCACCCTAGAACCTGCAGCTGTTCTGGTGCTCTTACAAAATGTGGTGTGTGTATGGGCTTCTGCAATAAACACCCTTTATTGTCTGTCCCTGTATCCCCCTCCGCCTTTCAAGAAATGGACATCGCAAGAGACACAGTGGAAAACCTGCAAAATATTACCATACTAGTCATTCTTACCTGTTACATTTACAGTTTTTTTTTCTTCCTACTGGTATTAATACATAAATATAGATGAATATATATAATGTAAGAGGACAAGTTAATACAGTATTAAAACATTCTTATGTGACTCGGTACAATTTCAGACAACATCCCTCCTTAACTGTTCCTCAGATTCCATGCTAGTTTCTATCCTCGGGATGGCACTATATACTGGCTACGTGTTCATGCCTCAGCACATCATGGCTATATTACACTATTTTGAAATTGTGCAATGATGAAGAATATTCATGAAGCAATCATGATCCGAGATTCATGCTACCGAGAAGACCAACTCCTTATTTCTAATGAGACTTCAACAAATGTCAGAAAAAGCAACACATGATTATGACTCTAAAGACTAGGAAACCAGATGTTTAGAGCAGGGATGTTAAATACCCCCTGCATTACGTTCATTCCTTTTAATTTTACAAGATGCCCTTCTACAGTAGTTTTGTCTATTAAATATTGTGACTGTACTTTGATATCAGTATTTTCTTAACTTTGTGACAGTTTCAATATTGCACTGTGAGAGCTTTTCTTAATGTAACTTTGAGTAAATTCTGATTGCCTCCTATTTTTTAATCAGATGTCATCTTATTAAATGGGGCTTAAAGCTTTTTGCTATCGTATGGTATATATTTGCCTGGATATTTCTATTAACACATTTTATAAGAAATGCATTTAGATTCATATTGGAGACATGGATATATTAATTTATCACTACTTACAAAAATAATTTGTAAGACTGAACTCAGGTGTACCGTTTATTGTCCAAACTTTGTTCAACACAGTATTTGTGTGTGTCACTAATTTTGGCTTTAGCAATAAATTTTAAAAGCTTCTGTTTGAAAAATACAGGGAAGAGACCAAATTAAAATTTCATCCATCATGTTTGGGATAAAACTATGGATGTGTTCATTCCCAGCTTGGAGCAAATGAACCTCTGCAAAGCAGGACTTGCATTCTTTCATGCACTGCATTTAGGCTCTTGTAAGGTTTTGTGATAGCACTTTAATGCTGCTGTTCTAGCTTTGAAGTAGACTGTAATTGTACTAATCTCCCAAGGATTGTGTCCTACTGCAGAGGAGGGAAGGTATTTATGTGTAGGTTCTAAACTTTTATATAGCAGCTAGTGTTCCAAACATTTGAATGTGTTCTTGCTATAAGTTACCAAAACATAGGGTTTCAAGTGGACTTGAGTTAAAACTACAGCAATAAGAAGCTGAATACTTGACTGAAGTCCTGTCTTTGTTTTTTTTTATAGCTTTTTTTTCAGATTTGTATTCTGTAATTTAAGATGGCAGCAACCTGACTTTCTAAGGTGGAGGCTATTTTTGTTTTATTAAAAATAAAAACTAAAAGCAGAGTTGATATGATTTTTCTTTTTTTCATAGATTCATAGATTGTAGAGTTGGAAGGGATCACAATGGATCATCGTGTCCGACCCCCTGCCCCTGGCAGGAAAGAGGACCGAGGTCAGATGACCCCAGCCAGGTGACTATCTAGCCTCTTGAAGACCTCCAAGCTAGGTAAAAGCACCACCTCTCCTGGAAGCCCATTCCAGATCCTGGCCACCCTTATTGTGAAAAATGTCTTCCTAATATCTAACCTGAATCCACTCTCAACTAGTTTACACCCGTTATTCCTAGTCACTCCCTGGGGCGCCTTAGTAAACAGCGCGTCCCCTATTCCCCGTTGACCTCCCCTAATAAATTTATAGGCGGCCACAAGATCTCCCCTCAGCCGTCTCTTGTGAAGGCTGAAGAGATTCAGCTCTCTCAACCTCCCCCCCGTAGGGTCTATCACAAAGGCCACTAATCATGTGAGTGGCCCTCCTCTGGACCCTTTGGAGATTCCCCACGTCCCTCTTGAAGTGTGGCGCCCAAAACTGGACACAGTACTCCAACTGCAGCCTGACCAGTGCTGCATAGAGGGGGAGCATCACCTCCTTTGTTCTGTTAGTCATGCACCTGCTAATGCACGACAAGGTGCAGTTGGCCTTGTTGATGGTCTCGTTACACTGCCAGCTTGTGTTCATTTTGGAGTCAGTTATGTCAGGCAGGATCTACCTGTGACAAACCCATGCTGGTTTCCTCTCAGCATCTTTTCCCCTGCTGGGCCTGCACAAATGTGTTCTTTGATTATTTTCTTGAGCATTTTCCCAGGAATAGAGGTAAGACTGACTGGTCTAAAGTTACCCGGCTCATCGCTTCTCCCTTTCTTGAAAATGGGCACCACGTTGGCCCTTCTCCAGCCCTCAGGGACCTGGCCGGAGCACCATGAGTGCTCGAACAGCTGTGCCAGCGGCTCATCTATGACACTGGCCAATTCTTTCAGCAGCCATGGATGAAGGTCATCCGGGCCTGCTGACTTGTACCCATCCAGCTCCTCCAGGAGCTCCTTAACTATTTCAGAACTAACTGTAGGTGGACTGGTGCCATGTGGACATCTGTCAATGATCGAGGTGGGGGAATTGGCTTGGTCGGTACTTAAAAATAGTGAAGCAAAGAACTCATTGAAGAGCTCTGCTTTTTTCCCCGCGTCAACCACCAGCTGTCCTAATTTGTCCTGCAGGGGCCCTATGTTGCTCTGAGCTTTTTGTAAGAGCTTAATGTGTTTTACCATGCTTAAAATTCTGATGAAAGGCATGGGGATCTAAGAATGACACAAACCAAAGAATTTTTGTTTTGCTCTCATAGAGTGCAGGAAACAGTGACAATTTTTGCCCAATCTGGCCACAGAACGCAGTCTGTGGCTGTGACCAAACACAAGTGCATGGCTGCAGACAGCTTAGAAATGGCTGACTGGGTAAAAATCTAACCCTTCGTTGCATGAGGTTATCACTTGAAGAAGTTTCTAAATGTAACATCTGTAACTTGTCTGCCAAAGTCCCAGCCTGTTGCTGTTTTCAGAATGGGAGGTGGGGAAAGGGAGCAGAGGGAGTTAAGTCTGGGGGGGTTTCAGCCTCCCCTGGAAGGCAGGGTGGGTGAATTGGAGCCCCCCTGAGGGGTGTGTGGGTGGGGGCTCCAATTCACCCACCCCGCCCTTTAGCACCAGCTGGGGAGCCCCAAGAACGAGCTCTCTCTGCTGCCTTTCCCTCCTCTCATTCTGAAAACAGCACTGGCAGAGATCCCTCGCCCTTGCTATGGGAACCTGGCTGCAGGCTCCCAGCCTGCAAGTAGATTCCCCTCCTCCCTGCAACCAACAGCAAACTTCTGTTTGGTTTGGGGTAAGGTTGTAACTTGGAAAGCTTTGCAGAAAATGTTCTGAGAATCGGCTAAGAGTTGCACTTCTGTCTTCACCCCTAGATAAAATAGATGCTTTGGACCACAAGTCAATAAGAAAACGTGCAAGTAATGTGTACAGTGCCTAACCTCAGAATTGGTTTTGTCTCTTAGGCCTAATGTCTTATTTAAAGACATGCCAGTGAAGGAAAGAAAATATCTTTTGTCATATTTTAAAATAAGTAAATAGTCAACCAATATTAATTTCAGTTAACTGAATACAATGTGGTTTTGCACATGCCTCACGTACCTTGTTTTTGAAAGGCACAATGTAGGAAATATATATTTTTTGGAGTAATGGCCTGGAGCTGGCTTTTTCATGGCGAGGCTACGTTGCACAATGGCTGTCACCTTCTCTAGCCAGGAAGCTGAGTGCAGCTGTGTAGGGGTTAACACTGGACACTCTCTCAGGAAATACACAGGAAAAGCTATCTGGTAGCCATTTTGCAGCACAGCAACTTCATGTTTCTGTTCCAGCAAAGAAAATCGACTTCGATGCTTGATATCTTCCTGCCACCCACACTCAGTTTTGGAGGATTGATTTTTTTTTTTTCTATTTGCAGGAAAGGGTGTGTGTGTGGTACGTGAGTTAACATGGTACCTTTTTGATTTAAAATATTACTTGGGCAAATTTGACCTGAACTTCAGGGATAAAATCCAAGCTTTTCTGTACTCTTCGAGTTTCCCACTAGCCCGGTGGTTTTCAGCCTTTTTTAATTCATGGACCCCTAACATTTTTTTAATAGAGGCATGGACCCTTTTGGAAATCTATTGTGTGTGTACCGAACATAAGTAGGTGGTGATGAGCAGCTATGTTAAAATAACAATAATACAACTTTGTGAACTCACCATTTTGTTGTCAGTTCAAGGATATGAACGTTTGGTATGGTAGGTGACAGTTTCAGTCTTAGATATCCCAAAACAATGTGTGTGTTGAAGGAGTTCATTTTTATTGATACTAAGGCTAAAAGCCACTTTCATGCAAGTACATAAAAACATAGCATCATAGAAAATTAGGGTTGGAAGGGACCTCAGAAGGTCATCTAGCCAAGTGTTTCTCAACACATGGGTCGTGACCCAAAAGTGGCTCGTGAGACTCTATTAAAGGGTTGTGAATCCACTTTAAAAATGGATTCTCCTTTAAAGGAGAAAAATGTGTGAAACTGGTTTTTCCCTTGCAGGCTGGCAGAGTTCTAGCCTGTGAGGGACTGATTGGGGCCTCCCTGCCCCACACACTGAGGGCCTGGGGGCAGCCGGTCGGAAGTCAGGGACACTGAGTTGGGACTGGCCATTGATGTGTACAAATAGGTCCCGGTACAAAAAAGGTTGAGAACCACTGATCTAGTTCAACCCCCTGCTCAAAGCAGGACCAGCCCCAACTAGATCATCCCAGTCACAGCTTTGTCTAGCTGAGTCTTAAACATGGAGATTCCATAACCTCTCTGGGTAACCTGTTCCAGTGCTTTACTACCCTGTTAGTGAACAAGTTTTTCCTAATACCTAACATAAACTTCCCTTGCTGTAATTTGAGACAGTTGCTCCTTGTTCTGTCATCTGCCATCACTGAGAACAGTCTAGCTCCATCTTCTTTTGAACCCCCGTTCAGCTAGTTGAAGGCTGCTATTAAATCCCCCCTCAGTCTTCTCTGGACTAAATAAGCCCAGTTCCCTCAGCCTTGCCTCACAAATCATGCCCCCCAGCCCCCTCACCATTTTTGTTGCTCTCTGCTGGATTCTCTCCAATTTGTCCACATCCTTTCTGTAGTGGGGTGCCCAAAACAACACAATACTCCAGATGTTGCCTCACCAGTGCTGAATAGAGGGCAGTAATAATTTCCCTTGATCTGCTGGCAACACCTTTACCGATACAGCCTAGTATGCCAGTAGCCTTCTTGGCAACAAGGGCACACTGCTAGGTCATATTAAACTTCTTGTCCACTGTAACCCCCAGGTCCTTCTCTGCAGAGCCGCTGCCCAGCCAGTCAGCCTCCAACCTGTACTAGTGCATGGAACTGTTCTGTCTGAAGTGCAGCACTTTGCACTTGTTTTTTTTTGAACCTCATGAGATTTCTTTTGCCTCAATCCTTCAATTTGTCTAGGTCACTCTGAATCCTAGGCCTACCCTCCAATGTATCTAGTACTCCCCCCAGCTTGGTGTCATCTGTAGACTTGCTGAGGGTGCACTCCATCCCATCTTCCAGGTCATTGATGAGGACATTGAACAAAACCGACCCCTGGGGCACTCCATTTGATATCAGCTGCCAATTAGACATTGAGCCATTGTTTATTACCCTCTGTGCCTGATGCTCCAGCCAGTCTTCTATCCACCTTACAGTCTATCCAGCCCATATGTCCTTAGCTTGCCTGCAAGAACATTGTGGGAGACCGTACCAAAAACCTTGCTAAAATCACGGTATATCACCTCCACTGGTCTCCCCACATCCACAGAACCAGTCATCTCATCATACAAGTCAATCAGGTTGGTCAGGCATGACTTGCCCTTGGTAAATCCATGCTGATTGTTCCTAATCATCACCTTCTTCAAATGCTTAGAAATGTATTCCTTGAGGATCTGCTCCATTATTTTTCTGGGGACTGAAGTGAGGCAGACTGGTCTGTAGTGCCCTGGATCCACCTTTTTCTCTTTCTTAAATATGGGCACTATGTTTGCCCTTTTCCAGTCATCTGGGACCTCTTCTGATTGCCTTGAGTTTTCAAAGATGACGCTCAGTGGTTCTTCAATCACATCAGCCAACTCCCTCAGCACTGGGTTTATTTAATCTGGCCCCATGGACTTGTATAAGTCCAGTTTTTCTAAATTAATGGTGAACAGCATCTATGTGATGGTGATTGGCATCAAGACTTTAATGGCCTTATCTGTCAGATCAGGATACTGTTCTCCCCTCCCCACCCCCCAACCAAAATTAGGTAAAGGGGGTTCCTGCTCGAATTTCAAGTTTGTCCCCATCGCAGGATAACTTGAATAATTGCTCTTCTCTTACTGTTAGACAGGACCTAAAGTTGCAGTCTGCTACAAAGGAGTTATGTATCCGCTCATTCTCTTTGCCCATTTCAGGAAAGTATTGGTGAAACAGATTTGAGCACCAGCAAATGTTCCTCAATTTTACTTTTCATATCACTGTCCAGCATCAACTCATTTTCAGCCCAAAGCTGTCAAGGGTTTCAAATGTATAGAAGTCATTTTCTCTTACTTGAGAAACCCAGAGTTTAAGGGTGTGTATAGAGGAACTGGGGGCCCTAAATTGAAGCGGTGGGTTTTTAAAAGCACTGCTTCAATTTAGGGCCAAGTAAACCCCCCCTGTGTCATGCACACCCCCGTGCCCTTCCCTGCCTCTCGGGTGGTAGGGAGGAGAGGGCAAGCTGCCGGCGGGTGGTGCACTCCCTAGGCTGCAGGGTGGGGGCTGGTGCTTCCCTCTGCAGCAGCGGCAGTCCCCCTCTCCACCCCCCACCCCGCGGCACCTGCCCACAGGCACTTGGCTCGGGCAGTCTTGGGGGATACTGCAGCCGCAGAAGGAAGTACCAGGCCCCTGCACAGCTCAGGCAGGCTCTAGGGTGGGGGGGAAAAAAAAAAATCAGGCTTGCCGCTTTTTTTTTTTTTTTCTTGGACGGAGCCCGCCTTCCCAGGCTACTGGCAAGCTGCCTGCATGGCTTCCTGCAGAGCCCCTGAGCTGCATGGAGCCTGGTGCTTTGCTCTACAGCTGTAGGGCAGCAAACTAAAACTCCTTGGAGGAATTTTAGTTTGCTGCACCTCAAGTCACTTAAGGTGCATTACGCCACCAAATTTGTTACAGTGGCTGGAATTACTGTGCAATATGCCGCTGATGTGTGCAAACACCAACACCTTTAAAGCGGTGCAAAAGCATTTAACTTGCTTTAAAGTGTTGTGCACACGTGCCCCTCATTTTGTCTACACATGGCCTAAGCATTTTGATGAAAGCCATCAGGTAACTATTCACCCAGGGTTTCCCCCAGATTGGCATATCAGATCCTCATATATTCACATGTATTAGGTGGTGTACTGTGAAAATGAAAAGTTGGGGCACAGACTGAGCTAGCAGATATCTCTATACCCCACCACTCTTTTGCTCCTGCCTTTCCATCAGTTTTGTAGGAGCTAACCTTTCAGTAAAAATGTGTGCAGTCTTTATTGTTCCAAATAAAGCTTTCCATAGGTGCCTCAAGACACTGCCAGTTTTCCCAATGGAAATTCCATCCAGCCTGGTATGCACTCTCACATGCCTTTTCCAGTTTGTAGATTGATATCACCAGGCAAGCAGAGGACACATGGGGCTGCAGCATTGCCATGTGCCACATGAAGCAGTGGTGGCAGCACAATGAATTGAGGTTGTTTGGCCGTGTTCTGCCTGCTGGTGCTGGGCTGCCTGCTGCTGGTGTTCAGGTGGCCTCTGGCGGTGGGAGGAGCTGGAGCAGCAGTGGCACTGGTGGTGCTTCTGCTTTGGGCAGGGCCACCATCTTTACAACCACGGGTTCCCCTTGACATGCTCCATGGACCCCTGTGGTCCACAGACCACAGATTGAAAACCACTGCACTAGATGAAGGCTGCACAAGATGATAGAATGGGTTATGACAACTCTTACTGAAATGAAAACTTGTATTTTCTTTGAAGAGAAATTTCTGTTGACATGCATTCTATGCTTGTGCGGTAGGCTAAGGCAGGGCTCTCCAACTTCTGAGTGGCCACATGTGGCCTATGTAGCTACCACTTGAACAGTCCTGGGCTAAGGTGTTAACATTAATGATACTCACTCTAGAGCAGGGGTGTCCAACCTTTTTGAATGTGGGGCTGGATCACAAACTTTTTATCCCCCAGTGGGCCGGCAAGCCATATTCAAAGACGTCACAGGAAGTGGTATCATATCAGGAAGTGATGTCATGTGACCTTTGACACCAATGAAGTTGCAGGGGTTGACATGGTGCTGGTTGACATGGCATGCATGCCTGGGTTGACATGGTGCTGCAGGACCTGCCTGGGCAGAACCGGGTTGGCACTGGCCAAGAAAAGCAGCATGCAGCTGAAGCTGGCTTCCCATGTGCTGTTGGAGATGGGAGGAGGCCGGCCAGGTCTGTCCCAGCCAGCAGAAGTGGCGGCGGAGCCTTGTGCTGCTCGGGACTGACTGGTGCAGGCTTGTCCCATCCTGAGAGGCACACAGCTCCGCCGCCGCTTCTGTTGGCCGGTGCAGACCCAGCCCGTATACTCCTGCAGGGCCTCGTGTGGGGGGCCGGGCCCGGAGAGCTGCAGCGCCCGGGGGGGAGACTGGTCGGGGGAGCAGGCACGGCCTTGCTGTGGGGCAGGGTAGGGCAGCGGGGCTGGCTTGAAGCAGGTGGGTGAGGAGGCAGGCATGGGCCAGCAGTGCCAGTGGCCTCTGCTTGGCCTGCTGCGCGGGGCCGCTTCCCTGGACCCTGCGGGGGTAAGCAGCTCCCCTCCCCTCGCTGCTGGCTGGGGCCCGCGGGCCAGCTCTGCCCGCCTTGCCGTGGCCCTGCTGCCATCGTGGCTCTGCACTCCGTGGCAGTGGCTCCGGGCTCTGTGCCGCTGCCACTGGCTCTGCACTCTGCACTGCCACCACGGCGGCGGCTCTGCGTTCTGTGACTCTGCGCTCCGCCGCCGCGGCAGCTCTGCGTTTTGTGGCTCTGCGCTCCGCAGCGGCGGCTCTGCATTCCACGCCGCCACCGCTGCCACTGCCTCAGCTCTGCGCTCCACAGCACTCCCTGCCCGCCTCGCCGTGCTCCGTCCACACTTCCTGCCCGCCTCGCCACTGCAGCTCCGCACTCTGCATCACGGCGGCTCCATGCTCTGCAGCACTCCCTGCCCACCTCGCCACCACCTTGGCTCCACAGTCCATAGCACTCCCTGCCCACCTCGCTGCGCTCCCTCCACGCTCCCTGCCCACCTTGCTGCTGCTGCCATGGCTCCATGCTCTGTGCCACCGCCATGGTTCCGTGCTCTGCAGTGGCAGCTTCGCGCCCCGTGGCGGCAGCGCTGCTGCTGCTGCGGGCCAGATAAAATGGCTTGGCGGGCCGAATGGTGGCCCACGGGCCGTATGTTGGACAAGCCTGCTCTAGAGGGAGTCTTACTGGGAGCATCTACATGTGCACTTAACTAAACAGTGGACTAATTTGCTGCAGTGTAAAGTGTCACAGTCTACATGTGCAACGCTATTAGACCACAGCAAACTAATTTTTGAAAAGAATGAAGCTTAAACACATGGGTAAATGCTGACTCAGGTGTAAATTGTGCCTGGTCAGCCCAGGCAGAAGGGGGCTAGACCCTTGCCTGCTGCCTAACCACATGGTTCTGCTCTTTGGGCACCCTCTGCTGCTTGACACCACAACCTGGAGCCTGGGGCTGACCTCTTGAGCCTGGTGCCAGCCCAGGGCTGCTCTGCCTTGGCTCAAGCTGCTGCAGTCCCGGGTGCATGTGTAGATGCTGTGCCTGGGAGCTGTTAACTCCAGCAAGAACTGCGCTGGAGTTTATTGTGTTGCACTAATTGAAAGTGTAGATACACCTACTATATTTTAATTTGGTTTAAAACCAGCCAAATAAATTTAGATAAGTATATGGATCTCAGTTAAACATAGAAAGTTTTTAAAATGTATTTTCAGATTAAAATTTATGCGGGCACAAGTAACTTCCTTTGCAAATAGGCCCATTTCAACCTCCTACAATGTAGCTGCTGCAGAAGTCATTCTGTGCTCTAATGGGCTCATTTAGTTATACAGGCAATCCTTGACTTACAACGTTTTCCACTTACAATGTTTATAAATCGACACCCTGTTTCAACTTTCTGACATCAGTTTCGACTATACAATGCTTGATTCGATGCAATGCCACGCCAGCAAACAAGTTTGCTGCATTGCTCATCTCCCTGGAGAACATCTGTCCAAACTTCCTTGGACACTTTCTTTAAGAAAGCAGACAAGACTCCAGAAAAACCTGCAGCCAAGACTCCTGAGAAGACTCCAGCTAAGAACCCTTCAAAAAGTCCAACCAAGAGCCCTTTAAAAAGTCCTGCAGTCACCTCAAAGAAGTACTTCCAAATCAATGTGATTGCTATTTACAATATAAATATATTAACGTAGCTATATTACTCATCTGCAATTGATCGAGTACAAAATTCTGAGGTATTTTTGGTGAAAATAGGGTATTGGGCCTTGTTCAGGAACCAATCCCCCATTTATAACATTGTTTCTTATGAGAAAATTGGTTCCGAGTTACGTTTCAACTTAAGACATGGTTTTCAGGAGGACTGCCTGTATGTTACGTTAGTTTTATTTTAACTGACTAGTAGAGGTTTTTGTTTCCCTTTCCTTCAGATGCCAATTTAATTACAACAGACTTCCCTCCCCCCAACAAGGTAACAGAATCTTATTGAAGAATACATTATGTTTGTATGTGGTATCTTTTGATAATTTTTTTTCTTTGTGTTATGACGGTTAGCCTTGTTGATGGGACTGGGTGTCTTTGATTATGCGTTTAGTTGGTGGCAGTTTTGTGAATAGCTTTTGATGATGCACAAGTCTTTTACTGATGGGGAACGTGCAGCCATAGTATCTCATCATTATAGTATGTTGCAGTGGAAATGTCCAACCTTGGGCAACTTGTTAGTTAAGCATTGACCAAATTACTAATTATTACATAATTAGTGAATGGATTGGCTCACGGTCTTGGTCTAGAATAAAAAAAATACATTTAAGAGAATTTTCTTGTTAGAATTCAAGACCTTATGTAAAAGGATGAAATAGATTCCCTTACAAAATGACTGAGGTTCATAGTCATAAAGGCACTTGCTTCTAGGACTTTGTCTTCAAAATCCTGAAACGGAGGACATGCTCAACATGATCATTTCATAAAACATTTTTAATCAGAAATAATCAATTCCTTATTAAATTTAAATAATGATTTACAAGATGATTAAATTGAATATTTTCCTGCTCTGCGTTTAACTTACAGCAACCAGCAGTTAAAAGACTGAATTTTGCATAACATAGAGCTGCACATTGGTCCTGTGGAACGCAGAATGAAAAAGCAACTTAAATTCCTAGAATCAGACACAGCCATTTTAAGCATAAGCAGGGTTATAAGGAGAATGTTTTTAGTTAATGTAAAATTTAGCATGTTACATATCTACAAAGCCAAAACAAATAAGGGTAAGAGGTTTTCTGCTAGACACGTATGATTTTTTTATACCCATTCTGTTGACCTGAGTGTAATAAAACTGTCAGAAATACTCCATGAAACAGAACTGGAAGTTAATTGAGAAAGTAGGCTACTGAATTTGTGTGTGTGTGTGTGTGCGTGTGCGCGCGTGCGCGCGTATACAGCAAAACAAAAAACGGGAAAACTGAGTTCTCAGAACTATGCTGACAGTCCTTACTAAGTAAGCTTTGGGTTTCCCTGAATATTGAAATAAATTTACCTAAGTGATTATAACCAAGAAGTGCACTAAGGCAACTTTGTGATTTGAGTTAAAAATTAATAGACCCACAGAGGTTTGAATGCTTTACTTAAAGCTACTTTCATTACTGTATGATAGTGAGCTGAAAGTTTTGGGTTATATATTTATTAAGGGGCAGCTCTCCAGAGAGGGGAATGTTTCTTAAGTACTCTTATTTTTTTAAAATACATGATTACCTACCTTGTTTATAATCATTGTAAAGACTGCCTGCAATCCTGGAATTTTGCCATTGACTCTAATCAAGCTATGATTTCACCCTCTGTAATCCAAGCTTAATGAGATTCTTTTCACAATTGTTGCTCTGGACTGGCTTTGTCAACTGAAAAAGGGAGGGGGGAAGGGGTGGACATAAAAACATGCATGTTATGAGGATTAACTAGTTTACAGCAAAACAAGAAATTTCACCTAAAATGTGGTGGTTTTTAGACAGATTCAACATGTAAATGGATTTAAAGTGGGGGAAAATTGCTACCTGAGGCCGCAATCAGATAAGCGCGGCTGTGTGGTATGCGGTGCCACAGACACATCTGTGGCAGCACATACCGCATGTTCAGTTGTTCTCTGTGCTGCAAGGGAACTGCGCAGGGCAGGGGGAGTGGAGAGCGGGGGGAGGGAGGAATACCTACGGGGCAAAAAAAAAAAAATACCATGAAAAAAAAAAAAGTGGAGTGGAGCATGCAGGGGCAGTGCGTGCAACTCAAAACTGGAGCCAGGCTGGCCAGAGCTGTGCTCCACTGCCAGCCAGTCTCCGCACAGCAGGATTGCTGCTGCTGTAGCCCCAGGAGGCCCCCACAACCCCAGGTAAGGCTGCTGGGGCCAGCCCAGTGCTGGCCCCAGCCTCCGCTACCCCACCCAGGGTAAGTTGCATGCCAGAGGGTGTGTGTGTGGCACAGGTGTTCCCAGGGACAAGTAGTGGCAGCATAAGGTACACCACTGCTAGTTGTCCCCAGGGAACCAAATGTCCACATGTGTGTGGATGTAGCCTGCTAGTGCATGTCAGTGGATCCATTATAACTACTATGCGTCCATTCTTTTCTGCAGTTAGTAATGCTAAACCATGGCAACTTACAAGAGGAAGAAACGGATGCTAATTGCTGAAATTTAGCTTCCTCTTACTGCAGGGTGCAGTGGACACATGGAAGAGAATTGTTTGAAATGAGGTACACCTCTATACGTTTACTGTAACCTGAATGCTACAGGTTCAGGTCATGCTAAGGCACAGTTGAAATGAAATGCACACACTACAAAAGTGCTGCAATGAAAGAGGAATAAGAAAAATAATAAGTTGGCTTCTTGTGGTTTAGGAAGAAGTCTAGATTTTAGATCTGAGCTGTATTCTGGAGTTTTCCAGATTCCTGTTGTAAAAATAAAAAAGCAACTTTCAAGTTTAATTTTTAAATGGTTAGGTTTATAACTTGTTGCTGGTATATATGGAAATCAAGGAATGCAAGAAAATGCCAAATTTGGATTGTATGCTTAATTTGACTTGAGTACTGAGTCACAATAAGTGTACAAATTGAGAATACATTTTGCAAAATAATTTATAAAAGGGAGGCTTAATATTGCTTAACGTGTGTAGCAAAGTGGATACGTGGACAAAAAATGTAAAATAAATGACAATTATGAGTCTTAGTTTGATGCCACTTTATTTTTTATCTGATATAACAACTACCATATTTACCCGAATCTAAGATGACTTTGAATCTAAGATGACCTGTTAAGAATTAGATTCTATACATGGAAAATTATATATATGTTATAATTTTCCATGTATGGAATCTAACTATTGGTGGGGGTCATCTCAAATTTATCCCCTTCACCAACGTGGTTGGGAAAGCAGCAGCGAGGGGCAAGGGATCAGACCCCTGCCCTTCCCCCTCCCATGCCTGTGCCTGCCCCCCTGCCACCTGTTCAACCTTCTACTTGCTGCTGTGGTGCCTGCTTGCCCATAACTTACCCTACCCCATTGTGCCTGTTGCTTTGCCTGGGCCCGTCTCCTCTACCCACTAGTCCTCCCCCCTGCTACCTGCATCTCCCCACTGCTTACTTTCTGTGGTGGCTCTGCTCTGGCTCTGGGGCAGTCAGTGGGCCCTGGCCCAGCCTGACCAGACAGCAGTATAGCAGGGCCCCAAGCTACTGCCAAAGTTGGGGCTGGAGCCACAGCTGAAATAAAGTGGTGGGGAGGGGGCAAGTGGCTGAAGGTGGGGAGACAGTGGCTGTGTGGTCTCTCCTGTGCTCTCCCTAAGCTGCATACCATGGGTCTCCTCTGTGCGTCTCCCACCCCACTGTGTACCCCTCATGCTTCACATCCCCTCCACTGTCACATGAACCTCCTTGACCAAGGCAGATGGTGACTCAGCTCTGGCTTTGGCTCTGGGGCTGAATTACCACTTGCCCCCGGCCAGTACTCAAATCTAACACAAGGCTTTTTTCCCCCCCATGTTGATGTGGGAGACGGACCTCATCTTGGTTTTGAGTAAATACGGTAATTATGCTACATTAAGAGATCAGAATCAGACTCTCTATGCCTGGATTTATATGACAGTATTATGAACCATTAAACAGAGTCCATAATATACCAAGTTGTGGTTCATTAGCTATGCACATGTACTTAATTTTAAGTAATGACATACCTAGCATATGTAAACAGACACACACGTATGTGTATCTGTTTGCATGTGCTAAGCATGTAATTATATGACAGTAAGACAGTGTGTTTAATGTGAATTGTAGTTTTTAAATTTGATGTAAGAAATGATGCATTTCAGGTCAGTATGTCCTTAAATGAGTTTTACTTGAAAGAAACATTTTTTTCTGAGAAGACCATCAGACTTGATATGGAAGTAGTGTCCAGGGTCTAATTGAATTTTAAGAAAACAATATTTAACATTAATTAGCAACACAAGAGGGCTTGTGGTAAACTGAATTGTGGAGAATAATATACATAACACTAAAGAACTATGCCTACTAGTCTTAGCAAATTTAGAAGTACCAAGTGTTCTTTAGCAAGGGTCATTGTTTAAGGAGAAGAGAGAGAGCATTTAAAAATATTGTGCAGATATGTCAATATCACTAGGAAGAGAAGAATATCTTTAGATATATTACATGCATGTTTCAAAAGCCTTCACCACAGTGGAGAAAGGACATTTAGGTGAGGAGTCTTTACAGTTCAGTTTTGAGGGGATAGGATGTAGAAAAAAAAAACCTACTCCACAGAGTCTGCCTCACTTGGAATGTCACATAAGTACACGCACCTTGTTTATGCCTCTCCTGTTATCTTTGGGTGTGTGAAGGGTGACAACATGGGACACAGTGGCTGCTTCTAAATGAGACACCTTAATGTGCAGTGGACTGTTCTACTCCACATTAGCATGCCATGACAAAAACCATGCTAATGCTCAGTAAAATTAGTCTACACAAAAAGTTTGCCTTTTCTACTGCACATTAGTAGATTCACCTCCAAGGATGAATATTCTGCACTGGTCCGGTCCTGCAGGGAGCAGACCAGGAAAGCCAAGGCTGCAGCTGAACTCCAACTAGCTTCGAGCATCAAGGACAATAAAGAGTCCTTTTTCAGATATGTGGGGAGCCGGAGGAAAAGCAGGGGCAACATTGGACCCCTGCTAAACCAGATGGGACAGCTGACAACTGACGCCCAGGAAAAAGCCAACCTATTAAATGGGTACTTTGCATCGGTCTTTCATCAGTCCCATGCCCACTACGGGACAGGGAGGTCCGGGTGAGGGAGATCCCCTGCCCTCCATCAATGCTGACCTCATGAAGGAACACCCTGAGAGGCTGGATACCTTCAAGTCAGCTGGCCCTGACAATCTACACCCCAGGGTACTCAAGGAGCCGGTGAGCATCATAGCCCAGCCTCTGGCACAGATGTTTGAGAACTCCTGGTGCTCTGGTGTAGTGCCCGAAGACTGGAAGAAGGCCAATGTGATGCCTATCTTCAAGAAAGGGAGGAAAGTGGATCCGTCAGACTATAGGCCCACCAGCCTGACTTCTATCTCAGGGAAGATCTTAGGAAAGTTTATTAGAGAGGCCATCCTTAATGGACTGGCCAGTGCCAACATCCTGAGGGATAGCCAGCACGGGTTTGTTG
>NW_005841835.1:6330741-6334457 GCF_000455745.1 Alligator sinensis
AGACCCTGCGGCATCCTTATAGGCTCGGCAGTGCTATGCTAGCTAGTACTACGGAAGAAAGAGACTTGGGGGTCATCATTGACCCCAAGGTAAACATGAGCCTTCAATATGATGCTGCAGCTAGTAAAGCGAGCAAAATGCTGGCTTGTATCCATAGATGCTTCTCAAGCAAATCCCGGGACGTCATTCTCCCCTTGTACTCGGCCTTGGTGAGGCCGCAGCTGGAGTACTGCGTCCAGTTTTGGGCCCCACAATTCAAAAAGGATGTGGAGAAGCTTGAGAGAGTCCAGAGAAGAGCCACGCGCATGATCAGAGGTCAGGAAAACAGACCTTAAGATGAGAGGCTGAGAGCTATGGGGCTCTTTAGCCTGGAAAAGTGCAGGCTCAGGGGTGATCTGATGGCCACCTCTAAGTTAATCAGAAATGACCACCAGTGTCTGGGGGAACGTTTGTTCACCAGAGAGAGCACCCCAAGGGATGACGAGGTCGAATGGTCATAAACTACTGCAAGACCGTTTCAGGCTGGACATAAGGAAGAATTTCTTTACTGTCCAAGCCCCCAAGGTCTGGAATAGCCTGCCATTGGAGGTGGTTCAAGCACCTTCATTGAACACCTTCAAGAGTAAATTGGATGCTTATCTGGCTGGGATCCTATGACCCCAGCTGACTTCCTGCCCTTTGGGTGCGGGGCTGGACTTGATGATCTTCTGAGGTCCCTTCCAGCCCTAATGTCTGTGAAATCTATGAAAATTAGTGCAGTTACTGTGCCTTTATCTAGTACCTCATATTAGAAGTACTAAACTTAATCAGCAGTAGCAAAGGCACATTAAGGAATGTGTAGACGCACCCAGTGTGTACTTCAGAAGAGGACAGAAGGCATTGTCCTGTACATGAAAGTTGATGCACCGTACTACTTCAGTGAGCCAGCAAAAATGCTTCCAACCACTGTCTGGTTCCTTCCTGTATTTTCTAGAGAGTCTGGTAAAGAAAGGATCATACAGAAGTAGGAGAGATTGTTGACGTGAGAGGCACTTGCTTTTCATACCTCTCTATCTAGAATTCCAGTGACTTACATTTTCCATTCATGGAGTCAAAGTGTTTTTGGGCTTTTGCTTTGAAGAACTGTTGTCTAAGTGGGGAAATGTCTTAGTTCTAGCTATTCCCAGCACATCATCTTTTGAGTAACAGTTATACCAAATTAAACATTTATTGCGGCAGCTTCATACAGGTTTTTTTCTCTACCTAAATATTCCACGTTACTAAGGCATGATGTGTATAGAGAAAGGTGAATGCTGATACCTTGTTACCATATGTGCTTGATAATATACAGTTCTTCCAAATAACTTCCTTTAAATTTTTCCGTATCTTTGTTCCAAAATCCTGCTAAACTAGGTCACTCCCTGTCATGTTCATGCTTTGTCTGAAGTGGTGCTCATCTTTTTTTTTTTTTTTTTGCCTGTCAAGAACTTTTTCTTAACCCAGCATCCCAGAAATGCCAAGTCAAAAGTGGACTTGAGAGAAAATTATGGCTTTTCATAGTAATAGTTTTTAGGGGTTAGCTGGACTCACCAGGTAATACACAAGATAAAGATGTAAGTGAATCTCTGTATTACTGTAACGCCCAGAGTCCTCAAATGAGATCAGGGCCCTGTTATGCTAGGTGTTAGATAAACACACAAAGAGAAAGTTTGCACCCCAAAGTTCTTGCAGCCTAAATATAGACAAAGGCAAGAGATGAGATTATATTAACACCATTTAACTGGTGGGAGTATGAGGCACGGTTAGAGAAAATGATTTATTCAGGGTCTCAAAAGGAAGCTTGTATAGAGCAGGAAACTGAACAGTGATCTCTTGAACTGATACTATATTTTAATGAAAAGCATATTCCTGCATGTACATTAAATTAAAATATTCATAAATTGTATGATTTCTATAACTGGATTTTATGATTCTTAACATATTTTGCTTTTACTGCAATTTGAATGGCTTGATATTTGATATTGGGAAACCTAAAGGAAATCAATGTCTTGTCTCCATTCCTTCCTCAAATACTGATATTTTTCTCTATAAATTTAATCAGCACTGTAGTGGTACCTGTCTAGAATGTCTTTGGGGACTGTGATAGATGTGTCTCTTCCAGCCAGGTGTTGCTATAGAACACTTATCTTGGAAATAGAGGCTGTTTCCATTTATTGGTTTTTTGAAGTGTATTTTGAAAGAAGATACAATGAATTATCTTGGTCAAACTTAACTTTGGACAAGAAAAGCTTTTTAAAGATACATATTTGATTTTTTTTTTGTAATATGAAGGGGAAGAAAGAATGAAAAGAACATGGGGTTGTAAGGTTTAACCCTAGCTGTATGATACAAAACATCTGTGTTCTATTACTATAGGTTGACACCAGTATTTCACTGAAATAGTTTGATATCCCACTAACACTACAAATTTATAGAAAAGGTTAGGATAAGTGGAGGCCTTTCATAGATGTGAGGACAGAGAGATTTTTTTGCAGTGCTATAAAAATGTCTCCAACTTTCCTAATCCACTCTGGCTTCAAATTTCACAAGTTCCTTTTCACCATCAAGTTCCACTTGTTTGTCTCCTGGACTCTCATATCACTGTGATTTCCTCTTGCTTCTTCTATGGAATAGGCTTTTGCTCCCATACCATGTTTCACCTGTAGGCTCCCATATCATGCTTTACCTGCAATCTTCATACAACATACCCTTAAGGGAAGTTTCTACCCTTCCCATAAACCCTCGGTCTCTCTTCTTTTTCCCCCCTGACTTCTGTCTCTGAGAAATCCCAAGCCTCCTCATCTACAGATCTTTCCAATGATTCATCTTGCTCCTCATATCATATCCATTCCTGCATACCAGTTACTCTTCTTCTGGTACCCTGTCTCACTCTGTTCTTTCTTTTGCTAGAAGTGCTTTAAATGCTACCTCTGACTCATGAGCCTGTATTACAGTAGTTTCTAAAAGTCAGCCAAGTCAGAATGATTTCGATGAGAATGCCCTGAGGTGACTCCTCCACAAGAACAGCCATTACCCTACCAAAGTTGAACATTTTACACACAGGGAATGGTAGAAGAGGTATTTAGAAAAAAGTAGAATTAAATAACAGATGTTCAGTAGGAGTTCATTCTCTCTTTTTGTTTTATGAGAGAGCTCAGAAGTACCTACCTTCAGGCAGAGACTAAGCCTGAAGAATTTCAACCCAACAAGTTAAAGTTTCAGGAAGTTAAGAACAACTCAATATATGTGGATAGAATAGAAATGCTATGATAATCTTAACTATAGGAGACTTACAAAGCATGATTCAGTATAGTTTTTTCCATTAGCGAGTTGACAATTATGTTAGTTTCTATTCCTTTTTCTGGGATTATAGAACTGTGCTATTGCCAGACTGTTCTAGTGAATTAAACTAACCCCACTTAGTAGTGTGTGTGGTTGAAGCACTGCTTGGCATGCAGTTGCAGCAAAAGACTAAGCTTTCTGATAATAACTTACTATGATCATAAAATCATAGAAAATTAGGGTTGGGAGGGAACTCAGGAGGTCATTTAGTCCAATAGTTCTTAACCTTTTTTGTATCAGGACCCATTTGTAAACATCAATGGCTAGTCCCGACCCAGTGCTCCTCACTCCTAACCCACTGCCCCCTGCCCCCAGGCTCCAGCCCCACACTGTGTGGGGAAGGGGTGTGTGTGTGT
>NW_005841835.1:6334477-6336083 GCF_000455745.1 Alligator sinensis
AGCCCCTTGCAGGCTGGAACTCTGCCAGCCTGCAAGGGAAAAGCCACAGTTTCCCATGTTTTTCTCTATTAAAGGAGAATCCATTTTTCAAATTTGTTGATCCATTTTTAAAGTTTGCTTGCGACCCTTTCATATATTCTTACGACCCACTTTTGGGTCATGGCCCACAGGTTGAGAAACGCTGATCTAGTCCAACCCCCTGCTTAAAGCAAGACCATCCCTAAATTGATCATTCCAGGCAGGTCTTTATCGAACCAGGCTTTAAAAATCTCCAAAGGTGGAGATTTCACCACCTCTCTGGTGCTTCACCACCCTCCTAGTGAGAACGTTTTTCCTAACATCCAAACTAAACTTCCCTTCCTGCCACTTGAGAACATTGCTCCTTGTTCTGTCATCTGCAGCCACTGAAAACAGTCTAGCTCCATCCTCTGTGTAATCACCCTTTGCTTAGTTAAAGGCTGCTATCATATCCCCCCATAGTCTTCTCTTCTGCAGACTAAATAAGCCCAGTTCCCTCAGCCTCTCCTCATAAGTCACGTGCTCCAGCCCCCATTTTTGTTGCTCTCTCATTCTGAGGATTGATAGAGCAAGTCCAGCATCCTGCCAGGCCTGGCAGTCCCGCAGTGGTGCCATGAGCTCACCCCGCTGCCGCTACATCCTTTAGCCCCAGCTCCACAATTCTGGTGATTGTGATTTATCTGATATCAGGTATAATTCCTGTTTCTCCTTTATCCTCACTGCAACATTTAAAACAGGGGTGGAAAAAGTGATTATTTTTTCTTGGTGGTTCTTTTAGGGAACAATAAACATAAATAATCTTCTACTGAACTGTTCTATTTTTTCCTGGGTGCATTCACAGTTTTTTCTTGACCTTCTTTTATTTTTCCACTAACAGAAGAATCCTGCTTTTCCATGATATTTCAGGGTGACAATATACCTGAATGGACTTTTGCTTAGGAAATACTTTTTTATTTTTTTTACATAGAAATGTTAGTATACTGTATTTTTGTTTTGGTTTCTGTAGCTGTTTTTAGCTGGCAGGTAGTGTCCCATCATTTCTTGATGTGTTGGAGCTTTGAAATAGGACAGTATATGATAACAGTGGCCAGGGTTTTAACAATGCACTGTCAACAACAATTAAATCACAGAATCTGTAGAATTGATGTATGATATGGTGAGAAAAGTATAGGCAGCTTTGGACTGATCTCTTCATTTGAATGTCATTGCACATAACACTATAGATCTTTGAGTTACCAGTATGTGCCTTATTTTCTTTGCTAAATAGTAAGCCCTGTATTTGCTTTTTTTAGTGCAGATTTAGTACATTAAAATGAACTATCAATGTGGGAAAAAGTTTCTTATTTTCTATTTTTCAGATGTTATCCCAGCTACCTGCAGTTGTTGTCTCCAAAGGACAGTGTGAGTTCGTGCCCGGTGCGCTATTGCCAATGAACACACAGGGGTGGAGGATCCAACTTAATCTTTATTGTTTCCAGTCTGTGCAGAGAGGGGTGCTTGGCAATCGTTTGCAAAGCAAGCACCACCGGTTTCTACCTTTGGGTACCTTTTATACATATGTTTGCAAGTGTATCGCTCAGTGATTGGT
>NW_005841835.1:6342403-6342685 GCF_000455745.1 Alligator sinensis
AAAACAACTGTAACTGCAAGATTGTGTTATAACCCAAAGACCCATTCTCCGGCCAGGCTGCAGCATCTGCAAGTTGGTACTGTGGCCAACATGTATTGCAATACCGAATCATCTGTTGTTTTGTCATAGGGTCGCTTCCAAACTTTGGCCAATTTTTCAAAATGCATCCTAAGGGACTGCAGGGTGGAATCTTGGACTGGTTACCTCCCATTATCCAACTACCGGCCAGCGACCGCCGCTCAGCCTCAGAACCAAACTGATTAAAGGGAGTTCACGGGACTG
>NW_005841835.1:6342715-6354199 GCF_000455745.1 Alligator sinensis
ACGGTTGGAACTTTTAAAGCCGCCTCTTTTACCCAACCTATCCGTAAATCAAAAGAGACACTCACCAGTCCGTTGAGACCTCCCTCGTCCTGTCAGATTAAGTTGGTCCTCCGAGCGTTGCGCCGTTGTATCCCTCCACGGCTCCGTCAAACAACCAGGAGACGGTCAGACCTCCGACGAAAAAGGCCGGTGGTGCCTGGCCCTCGCACCGTCCACAGCCGTTGCCAGAGCCGAGGAGGTGGACCGGGTAAGGCGGTCAATAGAGTCCCATCTGGGTCGCCAAATTGTTGTCCCCAAAGGACAGTGTGAGTTCGTGCCCGGTGCGCTTTTGCCAATAAACACACGGGTGGAGGATCCAACTTAATCTTTATTGTTTCCAGTCTGCGCAGAGAGGGGTGCTTGCTTTGCAAACGATTGCCAAGGCAGTTGCATTGGCAACTGCTCTCAAGGCAGTTGCATTGGCAGTGGTGCTCAAAGCACAGTGTGTAGTGGCAGCTGCCTCCGTCCCGCACACAGATTAGGGGGCCATATGCCCCCAGGCCTCTGCTGGTTTGCACACACAGGCGGGAGCCACCCTGCATCCCTGGACGAATGCCTGGGCTCCGCTTGTTCCACTACTGGCCCAGCCAGGGCCCCATTCACTTCTGCCCCTGCCTCTGCCCCACACCCTCCTTCACTGCAGGGGCCTCAATATGTGCTGCCCCCCCCCCCCCCCCCCGCCCTTGATCTGCCCCACTCCACCCATGGCCCTTTCCCCCCCCATGGCCCTTCCCCCCACAGACTTACCTGCTGGGCGGGGGAGGGGGTAAGGGGTAAGCTTGTGCTTATGCACGTGCATGCTTAACCCCCCCCCATAATTTTTTCTCCCTCTCCCTATGTTCTTATTTGATTCCAAATCAGCTAATTTTTGGGGTCTCAGGCCTGGGATTGCATGGGAGCTGGTTTGGAGTGATCCCCGGGGCTGAGACTCAAAAATCATCTGATTCTCAAGTCTCAGCCCTGGGATCACAAATTTTGGTGCAGTGCTGCAATCTAGATTTAGAAAGTTTTCTGAGCAGTTGCAAGGTAATGCTTACTAGGATTTATATTTAGATCAGACTGTTTTAAGCATTACCTTGCAACTGCTCATGAAACTTTCTAAATCATATTCATGCTTACTACAATCTAAATATAACATGCACTAAGTGTAATGTGTACCAAGCCCCTAACAGTTGTAGAAAAGAGTCTGAAACATATAGATTTAATTTAAATTTTAGAACCTGGTAATAGGTCTTCTTTCCATGTAGAAGACCTTTTGGTGGATTTTTGAATTGAGATGCAGTTAGTTTCCGTCTAAAATTAACACCTTTTGTGATTATGTCGGGGAAAGCTCATACAGAAAGGTTAAAACAACCAGGGCTCAGTTCTGAAATGAAAATTCTGTCTGTTTAGCCAAGGCAAAGTTCAGTGTGCTCTGTTTAAAGATGGACTAAAATACTGTTAACAAGCTTTCTGATTTCTGTAGTAGTACAAGTGCAGAAATTGGAAATTCTGTGGTAGTTTCAAGTAATTTAAGAGAGAGAAGAATTAATATATAAGAAAATATAATCAGTCCAGTATTGCTTGTGTTAATGACAACATTGTATTTGTTATATACAAGGCTTTAAGTTTTCAATTTGCTGATTCTTGGGTTTACAGTGTCAATTTCTGTTAGGTTTCAGACTTGGAGGCTCTCTTTGCACAGTTAAGAAGATAATACAGTTAGGAAGATCAATTTATGGACTGCACATGTTTTATTTGGAGGAGAGATACTTCAAATACAAAGTACTATTTTATACCATTTTAGATTAACCATTGTTCTGACAGAATTGCTCCACATAGCTTCCTGTGTAGCCCTCTTAACACTTCCTCTTTAGGCTACTCAGAGAAGTGAGGCACTGGTAGCTGAATTTGAGATGGCATTTTAGCTGTGATTTGACATGCCCACACATCAATGAGCTAAGAAAAGACAATGTGTCTGCTCAGGGAGCAACCCTTCTAGTTTTACCTCCTTCATCCTGGCCACATCAGAATGGTGGTTTTGTTTTGCAATGTGCTGTTGGCTGTAATTTTTATTATGGTTTACAAGAGGATTTCTTTTGTTGCTATTCTTTAACTTTCACAAAGACATAGTATATTTGCCTCATTGTTGCAGCCACATTTGATCAGACTGGTTGGGAATGTTCAATGTAAACAGTGAGATGTTAAGAATGTCTGTTAGTAAAATTTGTATTTCTTGAGTTTGAAGTATGGTCAATAAACAGCCTACAGCATTTATTATTGGTACTAGCCAGTTGCCCATCAAGAATGGCAGGGGGAGGGGGGTGGTGAGCGAGGATGGAGCACCGCCACCCAATGCCCCGCATTGCCACCACTTTGCCTCTGGCCCCATGAGGCCCCTCCCACACCCCCACATACCTCGCCCACCCACTCTGACCCCAGTCCCCACTCTCATGGGGGGAGGGCAGGCGGGGATGGAGCCTTGTGTCCAGCCTTGCTTCTTATCCGGCCCTGTTCCCTGAACTACCCCCTCCCCCCTCCTGTTGCATCAGGTCTGGGCAAGTTACTTCCCCCTTCCCTCCCCCTCTGCCTCTGGCACTGCTGGGGGATGGCAGTGATGGCACCAACATGACAGTGGGGGTTGAGGGGCGGGGGGTGGAGAGGCCAGCACTGCTGGCCTCGCCCCCCAGCTCCAGCTTCAGCCCCCGCTGTCATGGTGGCCCCATCCCCACTGTCCCCCTCTGCCTCTGCATCCCAGGCCTGCCCTTGCTTCTCATCTGGCCCCATTCCCCCCACTCCCACCCCCCTCCGCCTCATGGGCAACTGGTGCCCCCCCAGTGACCAGTCAGCAACTGGGGCGGGGTCCCCCTGCGGCCAATCTCGCTGACTGGAGGATCCCCCGCACCCAATCTCACCAACCAGGGGGATGTCCCCCTGCAGCCAATCTTGCTGACGGGGCGGGTCCCCCTGTGGCCAACCTCACTCACCTAAAAGCAGCCGCGGAGCCACTTCTGGGAACACTGAAGCCACTTCATCCAGCACTTCATTCTGGTTGGTGCTCGCAGTGGGGGCACCAGTGCTCCTGCCTGCCCCCCTGCCCATCACCTAAGTGGGGAGTGTGGCCTGACAGGGGGGGCATCAGCGCTCTCAGAGGGTGCACGTGCACCCTTGTGCACCCCCACATGTGATCTGTGCCCCGCCGTGTCAGGTCCAGGCCCATTTCCCCCCTTTTCTGTCTTCCTCTGTCTCCAAGGAGGACCAGGGAGGGGGGCGAGGGCAGCACCACTGTCCCTGTCCCATCCTGGTCAAGTCCTGCTGGAGGATGGTGCCACTATGGCAGCGGGGACTGAGGGGTGTGAGGGGCAAAGCCAGTGATGCTGACCTCCCCCCCTACTCCGGCCACTCCATTGCCATTGCCAGCAGGGAGCGGGGCCGGGGCCGGGGGGGACGAGGCTGTCATGGCAGCGCTCTGCCACACCGCTGCCACCTCCTCCTGTCTAGAACACTTTTGGAGCACTCTGATTGTTTTTTTCAGACAACCATTCAGAGTGCAAATAAAGTGTTCTGGACAGACACACAAACAGACTAAGGATTTTATAATATTAGAATATTACTTTGCTCAGAGAAGCAGCTGCACCATGTCTCAGACAGGCTGTGCAGGGGAGCATATCCTGTGGACGTGGCTGAGGCTGTGGCTGGGTGCAGGCAGAGGGGGCTCTGTAGCCCTAATGCCTGGGATGGCCTGAGCAGGCACTGTGCTGTCTGCTTGCCACAGCATTTTGGCTCCCTGCTGCTCTGCCCTGGCCTGGGAAACATGGTGTTTTCTGGTTGGCAATCACCAGACCAGCTTTGTGCCTTAACTCTGTTTGGAAGGGTGCAGTGGGCAGCACAGGAGATGGGCCAGGGAGAGCAGTGGTGGGGATCTAGGTTGGCTGGTGTCTTGGTCTGGCTGTGGCAGGCATGGGAGCACGGAGCCCCTGTGTGGGTGGGTGGGGAGGCATGGATGGGGAAGACCTCTCCAGCTGTGAGCCTGCCCCTGATGGGGCATCGCAAGGCAGGGCTTGTCCTCCTCCCTGTCAGGGAGCCTACCTCAGCTCGTGTGTGCTATAATGGCTGGTGAAGGCACTGCCTGCAACTCACCTTTGTGTGCTCTCTTTCTGTTTCTCTCACACCCCTCCCCACAAGTTATCGGTTAAATGGTTAACTGATATAATTAGAAGAGTTTAAGTGGCTAATTTTTAAATGATATTTGCACCCCTACTAAGAATACATGACAACTTGTATTCATTTGAGTGTGTATCACATTACCAGGTCAAAACTGATAGAGTCTTACCCATGGGCGATTGGTGCTGCCTTAGTCATGGGGGGCACGTGCCCCCCCCTCCCCCTCCCCCCGTGACCAGTCCCACCGACCAGGGGGGGTCCCTCACGGCCAATCCTGCCAACCAGGGAGGGTCCCCCACGGCCGATTTTACTGCCCAGGGGGACCCCTGCGATCGATCCTGCGATGGCCAATTGCTGCAGCCACTTCCAGGAGTGGGGCCGCTTCTGGGAGTGACTGCAGTGATCGGCCAGCGCTCGCGGGGGGCGGTGGGGGAGGGTGCACCGGCACTCTTGCCTGCCCCCCTGCTCATTGCCTAAGCGGTGAGTGCAGCCAGTCGGGGTGCACCGGCACCCTCAGGGGGTACATGTGCACCCCCATCCACCCCCTATGTATCACCACTGGTCTTGCCCCTTATGTTAAAACTCTTTAAATTGATAGCCCACACGTGTTGTCCCACTCCCATTCCCAAATAAGTTTCAGTCTGTTCTATGAAAATGGACGTTACTGTGTATGTTGACACTGAGATTTTGCCTGTTTAATCTGACATTTTCATTCTCTAATCAAATTGCAAGCCTTCCTTTCTCATCTTGTTGATTGTAAACTGTTTGACAAATTTTAATGTAGTACAAACAGCTTGCTGTACAGTGTGCCAGTGACTTCACTGTGAAAGAGGCCTGCCCTTCCATCAAACAGGAAAAGTCTAGTCTTATTTGATGTGGCAAGGGGTGCTGGCATCAGGTGGCAAATAGTTCATATTTAACATGCGTCCATGTTGGCTAGTGTTGCATGCACTTTATTTGAGACTTTTGGCTGCTGTGACACCTCTTTCAATGTCATACATTGCCATTAAGGCTGGATTCAAATGAAAGCTTGATTGAAACGGCTTGAAAAAAATACCACACTATTCAATACCAAGAAAGACAAATCTGCCAAGAATTGTCCAGGAAGCACAGTTTTTCTGGATGGCCAAAATCTGTTGAATATGATGAGGGGTCCAAACAAAATGCTGCCCCCAAAGCAAAGAAAAAAAAGGAAAATACAAAGTATAGTCAGAATGTATTAGCTGTGTGGTTGAATGACTAAATCTCTGAAAATCCTGGCATGGTCATCAATCAAGAGATGTTTATTTAAAATACTAAAACTTTGGCTGATCAGCTTTGTATAAGGGATTTCATTGGAAGCAATGGATAATTTAACTTTATTTAAGGCTTGCCATAGGTTAATCTGCAAAAGAATTAAAATGAAATAAAATTTGCTGACTTTTTCAGCTTGATCAATAGAAGATTTGCCTTTGGGAAATTCTGAAAGAGAATTCAGTTGGTGATACGTATAATGCTTTTTCATCAGCATTATGTTTTTATAGATGTACCTCACGTAAGACCTATTATCACAAAGGAGAACCACGCACTAGGGGAAACAGCCAAAATAATGTACATTCATATTCATTACTGGCAAAAACAGACTATCATAGTGAAACAGAAATAGCTTTGACACTTTCATAGATTTCATAGACTTTATAGACATTAGGGCTGGAAGGGACCTCGCAAGATCACTGGGTCCAGCCCCTTGCTCGAGGGGCAGGAAGTCAGCTGAGGTCAAATGATCCAAGCAAAATAGGCATCCAAGTGTTTCTTAAAAGTGTCCAGAGTAGGTGCATGCAGCACTTCTGGGGGAAGTCTATTCCAGGCCCTGGGGACTCAGACAGTAAATAAGTTTTTCCTTATGTCCAGCCTATAATGGTCTTCCAGGAGTTTGTGACAGTTGGACCTTGTCTTTCCTTGGGGTGCCCTGGTAAACAGATGTTCTTCCAGTTCCTGATGCACACTCCTTATGTACTTATAGGCTGCCACCAAGTCACCCCTGAGCCTTCACTTCTCCAGGCTGAAGAATCCCATGGCTCTCAGTGTCTCCTCATAAGTCCTGCTGTCTTGTCCTCTAATCATGCACACGGCTCTCCTCTAGACTCTTTCAAGCTTCTCCTTATCCTTTCTAAATTATGGAGCCCAGAATTGGATGCAGTACTCCCGCTGTAGCCTCACCAAAGCTGAGTAAAGTGGGAGGATGACTTCCTAGGTTTTGCTTGAGATCCAGCAGTAGATGCAAGCCAGAGTTTTGTTTGCTTTGCTGGTTGCGGTATCGCATTGGTGGCTCATGTGAAACATGAACCGATCAGTCCTGAGCATAATAGCCAAATGTGAATGACATGACATTTTCACTAGAATGGATTATAAATCTGGACAGAAAGGCTGCATATTTGCATGCTTAAGGGTGGTGGTGGTAGGGTGGGGTGTTTTAATTAAAGAGGTTCCCTGAGAGCTGCTTTAATTAAAACACCTCACAGTCATGAGTCTAAGCACCCACAGGTTTAAAACTGGCCTGTGGGGCGCTTTATCTAAACCTAGTCATTTGACCATTTGGCCATTTAAAAATCTGCGGGGACTTATACATGTGAAGATGAAGCTAGCTAAAGCGTTTTAATTAGAATGCAAAGCAGACTTGATTAATTGAGTCAGCTCTGACATATTCTAATTAAAACATGAACCAGCCCGTGTATAGGCACCCAAAAGATGACAACGCTTGACCGATGCATTGTGCTAATTATTGACAACTGCTCTCTTTATCAGCATATTAATCTCCAAATCATTAAGCTGGTCTTTTCCCCACCAAACACCACTTCCTTAATCCAGGTGATAGATCAGGAGAGAATGCTGACTATTAAATACCATGACAGCAAGCTTCTTACCCATGAAATGCTGGGCCTTTGTCTTCATGAAAAACCTATTTGGGCCCTTACACAATTTGAAAGAAGCATGGGTACTGATGAAACAAGATGCCACTCAGGATTGTTTTATTCATGCTTTTCAGTAAGATGAAAGACGTGCGGGTTCTCACTTGATAGTACTGAAGAACATAGAAATGATAAGGTCTTCTTTAGAGTTTTGGATTCAGAAAAGAAAGAGACAATTTATTTTGCAATTATTACTAATGCCAATGAACAATGCAGAACAGCCCAAACAGAAGAGGTTAATGCCTCAGTTCAAACATGTCCAGATAAGAAACAAACAGTATTGATCAGAAGGATGATTCTATTCTGAAAACATACCTCATCTGATTTGCAAGGACACATCAGGCCATAGAAAGCAGGGGTGTCAAACTCATTTAGCCCCACAGGCTGGAGGAGTGGCACAGGGCTGGTTCATGGTACAGATTAGGCCCACAGACCTCCTCACACTACCCGCATGCCTGATCCAGCACAGGCAGCACTTGACCAGCACTAGACTGGTCTGGGATGCTGGCCTGAGTGGACATCATGAGTGGGACAGCCTGGGACCAGCGCGAGTGCTGCAGGCACTGTGCACTGGCATGGTCCAGTGCAGCAAAAAGGGCAGTACCAGAGGCCTGATTACGGGGTTCTGTGGGTCATATGCATGACACCTTTGATGTAAAGAATGAGAGCCTTTTTGCACAATGTGACATCTTAAATTGTGGCAGAATCAGGTAACTGCTTGGACAGTTGTCATTTATTAAAGAATGCTTTGCTATATGAAAGAGTCAAATCTGAAAAAACTTTAACAAGAGGTAGTATTGTTCCAACATTGATTTCTTTGTTGACTCCTTTGCTTTTTTATGTAATTAATGTTGTGTTAGTATTAAATGTTTGTTTTAAAAATAGTCTTAAGTAAATGTACACAAGCTTCCTTTATTCCACAAAAATATCATGGAATATTGTTTTTGCGAGACTGGAAGGCATAATGTTTAATATATAATTAGTTAAAAATATATTGATCACATGGTTAACTTGTCTTTAGTGTTTGCTTTCTCCATTTAGGTTCAATAGTTTATATTGGCCTTACTGGACAAGCTTGGAAAGGTTCAATCAGGAAAGCCCCTTGAAGAGATAGTACACGAGATTGATAGAGGGTGGGCTGCATCAGGGGCAACTGCTAGAATTAACCAGGGAGACCTGATATGTGGCTGGAGAGAATTGAGGAGAGTGGGAGTAGTGATAAGACCTAAGTACTAGGCGTGTGCAAAGTGTGCCCTATTCGATTCAGATTCAGCCCGAATCAGGGACAGTGATTCCATTCGTTGATTCGGATCACTGTCCTTGATTCGATTCGGCTGAAACCAAATCTCAAGATTTGATGCTGACTCAGAGAATCAGCGATTCGGCCATAGACACAGCTTTAGAAGTTTTTTCTACCTACCTTGAGGTACCAGCGCAGCTTGTGAACACTGCGATGCTGGGGCGCGTGGAGTGTCCCACACGAGTGCAGCTGGTGGGGTGGCAGCCCTCCCTGTGCTCGGCAGTGAACCTGTTAGTGGACTGGAAGTACTTCTGGTCCGCTTCCAGGTCTGTTGCCGAGCATGCTGGGGAGCCCCCCGTGCTTCTGTGGGACACTCCATATGTCCCAGCATCGCAGCATTCACGAGCCCCTGCTACTTAGAGGTATGTAGAAAAAACATTTAAAGCTGTCTCTATGTCTGAATCTCTGAATCTTTCTGAATCTCTCCGAATCAATTCAGAGGGTTCCAATTCAATTTGGAGAGATTAAAGGGTCCTCTGATTTGATTCGGATTTGGAGATTCGGCCACCAAATCAGGCCAAATTGAATCAGGGACTGAAGCTTCACACAGCCCTACTAAGTACCTGCCCAGTTTTGCAGTTTTGTATAGGTTAACAGAATTATAACAAACAAGGTAAAATTATGGCACACAAAGATTTAGGAAGCGAAGATCATTTAGGAGAACAGGCTTGGCACATAATTAGTATTCTGATTGGATAGTGAATGTATGATTGGGGAATGCATCATTGTTATTAATTGTGTGATAGCTACTGATTGGATGGTGGATTCATGTATATAGATACATAGTTTAGGAAGAGTTTTTGGATTTTTGTACCTTTGCATTTGTCTCCCTGTCTGCCAGCCTGATTACCAGGCTGACAGAAAATAAAGCTAGTTTGGTTACACTTGCTATGTCTGTTTACTTACTGAACTGTGTTGCAGTAGGAACTGATGGCTCTGTGGCAGCAAAAATAGTGTGTGGACTGTTTCAGTGTAAAATAAAATGTTGAAATAGATGGGATGGGCCATATCATGTTAAAGAACTCTGCGTGTGATGTATGTAAAGTCTGGGATGGCACAGTTTGATAATATTCACTGAATTGTAACCCGAGTGATTGGATGATTCAGATGAGAACATCAGACCATAAGTGAGTGGTCAAGAATCAGATTCTTCCTTGCATAATCCAGGAATGGCAGCATCATTTATTAGAGATTAAGACAAGCCCATTCTTGTTCCAGCTCAGGAGCTGTATTAGAAGTGTTCTTCATTCCATGGCTACCAGGGCTGATATGTGCTTACTACCCACCCCTCTGATTCCCAAGAAGATTAGACAGATGCAGCCAAGGATACTGTAGTAGTTCCTGGCTGGTGAAGGAAGTTTTGTTATCCAAAGTTGATGATTTTGTCATTGGTCATGGAAACTGTTCTCTCTTCCACGGACAAGATCTCAAAGAAAAAGGGGGCATGGCCTAGCCTGGCAGGGGAGAAATGGGGCATGGCCCAGCCCTGCAAGGGTAAGGGGTTGTGGCCAAGCTCCACCAGGGGGAATGGGCCATGACCTCATGGAGGGGGGTGGGGAAGGGACGCAGCCTGATTCCAACTGGGCATGTGGGCCTTGGGGTTTGGGAATTGGCAGTAGGGAGGGTGGCCATATTAATGGCTACTGCTCCCCTACTGCCAAATTCCCTGGCCCCTGGGGAGCCCCATAGGCCAAATGCAATGTCTCCTCAAGCTGCATTTGGCCTGCAAGCTGGAGGTTGAGTACCTCTGGTTTAACGCATTGCGGTGATTACTAAAGAATCATAGAATCATAGAAAATTAGGGTTGGAAGGGACCTCAGGAGGTCGTCTATTCCAACCCCTTGCTCAAAGCAGGGCCATCCCCAACTAGATCACCCCAGCCAAGGCTTTGTCTAAGTGGGTCTTAAAAACCTCCAAGGGTAGAGATTCCACAACCTCTCTGAGTAACCTGTTCTAGTGTTTTGCTACCCTCCTAGGGGGAGAGTTTTTCCTAATATCTAACCTAAATTACCCTTTCTGCAACTTGAGACCACTGCTCTTTGTTATGTCATCTGCCACCACTTAGAACAGTCTAGCTCTATCCTCTTTAAAGAATTGAAGGCTGCTATTAAATCCCTCCTCAGTCTTCTCTCCTCCAGACTAAATAAGCTTAGTTCCATCAGCATCTCCTCATAAGTCATGTGTCCCTGCCTCCGAACCATTTTTGTTGCTCTCTGATGGACTCTCTCCAATTTGTCCACATCCTTTCTGTAGTGAGATGCTCAAAACTGGACACAGTACTCCAGATGTGACCTCACCAGTGCAGAATAGACTTCCCTTGATTTGACAGCAGCACTCCTGTTAATGCAGCCCAGTATACCATTAGCCTTCTTGGCAAGAAGGGCACACTGTTGGCTCATATTCAGCTTATTGTCCACTGTAACCCTCAGGTCCTTTTCTGCAGAGCTGATGCCCAGCCAGTCAGTCCCCAGCCTGTACCAGTGCATGGGATTGTTCTGTCCTAACTGTTGGACTTTGCACTTGTCCTTATTGAACCTCTTGAGATTTCTTTTGGTCCAGTCCTCCAATTTGTTAAGGTCTGCCTGAATCCTAGCCTTTTGAACAAAGCCAGCTCCAGGACTGACCCCTGGAGCACTTGAGTTGATACTGGCTGCCACCTGCTGTGACTTGGATGACTACACAGTCCGGTGGGTGGCAAATTGGCTAGAGGGTCGCACCCAGAGAGTCGTGGTGGATGGGTCGGTTTCGACCTGGAAGGGTGTGGGCAGTGGGGTTCCGCAGGGCTCGGTCCTTGGACCGATACTCTTTAATGTTTTCATCAGCGACTTGGACGAGGGAGTAAAATAGACTCTGTCCAAGTCTGCAGATGACACAAAGCTATGGGGAGAAGTGGACATGCCGGAGGGCAGGGAACAGCTGCAAGCAGACCTGGACAGGTTAGATAAGTGGGCAGAAAACAACAGAATGCAGTTCAACAAGGAGAAATGCAAAGTGCTGCACCTAGGGAGGAAAAATGTCCAGCACACCTACAGCCTAGGGAATGACCTGCTGGGT
>NW_005841835.1:6354604-6366469 GCF_000455745.1 Alligator sinensis
GCTCTCCCCTACCCTGGGGGTCTTCAAGAGGAGGTTGGATATGCATCTAGCTGGGGTCATCTAGCCCCAGCCCTCTTTCCTGCATATGCAGGGGGTCGGACTCGATGATCTATTGAGGTCCCTTCCGACCCTAACATCTATGAATCTATGAACCTAGACATCGAGCCATTGATTACTATCCCTTGAGCCTGATGATCCAGCCAGTTTTCTACGCACCTTACAGTCCATTCATCCAACCCACACTTCTCTAGCTTGCTTGCGAGAATGCTGTGGGAGATCATATCAAAAGCCTGGCTAAAGTCTAGATTTATCACACCCACTGCTCTCCCTGCATTCATAGAGTGAGTCATCTTATCATAGAAGGCAATCAGGTTGGTCAGGCACGATTTGTCCTTTATGAATTCATGCTGACTGTTCCTAATCACCTTCCTAAGCACCTCCAAGTGCTTAGAAATTGATTCTTTGAGGACCTGCTCCATGATTTTTCTAGGGACTATGGAGAGGCTGACTGGTCTCTAGTTTGTTGGGTCCTCCTCCTTCCCTTTCTTAAAGATGGGCACTTTATTTGCTCTTTTCCTATTGTCTGGGACCTCTCTGGAGCTCAAAGCAATCATACAGCTCTTGTATATAAAGCACAACTTTCTCTTCTCTTTTGGTCCTTCCTGAACAGTTTATACCCATTCATGACAGTGCTGCAGTCATGTGAACTATGCCACTGAGTCTCAGTTATTCCAGTCACGTCATAGTTCCATGCCTGTGTGAGGACTTCCAGTTCTTTCTTCTTGCTTCCCAGGCTCTGTGCATTTGTGTACAGACACTTGAAGTAACTAGCTGATTGCCCACTGAGGATCTGGCCTATGCTGTCATAGTACACGTTAGGGTACATGTTTCTTGCAAGGCAGCAGTGTACAGGGATATGTTATCTATGTCTGTATGTTCTTGTTGCAGAACCAGGGTCACTTTGTCTGGACTACTTGCTTCAGTTGAGGAAAAGAATGTATTAGTTTGCATGGAGTGCCATGCTAATGTGGTTATGTGGCTTCCAGTACCAACTCTGGTAGCTCTGCATGGACAGTACTTGTAACTGGCTCAGGGTATTTCAGTGTCATATTTGTACTGCATAGGCATACTAACGTTAGTGGCAAAGCTGGGAATAAACTATAAGTCACAAAGTTCATAATCATGTTCTCTAGATAAGTTGGGGGGTCAACCTTTTTGGCAGGAGAGCCACATATTAGCCCTGCACCCTTCCTAAGTGCCACCCTGATCCCCATCTCCTGCCCAGTCAACTGTCTTGCTTTTTGCTCTCTGCACTGTCTGCTGCTCTGCTTTCTTATTCCTGCCTGGTGCTCCTTGCCTAATCTACTGCTTTACTTTTTGTTCCCCTGCCCTATCTGCCATTTTGTTACCTGTCCCCTCCCTGATCTGCCACATGCTACAGACACTGTCCATGCCGCTTGTGGCACACATACTGTGGATTGCCCACCCCACTATAGCTACTGGACCAAGCTTTCTGAAATTAGCATAGCCTCTACTATACAGTACCTGAGAATCAGCCCCAGGGATGAACGCTTGCAATACAGATTGCCCACAGTCCTCCCCTCTTGTAAGGGGCATACAACTGACTAAAGAACCATTTACATTGACAGAACTGACTAGAAAAGGGAACAGTGAGAAGAGCTGGAGATGGCTGTTTTTCTTGTCTGCAGCTGCCATTGCTAGTGAAGATTAAAGTTTCTTTTTCCTTTTGATAGGGCCTTTTTGGAATGTGACAGGGAAACCACTTGACTTCCCCCAGTTGTGAAATCCTGAGCAATTTGGATTCCCTGCACTTTCAGGTCTGAACCTGGATTGTATTCTTCATTTTAGTCAAATAAAAAAAGAGGATGAATGCAATGTATATTTTCATTGCCTCCTGTCCTCTCTCAAGAGGGCAACAGAGGTGGTTATATTCCCTAGTTGACTACAGTGCTAGCATTGCTTAACTGTTTCGAAAAACAAACATACCGCTGCTTTCAGGAGCCAAATTGGTCTTCACAGTAAAATATTTGACATGGAGGTTGTTGAAGAGAATTTATATAATGCACTGAGCCTCAGCACAATTAGTCAAAACTTATTTCTTAGAAACTTGTTCAATACCTCTGCAAGCAAAATAGATATTTAATTTAGGGTGGAAAACTTCAAATAATTTTCCATTTGCCATTTCTTGCATTATACATCAGGACTCCAATACTCTTTAGAGCTGCTGAATGAAATAACAGGATAAAACACATCATGACTTTTGCCATCTTGTTATAGATAGAAGGCAATAGGTATCTTTTTACAAATCTCTTTTCAAAATTAATTGGAAAAAGTGTCTGAAGTTATTAGAAAATGTGTTTGAAAACTTCAAGCCTAGCATTCATGAACATTGGTCAAATGCCAAATGGCTGCTTGGGTTGACTGGATTAATAGAAGACTTGGATAGAATATTGTTGAAAATAGTCTTATCTCATTGATAACCAACAGAGACCCAAAGTGGAGCAGTCTGTATTTTATAACTCAGTAATGCAAGAGCCCACTCTCTTTATGCAAAAACTTCTTGAGAGGCTTGAATAGCTCAGGCTAAATTAAATGGGGATTTCTAGTAGCCAACTGGCATTGCCCACCTCTGAAAATGCTATGGGACTCACCCTTGAAAAGAGACTGAGTTATACACATCTGGTTTATGCTCTTGATATACGATTACTACCCAGCTATATTCCCCTGTAGCTGTTTAATCATTCATAAAATCGGGCCAGTGACGGGGGAACATACATGGATCCAAAAGTGGTAAAGTTGGGTTTGAAAATTGGATTGCTGGTATTTGAACAAGAGGTCTGGATAGCCAAGAGAATGAATGATCTAATGATTTGTTTGGATCCCATTATGGTTAATACCTGGCATAGTAAACACCAGAAAAGGTGATTAACAATTTAAACTAGCTGAAATTCTTTTAAAGATGTGGCCTAGGTGAGACAAATCATTTGTAGGTAATTGGTTTTCAGTGAACAAGCTATCCTGCCTTCAGGGGCAGAAACTATGATATAAATTTACATGCAGCAAAGGACAAACGGGAAATTATTGGAACCTGTTTTGAGGCCCAGGCTCTCAATGCATTTAAATGGATACCAGTTTGTTTGCTATATACTTGACAAACAGTAAATGGTTAAAACACAAACAAACAAACAAACAAACAAACAAACAAAACGTTTCAAAATGTGAACTAGTGGAATGAAAAATGCTGATAAAGGGAAACTAAAAAGGTAATAAAGGAGGGGACAAGCAGCTGGAATCTAATGGGCTTATTTTAGTGCAGTGCTGTATATTTAAATAGGAGACAACAGCGTGGTCTAAGATTTCTGTATTAGTAATCAGAAGTTCTAGTCCAGCAAAGAGAGAAATTGTACTGTATGGTTTGGCACAAGGTAGGGAAACGTAGCCAAGTAAACATTCATCTCACTATTTTTCTAGTTGAAAAGAAAGAATAAAAGGAAGGCATACTTGAACCATCAGTCAGTCCTTAAGCCTCGCCCATATGCCTGGTTAAAAACAAAGATGGCAAAATAAATTGTGCATAGACGTAGCTTTCTGAGTGACTAGGTTTCTGTCCTTACTTTCAGTTTTATAATTTCTTTAAGTCAGTTTAAAGAAAGTCAGCTAATGAAAGATGTTGGCTTGGAGGTTTAGTGACTGGAGATCTTCCTTTATTCTTTGCCTTCTTTACACTGTTCTGCCAGAGAAGCTCAGCTCTGTACTGAGCTAATCAGGGGACCTCTAATTTATTTAAAAGCTCCATCAAAAATAGAGGTCCATTTTGTTGGCCATTGTCCATAACGGGAGAGGGAAACCCTGCCTTACAACTGATGGGCTGTTCAGGTGACAAACAAACCATGCATAGCAGTGGAGCCCTCAAGAATGCTGTGTGGCTCTGTGCTGGCTGCCTCCTAGGCCAGATGTAGCATAGCAATGCCAAGGTGGGTTGCTAATGTAACCCTGGGTGCAACACTACATGCACCCTCACCTGAATAATGGGATCCTGGGGTACCCGGTAGCCAGTAGCCCTGCCCAGCCCCCCTGGGAAGCTGCTGCAGTGCCCCCGAGTGGAGAGCCTCCCCTTACAATCAAGCACCCTCACAGACAATTCTCAAACTATTTACAAGATTTAATTATTTACAACATAACAAATAATCATTAAATAAGCACACAGATATACCGACTAATAAACCCTCAAGAACTTATTTACACAGTCTCTCACTTGCACACGGTGTACTGGGGATCCCATGTGCACTGCCCCTGGCGGGGTATCTCAGGGAGCAGGACTGTCTGTGTCCCTGCACATGGTCTGTGGATGCTCCCTGGTGCTGGTGTCCTCCATGCTCCTGTGGTCTCCAGGCAGTAAGCAGCAGCTCTTCTGCAGTTCCTGCAAGACAGTCTTCCCCTGCCTTTGACCCCCTTCCCTGGTTCTGCTGGGAGCAGTGTCTAGGCTGCAGCAACCCTCCTGCCCCTCACAGCCCTGGCAAATGCAGCCCCTCCCTGGGCTTTGCCTGCCCCTGGGGCCCCTCCCCCATCAGGAAAACTAGGGCAGACTCTGGCAGCCCCCCCAGCTCTGCTGTGCTCACCCAGCCACACCAGCTGCAGTCAGGTCTCTCCAGGCTTGGATTCTCCACACCAGCAGTCCCTGCCTGATCCTGCCGCTGCTGCTCCTGCAGGCCTCTCTCAGGGGCTCTCCAAGGGACCACTGTGCTGAGACTCTTGTTCCACTCTGTGGGAAAAACTGCTCCCCCTTTTATCCAAGCCTCTCAGCCAATCCCAGCTCAGGGCCCTTCCCCGGGCTTTTGCTAACGGCTCTCTTTCAAAACTTTGCTGGGGTTACATCACCCCTCCCACTTCCAACAGGGCTGCTCCCAAACCCCTTCACTTGCCCTCAGAGCCTACAGTGTCCCCTCTGGGACAAACTCTGTCTCTCTGCCAGGCAGCCCTTCCTATTCTGTTCAGGTGGGTCCATTTTTTAAAGGCTGCTGCACTAAGCACTGCTGAGTGCCAGTGCCAGAGCCAGTTAGCTGGAGTTTTTTAGCCTGTCTGGAGAACTGAGTGGATGCATTTTCCAGTTCAGCAAGCAGCCTGCATGGAGCAGTGCAATATGTTTGAGGATGCTACTGCCTGACAAGGTATGTTTGCCATGTGGATGGGCTTATATTGAGTACACAGGCAAAGACTGGGAGAAATAAAGGAGTTTTCCCTTTCTAAGATGAGAAACTGAGGCAGTGTCTAGACTGCTAAACTTACTGTGGCAATGGAGCCTTCAAACATGCTGTACTGTTCTATGTTGGCTGCCTGGAACAATATAGCTGTATCTGCATGTTGCTGCAGGTGAGTTAATTGGCACAACAGTGTCAATTAACCTTCCCGAAGACAGTTTGCCCACTCACAAAGCTAAACTTCTTCTGGATCAGGTGGCAGCCCATGTGTTTGAGGAACTGCTGCTGGGTGTAGTAAGTTTGTAGTTTGGTCTGTGTAGGCCTTGCTGGAACATTGATTAATATTGCTGCTTACACAAATGCCTTGCTGGTGAGGCCTACTTTGGTCAATACTTTAGCTAATAACTCTAGACAACAGCATGGAGTACAGAAAGAGCAAGTGACTTCTCCTAGGTCATGGAGAGGGTTTGAGGCAGAACTGGGAATTGAACTTGGATGTCTTACAGCAGCAGTGAGTGAGATGAAGATATGTATCTTAGTTACTAAGACCCTGTTGCCTAATCAGCATACCAATAGCAAGCTGCCCAGAAATAGCAGCAGATTGCTGGTGGACCTAATTGCAATCTACACTACTATCAGGGAGTTGACTGTAATGGCTCCTTATCAGCAGGGTTCCAGGTTTTCTGCTTGCTGTGAAAAAATGTAGATTTTTCTCTGTGACGGGCTGGCTGGCAATGACCTAGCCCAGGGGTTTTGAAAGGGCAAAAGATGATTGGAGGACTTGGGATTCCCTTTCCTCACCAATCTGGTAATGATTTGGCCCAGGGGTTTTGAAGGGGTAAAAGATGATGGGGGGACTTGGGATTCCCTTTCCTCACCAATCAGGTCCCAGACACTCACTCACCCTCCATGTCCCATGATTGGCCCCTTCGGTCACCTGGAGGGGGATAAAAGGGCAGCGCAGCTGACTCAGGGAGAGACCAGTGAGGGACCACAAGGAAGGAACTTCAAAGAGCTGGCATGGGCTGAGCCAGTGGGGCGGGAGCGTTTGCCCCAAAAGAGCCGGAAGGAGTGGGACCTGCAGGCAGCAGTTGGACCCTCAGCAGCACAGCATGCAGCTGGCAGGAGAGGCTTCCTGCTGGGCTCCAGGATCCCCTATGAGAGGCTGTGGCCAGCAGGAGAGGCTTCCCACTTCAGCAAGGATCTGAGCAGTGACCTGAGAGGTTCCCAGCTCGGCTTCCAGCTCCTCCAATCAGAGATCAGACAGCTTGATGTGAGGCTGGGGCTCCAGGAAGGTCAAGACCCATAGCAGCTTGGATCAGTGCTACCAGTGGCAGCTGTATGGCAGTGTTTCTGCCTACCATGTGGGAAATCTGAGTTCAAGTCCCAGCTGGGGTGACTTGGCGTGAGTGAGCTAACAAGAAGCAAATCTTCTTGCAGTGGAAAGGAGCTATTGTGCTTTTTCCCTTTCCAGGTACCTAGGTCCTATATTTCCTTGTCATTTGACATTTTGTATTTTGTGCCTTTTTATATTTCACTAACCAGTATTGTTTGCTCTACTGTTTGTTTTTTATATTTTGTTAACTCTGTCTTTTGTCAGTGATTTGTAAATGTCTAACCTTCATTGAATCCTGCCCCCTTGGGGCATTGTGGTGTCCACTATACCTCCTGATTTATGCCTGTTATGTTCCCAGTATTGTTCCCTCATTAAAAGGAATATGGTTAAGTCCCCATTGGTGGTCTGGCTCTGCTCTATAGGGGAAAGAGAGTCCCTACACCTCCCACAGCACTTGTGCACCTGCTTTGATCCCTTCAATTGGAGAGGGGGCACCTCTTGGAGTACCGCCCAGGTTACATCTCCTTTAGAGGAGAAAAATCATGGATTTTCTCCCTTGAAGGAGAAAAACCTTGGAAACGGCAGGTTTCCCCTTGCAGGCTGGTAGAATTCCAGCCCCTTCCAGGCTGCTTTCAGACACATTTTCTTTTAACTTTGGACACTTCCCAATTAATTTTGAAAAGAGATTTGTAAGAAGATACCTATTGCCTTGTATAACAAAATGGCAAAAGTCATGATGTGTTTTATCCTGTTATTTCATTCAGCAGCTCTGAAGAGTATCGGAGTCCTGATGTATAATGCAATGTATGGCAAAAGAAAAATTATTCAAAATTTTCCACCCTAAGTTAAATATCTGTTTTGCTTGCAGAGGTATTGAACCCGTTTCTAAGACATAAGTGTTGACTAATGTGTGCTGAGGCTTGGTGCATTATATAAATTCTCTTCAACAACCTCCATGTCAAATATTTCACTGTGAAAACCAATTTGGCTCCTGAAAGCAATGGTATGTTTGTTCTAGAAACAGAGTTCCAGCCTGCAGGGGGCTTCTTGGGGATGGGGGGGGTCCATATACATGTGAATGCACACACATACACATGGCAGCCAGGAAGTGTGGTGGAGAGCAGCTCCCGCAGCTTCCTCCACCTAAGTCTATGGGGGCAAGGGCAGGGGGGCACAGGTGATGCATGGGGAGTTGGGAGGGGCATGTGCCCACAGTGGGGTGTGGGATGAAGGGCTGCAGCTAGGCCAGATGAGCTCTGGGCAGGAGCTGCCACCTCTGCAGCCCAGCGAGCAGGACCTGGCACAGGAGGGAGTGGTGCATCACCATGGCCACCTAAATGAAGCCTACAGCCCCCACTTCCTCACACACTGTGGGGTTAGGGCCAGTGGGTTGGCAGTGAGGGGCACTGGCAGGGCCAGGAAGCTGTGGGTCAGGAGTGAGGGGCACTGGTAGGGCATAGGGGGCTGTGGTTTGGGAATGAAGGGCAATGGTATGGGCTGGGGCACGGCACTAGCATATCAGGGCTGCTAAGTGCCACAAAGCAGGGTGGAACAGCTGCAGCTGGACCTGCATCCTGTTGAGTGAAAGGGGTAGGGGGAGCTCTGATTTTTCCATGATAAAGAAACCAAAATCAAATGCCAAAATATATAGGTATTTAGAATTTGTTTCATTATAATGATTGAGGTAGTAGTAGGCATCCAAATTGCTTTAAAATTGTAAATATATCAATAAAACATTGTGTTCAACAATACCCGAGATACCCGTGATATGTATGTATATATATATTAGTGGTGTTTCATTTTAATTGCAGAAAAATACGGATTTTTTTTGGGGGGGGGGGATGTTAATCAGAGAATTTGGGATTTTTAAACAGACAAACCAGGATCCCTGATTATCAGTTCTTCAAGCAGCAGCCTCAAAAACGTTCAAAGTATTTTTCAACAATGACCTACTTCTTTCAAAACCCTGAGGAGCACCACCTCTGGACTTCTTCAACTCAATGCCCTCATGTGGTACTCTCCCTCTTCCTCTAATGATGACTACACCTTCTGCCGGCTCAGTGCTTACTTACTCACCAAGCAACAACCTTCATTGCAATGCAATGAAACTGCAGCTAGTTTTAAAGAGGGAAGGTTTCCCTAAGAGATGACGGAAGAACTTTCCCCTGTCTCTACTCTTTTTTTTCTGGAGAAGGGTTCACACTAATTTAGGGAAGTATGTGCCAGGTGCAAAGCTGCATGCAAAGGAAAACTTCAAAAGATGCCAAGTCCTTACAGTACCAATGAACAGGGGCTCATAACAAAATATAGGCATTAATGAAACTCCAAAAATTTCATGAGGCTGAAGTTAGTTCCTTATTCTCTTTTTTTTTTTTGTTCCCAGTTCCTGGTTCCTTATTCCCAGTTCTTGGTTCCTTTTTCAAAGCTAGTCTTTACACATTTAAAGGTTATTAGTAATGAATTAGACATGCTAAAGAGAGAGAATTTCAGCAGAAGTGTATATTTACTGATAATAATGTAAAAGAATATCATGTATCAAGTACCTTGCCCCAAAAAAAGGCCTGAGATTAGGCTGGGATTATGGGTTTAAATCCTTTTTGGGTCATACCAAGACACACATCTCTGCCACTGGGGGATTCTCCCAAAGAAGCCTGGGCAGGATCCTGCCTGATCTGCATGCCAGGCTACCTACTGACAACCTCTCAGGCCTGAATAAGGAGTTGGGTTTGGGCTGGGATTATGGATGGAAATCCTTCTCGGGTCACCCCAGATTACACATCTCTGCCATCAGGGGACTCTCTCTCAGAAGACTGGGCAGGCCCCTGTCTGATCCAAAGCTTGGTTTTTTTCATCCAGGCTGTCAACTCATAGGCCCTGAGGCCTGAATAAGGAGAAGGGTTTGTGCTGGGATTACAGGTGGAAATCCTTTTTGGTTCACTCCAGACCACACTGTCATTGGGGAGCTCTCTTGAAGAAGCCTGTGCAGGACCCTGCTTGACCTGAAGTTTGGTTTTTGAGTGTCAGCCTGCCAGTTGACACCTACCCTGTAAGGTCTATATGTTGCTGTTCTGCCAGGCACTGGGCAGCATTAAGAATGGCTCCATACAAATACAGGGGTTTTACACCAACTTTTCAAATGTACTTTGTGCCCACCACCCAGAAACTCAGTAAAATAACTTTGAATTGTGTGTTCTAATATGAACAAATCTGTCCACTTGCAAGCAAATGTTAAAATAAAACAGGTTTATTACAAGGGGAAGGGGGAGCAAGGGTAAAGCATAAGCAAAACCTTAACTATTACTCTTTAACTGTAGCTCAAAATTGATCACAGTTATAGCAGCAAACCAAGCCAGGGAGCTACCACCTAGCCCAGTCACTGGGGAAGGGAATCTCATTTAGAGCTGTTATCCAGGGCTTTACCACCTGCACCAGCTTAGTAATAAGTGCTGGGCATGGAGGTCCACCCTGGAGACCCTGTTGCTCCATGCTGCCAGGGGTTGCCACCCTTCTCCTAGGGCTCTACTGCCTATGCCAGCCAAAGTAGCAAAGTAGCAAGGGCTAGATAGGGAGGCCAGCACAGGAGTATAATCTGACCAAACTGGTTTCATTGTACAATTTACTTCCGCTGATATTAGTCATGTTTTAAACATTGTGATTAAGGTGGAATCAAATGGATGATTTTAAATCCCCCTCACAAGTATTAATAGGACAAACTACAGTATTCATGAAATACAAAGGAGTCAGAATTTTTGCCCTTCTGGGCTTCTATCAGTACATGAAAATCTAGGTGATTCTTAAACACCTCTTTTCCTGTTTATAGTGTTCATTTCAAAAGTTAATTATATTCCACTTTAAACTGGGTGGAAAGATTAGAATATCTGCAGATGACTGATGTGGCTTCACAATGAACTGTTTAGTTACCTCCAAGTTAAGAGAAACACATAGACAATGGGAAGAATGATGGGTTACTAAGGAAGTATACATAGGAATAGCAAGCACATGCAGGAAAAAAAACAGAAAAGGAAATACAAAAAATTAGATACAACTAGTAAGGAGTATTAAGGACAGTAAGAGGGGGTTATAGAAATACCTCACAGCAAAAGGAAAGGCCAAGAAAACAAGGGGTCTATTGCTTAGTAGTGGAGATGGTCTGTTTAAAGACAAAGAAGGCAGAGCTACTCAATAACTATTTTGCCTCAGTATCCACAACAAAAACATGTTGAGACCAAATAGTTAACAAAATGAATATGTACAAAGAAGAAGAAGCGTTGCAGATCATGCTATGCAAAGAGTACAGCAAAGAGCTCTTGACAAGCGTGAATAAATTCAAGTTGGCCTGACTAAATTTTTCTTGGGGTACTGAAGGGGCTGAAGAAACATTAGAACTATGGGCAACAATATTTGCAAAGTCACAATAGGTGACCCCCACTGGGGTCAGCAGACCATGCTGGAGGAGCATCATTTGGGGTCTTTTTTTTAAGTCACTCAGGTAAGAATTCTTCCTTTTCCTCCACACTCAGTAGCATGTCCATTCCTTTATTCTCCCCTCCCCTGCCCACTGCTGTTGCTGTCCCTACTGACCCCAGGGTGGCGAATGCTCCAGTCACTTCTGCCCCACACAATCTAGGTTTCATGTGGAGCCAGACTCAGCCAGAGACAGCAGCAGTGGGTGGCAGCAAATGGGTTCTAGGGCTGTGAGAAATTTCGGCAGCCATTTCATTTTGGAGGTGTTTTGGCACCTGAAACATCAAATCTGAAATGAAACGGAAGGCTCCGAAACATCTCTGAAACAAAATGAAACCATCAGAAATGTTTCACATGTTTTGGAATGTTTTGGAGGCACCCCCTGGGAATAGTCCGGCACAGCCCCACTGCCCTCTGTTTAAAGTGCCAGGAGGCTGGGGCTGGGCAGGACAGCCACGGGAGCTTCTCCCACAGCTCCCCCAGCCCAGGGAGAGGCAGGCACAGCTGGAGGAGCTGTGGGAGAAGCTCCCGTGGCTGTCCTGCCCAGCCCCAGCCTCCTGGCACTTAAAAAAAAAAGCCCCTCACTCGCTGGCTATAGCAGTGGCAATCAGAGCCTCTGAGGGCTCATGGCAGAGCCTCCCCATGCAGCACAGGGCAGTGGGGGGCAGCTGTCACACTGCACGGGTGCAGCGTGGCTCGGCAGGGCACCACGTATTGTCTGGGGACCCATCTCATTACTGGCAGTGGATAGACGAGTGCCAGGCTCTGGTGATTCCAGCAGTCAGCCAGAGCCTGGCACTGCTCAGCCCCAGTGGCCCCAGCTTGCAGGTGCCAAGTGGAGGGGGG
>NW_005841835.1:6366624-6367867 GCF_000455745.1 Alligator sinensis
CCTGCCGGGGCAGAGACAGGCACAGCCGTAGAAGCCACAGGAGAACCTACAGCCACCACCGCCTCTCCTTGGCCAATTCGAATCTCCAAAACAGCATTGAAACTCTGAAACAGATTTGGCTGAATCGAAATGGAACAGTGATCCAAAATACTGAAACAAATCACTGTCCTCTGAAATGGCTGAATGCAAAACAAAATATAGCCATTTCGCACAGCCCTAATGGGGTCCCTTCCCTTACACCTGGTCTCAGGCTAGCAGGGAACACTTGGGGGGACTAGGCAGAAGGGAGAACCCACCTGCCACTGTTTCTGTCACTGGCTCAGGCCATCCACTTTTGGGGCTCAGCCACCCCTGCCCCTATCCTTGGAATAATTGGGGACAGCAGCAGTGGTGGGCGAGTGAGTGGAGGGGAGGGAAGAAGAGGTTGGAGAGGAGGAAAGGGGGAGGTGTCACTGACATTGTAGAAGAAGGTGGGAGAATTCACTGGGGGACGGAGACCAAAGCCCTGAGGTAAGTGGGGAAGTGAGTGACGTGGAGGAAGAGCAAGCAGGTGGAGGCAACAAAGGAGGTGTTCTCATACTTCCTGAGAACTCAGGGCAATCAACTAGTTACCTCAGGTGCCTGTACACAAATGGATGGAGCCTGGGAAACAAGCAGGAAGAGCTGGAAGTCCTCACACAGTCACGCAACTATGATGTGATTGGAGTAACAGAGACGGGGTGGGAGCTTACATGACTGGAGCATTGTAATGGATGGGTACAAACTGTTCAGGAAGGACAGGCAGGGGAGAAGAGGAGAAGTAGCTGGACTTTATGTAAAAGAGACATATGATTGCTCAGACCTCCAGTATGAAACTAGAGATAGGCTTGTTGAAAGTCTCTGGGTTAGGGTCAGTGTTACGTCTCAGCTCTGTGTTCTTGGGCAACCCTGGTACAGGATGCAGTCTGTCTGACTTACAAAGGACTCACCCCCACTCCTCCCTCCGCTCCTCTACCTAAATGAAACTGATTAAGATGCAGTGAGAGACGCACCTAAGACCCTCACCAGATAAGGGTGACAAGAGTGAATCAACTGCCCTAGGTCTCATTTACATCCAAGATGGAACCAGATGACTATTCATTTACATGAGAGATGGAAAACAGAAAGCCTGAAGCAGAGACTGCAGTGAATTCTGGGACCAGAGAAGCAGGAGAGCGCTGCATGATGGGGAATCTGTGCTTCAAATGTTAATCAACCCATGTTC
>NW_005841835.1:6369207-6399716 GCF_000455745.1 Alligator sinensis
GGCCAGGTCAGGCGTGTCATGTTAATTTGTGTGTGTTTGTGTGTATGACTGATTTGGTGACTGGAGGAACCCAGTCCCATTGAGATTGAGTCCTGCAAGATAGCTCCACTGGGGGTGAGGGCTTGCAGAAGGGAGAAATACAGCTCCGTATAGTAACACAAGCAGCACATTGACAGAATCACCAAGACCCTAGAAACTATCCCTAATAAATGAGCACACCCCAAAGTATTGGGCAGATTTGGTAACATCAGAGGAGAGAGCAACAAGGGTGATGTCAGAGTCGGGTCTGCTATAAACCACCAGACCAGGAGGAAGTAGTGAATGAGGCTTTCTTCAAACAGCTAGTGGAAGCTTCCTGATCACAGGCCCTGGTTCTCATGGGGGCTTGCAGTCACCCTGACATCTGCTGGGAGGGCAATACAGCCATGCATAGGCAATCCAGGAAGTTTTTGGAGATGTTGGAGACAACTTCCTGGTGCAAGTGCTGGAGCAGCCAACTAAGGGCCATGCTTTACAAGACCTACTGCTCACAAACGGAAGAATTAGTGGGGAATGTAGAAGTGGATGGCAACTTGGGCAGCAGTGACCATGACATGATTGAGTTTAGGATCCTGAGGAAAGGAAGAATAGAGAGCAGCAGGACCCTGGACTTCAGAAAAGCAGACTTCAACTCGCTCAGAGAACTCATGGGCAGGATCCCCTGGGAAGCCAGTCTGAGGGGGAGAAGAGTCCAGGAGAGCTGGTTGTACTTTAAAGAAGCCTTACTGAAAGTGCAGGAACAAACCATCCCAATGTCCAGGAAGACTAACAAGTATGGCAGAAGACCAGCTTGGCTTAACAGAGACCTCTTCAGTAAACTAAATCATGCAAAGGAAGCTTATAAGAAGTGGAAACCTGGACAACCAACTAGGGGAAAGTATAAGAGTATTGCTCAGGCATGCAAGGATGAAGTCAGGAAGGCCAAAGTGCAACTGGAGTTGCAGCTAGCAAGGGATGTGAGGGGTAACAAGAAGGGTTTGTACAAGTACGTCAGTAACAAGAAGATCAAGGAATGTGGGTCCCTTACTGAATGGGGGGAGGGAACCTAGTGACAGAGGATTCAGAAAAGGCTGAAGTAGTCAATGGTTTTTTCACCTTAATCTTCAGAGGCAAGGTCAGCTCTCAGACTACTGCATCTGACAGCAGTGTTTGGGGAGGAGGTGAGCAGCCAAAAATGTTGAAAAACAGGTTAGGAACTATTTAGAAAAGCTGGACATATACAAGTCCATGGGGCCAGATGGGATACACCTGAAGGTACTGAAGGAGTTGGCTGATGTGACTGCAGAGCTGCTGGCCATCAACTTTGAAATTGTGTGGCAATTGGGTGATTAGGAACAGTCAACATGGATTCACTAAGGGCAAGTCATTCCTGACCAACCTGATTGCCTTCTATGATGAGATGACTGGCTCTGTGGATGTGGTTTACCTTGGTTTTAGCAAGGCTTTTGATATGGTCTCCCATAACATTCTTGCAGGCAATTAAGTAAGTATGGGTTGGATGAATGGACTGTAAAGTGGATGGAAAGCTGGCTGGAGCATCAGGCTCAGAGGGTAGTAATCAATGGCTTGATGTCTACTTGGCAGCAGTGGAGTGCTCCAGGGGTCCGTCTTGGGGCCAGTTTTGTTCAATATGTTCATCAATGACCTGGAAGATGGCATAGAGTGCACTCTCAGCAAGTCTACAGGTGACAACAAGCTGGGGGGAGTGGTAGATATGCTGGAGGGTAGGCATAGGATTCAGAATGACCTAGACAAATTGGGGGATTGAGGCAAAAGAAATCTCATGAGGTTCAAAAAGGACAAGTGCAAAGTCCTGCACTTAGGACGGAACAGTCCCATGCACTGGTACAGGCTGGGGGCTGACTGGCTGGGCAGCAGCTCTGCAGAAAAGGACCTGGGGGTTACAGTGGACAATAAGCTGAATGTGAGCCAGTGCTCTTGTTGCAAAGAAGCCTAACAACATACTGGGCTGTGCTGGGAGGAGTGTTGCCAGCAGGTCAAGGGAAGTGATTGTTCCCCTCTATTCAGGACTGATAAGGTCACATCTGGAGTACTGTGTTCAGTTTTGGGACCCCCTACTACAGAAAGGATGTGGAGAAATTGGAGAGAGTCCAACAGAGGGCAACAAAAATGATGAGGGGGATGTGGGACATGAGTGACTTATGAGGAGAGGCTGAAAGAACTGGGCTTATGTAGTCTGCAGAAGAGAAGACTGAGAGGGGACTTAATAGCAGCCTTCAACTACTTGAAGCAGAGTTCGAAAGAGGATGGAGTGGTGGAGTGCTCTCAGTGGTGACAGGTGACAGAACAAGGAGCAATGGTCTCAAGTTGCAGGAAGGAAGTTTAGATTAGATATTAGGAAGAATTTTCTCACTAGGAGAGTAGTAAAACATTTGAACAGGTTACCCAGTGAGGTTGTGGATTCTGCATCTTTGGAGATTTTTAAGATCCAGCTAGACAAAGCTTTGGCTGGGATGATCTAGTTGAGGATGCTCCTGCTTTGAGCAGGGGGTTGGACTAGATGACCTCCTGAGGTCCCTTTCAACCCTAATTTTCTATGATTCTATGAATTCTTACCTGATTCAGGAATTTCAAAAAAGTCTCTGGCTGCTGGTCTTTCAACATTGTTGACTAAAAGGCAGGGTGCATCCATACTGCTGCACTCCCTCTGGATGCAGTCTCAGAGAACCGGAGATAGGTATGGGCAGATCTCCGGTTTTGAAGGGGGTGGGGGCTGCATATGGTGTTGTGCATTATTGCATATGATACAACTCAATTTTTCTCCAGGTAAAAAAGAAACTAGAAGCTTCTAATATGCTAGGGGCCTACGGCTATATTATTTAATTTAAGGTGGATGCAAAAAAAAATAAGTTTATTGGAAAATGCATTAATTTGCTATATCATATATTATTTATTAAAAACACAACAAATGAGGCAAAATAATAAAAATGTTGTTTCTTTAGTTCTGTGGTCACTGGAATTAAATGTACATCTTGTTCAGGTTCCTAAAACAAAATAAAGCCTTCTTGAGCTACTTGACAGTGCATCCAGTGCTTCACTGAAAATTATTTCCATGCCTGAGTTAATGTTCACTTGAATTTAATGTTTCCACACCTAAGTTAATGTTTTTAGCTAGAATTAAAAATAGTCAGTCGCGCTGTGAAATAGAAGCTACATTAACAGAAGCAGCGAACAGATAGCAGAATTATAGGAGAAAGAATAGCTTGAGTAATAGTTCATTAACATCCCTCGCTCCTATTTTAAATGGTCTTAACACCTATGGAAAGAAGAATTTAGAAGGAATGGGTAGATTAAAATGAACTATGAAGTTAAGTGATTTTTCTCATTGCTGCCTGCCTGCAAATACTGCTGCCACTACCAGCAAGTTGGTTTTAGACTTTGGGCAGAGCAGGAATTAAAAATGGGGTGGGGGTGCAACTGTACCATTGGACCCCCCCTGGATCCACCCCTGGAGACAGGTACCTATCTTTAAAAAAGACGAAAAAGGAAGACTCGGAATTATAGGCTGGTCAGCTTGACTTCAGTAGCTGGGAAGTTACAGGAACAAATTATAAAGTGGTTAATTAGTAAACACATGGAGAAGGATGGGATGATCACTAACAGCCAATGTAAATTTGTTAACAAGAAATCATGCCAAGCTAACTAGGTTTCCTTGATCAACAAGGTAACAATTTGGTTGAGGGGAGTGCAGGGAACCTAGTATACTTGGACTCTAGTGAGGTTTTTGATAGACTCCCACACAACAGTCTTGTAACCCAACTACAGAAATGTGGGTTAGATAGAATTACTGTTAGGTAGATACATAACTTTTACCAGCCACAAGCAGAGGGTAACTATAAATGGATCAATTTCAGAGTATCAAGAGGTTCCACAGAGGTCTGTCCTGGGTCCACTTTTATTAATGATTTTGACACAAGAATAGGGAGCTTCCAGAACAAGTTTGTAGATGAGACAGAACTGGAAGGGCTTGCAAACTTGGGAGGATAGAATTAGAATTCAAAAGGATTTTGATAGACAGGAAAGCTGGGCACACTTAGAGAAGTAAAACCCAATGCAAAATGTTGAATAGGAGATGATAAGCTATGTGGTAGCATTGCTGAGAAAGATCTGGGGGGTTTGGTGCATCCTGGATTCAACATAAGCCGACAATGCGATGCAGTTGCTGAAAAAAACAAATGCAGTTTTAGGTTGTTAACAGGAGTGTTAGGTGTTAGACATGTGACATCTTAACTGCCCAGATGCTTCCTCTGAAAGGAGCATAAGGCACACCGGTACTCTTTGTGTGATCTACCTGACTTATGGGGTTGCAAAGCTGGAGGAAAAGCAGTGGTGGTGTATAAGTACAGTCATACAACTGCATGCCACATAAAATGCTATCTGTTAGGAAAAAATCTATACACCAGCTATCTTTTGTTATCACAGGACAGTTGCACCCATTTAATATGAAATGTCATGTCTTTTCTGTTAATGTCATGTGAGCGACACATTTGTGTTCCCTCAAACTGCGCTTACAGTTGACAGATGGGGCCTGAGTGAGATTTTTTGCATTTTGTACTAAACAATGTGGCCAAAGTCCACTTTGTCACTTAACTTTCAAGCAGACTTGCTGAAGCGAATGAATGCTTCTGTGTCTTGCTATGGAAGAGGCAATTGTGGAGCACTGCTCACCTACTCTGGCTAGAATAGACAGAATTATGCTAAGTTGTCTGTACTTGGGATTTACTGTCCTATCTTTAAATGTTTTGCTTGGGTGTTATCTTGGATGTATTTATCAGTGGCAGCAAAATTTGAGGGGGAGAGATCCATTTTGTTGATTTGATTGTCTTTTCAGCTGCATTTTTCTTAATTAACATTAATAGAAAAAAATCTTAGTACTTAAACTGGGCTGACAATTACTGAGCTTGACTGTAGTGGGTGAGCTGTTATACAATGGTACCTAAGAAATATAGTAGAAACCGATTCTTTGAATGATTAGGTTCCTAGCTTTCATGCAAAGATGAGTTTGCCTGGTGTTTGGGGCATACAGACCCTTAGCCAATGGCTACAGGGTATGGTGCTTTCTAGCTATTTGTTGCAGCTTTTATTTCAAAGGTCACTCCTTTTCTGATCAGCTGTGTTGGACATCTGATGAGTTCCAGCTGAATGGAGAAGTGGTGTCCTTTGAAATAAAAAGTGTAGCAAACAGTTGAGTAGCCTGTTTTTAATTTGGGAATTTGAATCGCCTGGATACAAATTATAACTGTATAATTGCTGTAACAATATAATCTGTTGCTAAACACTATTTGGGTGACTTATTGGTGGATGTAGCCCTCTGTTGTTGCTTGCTTCTTTGATATCGCCTTTCAAACAGTAGCAGATTAATCCCAGCAACGTGGATTTTAATGTGAGGAGGAAGAAAATCTGAATGTCAGTTCCAATTGACTGTCAATGGAAGAATGGAATGTATCTCCATCTTGAAAATGTTTGGCAATTTTGGGGCATTCGTTTATGTTTTCAGGAATTCCTGACAATTATTCTTCAAGAAATGGAATGAAATCAGCAGGTTTGTATGTAAACTTTTATAATACAGTTCACTGGTAGCCTTTTCAAACCATCATTGATTCTTTTGAAGGAAGTAGGATATTTAGCTCCATTTTTATTTCCTTATTGACAGATGTCCTTATTGCTCCTCAGACCACCATAACATGCAGGAAATGATCATTCTGCTCAAAGTTTGAATGAATTATACTATCACAATCAAGTCAGGGAAAAGTTGCATTTCATATAGATCTGGCAAATCTGTTCACACCCAGAAGTTAACAAGGGTTACTAGCAAGGCTATAACTAGTAGTGACTAGAGTTTAGACAAAGCAATGCCATCATCTTTTAAGCAGAACTCGTTCACGGAAATGAATCGGAAGTCCGTTCACACTCCATGGCATGACCTAGTCCTCTGTTTGGTTAATGAGTGCTGGATATAACACTGAGGCTGGGGCCAGTTTCTCTACCATTGCTATCTCTTATGGTTCTCCATCATACCTCCCATGGTGCAGAGTGTTAATATTATATCATCTATGTCCAGTATTATGATTCTGCCTCTTCTTTGCAATTAATGGCATTTTAAAAAAATGTCTGAAGACACATTTCCCCCATGACTTGTTTGTTTCTCAGCCTGACCTCACTTTTATCACATTTTTTGCATCACAACCTTTCTCATCTCTCTAAAGATGTGCCTGTTAGCCTTGGCTCTGCCGTTTCAGGTCCCAGAACTGCTCGGACTAGAAACTCTGGATTCATTGCAGTAATACACTGCATAAATACCATGCCAGTGGCCTAAAGACTGAATGCACTGTGAATGTTTTGCTGTCATGCCTGGAGCACTAGATAATACATTGTAGGGAAGTGTGATAAACTCAATGTCTTCCGATAATGCTGCTAAAGAAATTTTAGCTAATCCCTGACAGCAAATAGTAAGAACTGGGTAAAACAGCAACAGCGTGTAGGGTAGCTGTTACTGCCAAGTCCAAAGTTGTGGTGAGCTGGCGTAATATTTTGCGACCTCAAACATCTAGAATTTATAGACTAATTTTCAGTTAACATCTAATTTCTACCCATACAGCCTACAGAACTGAATATGTAGTGTAAAACATGCACAATACAGGGAAGATATGGCAATGTTAATAATGGAGCTGATTTCAATGGTACAATGGAAATATCAGCAACCTGCTTCCAGGACTGTTTTCTTTGTGGAGTAGGAAGGCAATAACCATTTTTAGTGGTGTATGGGTTTAATGACAGCTTTGAAAGTCTTTCCAGGAACACTTTGTGCATGTTTTTCCATACTACAACTGATTTGCATAGCAAAATGAAATCTAGCAAAAAATCTGACTATTCTGGGATGCAACAAACCCAGATTTGACCTGTCTGAATTTCCTTGCAAGGTATGAAGGCAGTACTTCAGTGTGTGCTGTTCATGTTGCTCTCACAGTTCCTTTGCAAACCACACTTCACATTCTACATGGCCTACTATAATTTCTGTCTGATGAAAGATGTAGGGACACAACTGGTCCTGTGTTGAGCAATAAGTGTCCTGATCACCATGCAAGCATCAGTGAGACATGCTGTTGTGCCTTATATTGCTTATGTGGCTTTCATGTGCTTATAGGTGTTACACATTACAGATAGCCATTTATCCTAAAAAATTAAATTAATAAGGCAGAGCCAGGAAAAGGTTCTCAGATGTATCCTTAGTGGGAAACTGCTATTCATGTGAAAAAAGCTGTAATGCTGATGGCATGAAGCCAAGCCAATTTTCACTAATGATCTGAACTGATTATAATTGTGCCCATGATAAATGGGCATAAGTGTAAGGTACTGTGCTTTTGAATCCTTCATTTATGTTCATTATTGCTTTAGTATGCTGGTACGTTTCATAAATCCAAAGTTGTTGTGTTTGTCTAAGTCACATCATCACTGATCTTTTCTGCTCTTGGCAACAGAAGTGATTTTATCATGAGCCTTGTGGGAGCAGTTGAGAATCTCAGTTTCCATTTACAAAAAAGAGTAAGCTTTATCCCTCCTGACTGCAAAGTTTTATAATGTGACCCCTAAATGCTCCAGAACAGAAGACAAAAACAGACCCCCTTTTTTTTTTTTTCTTGAGTCCTAGGATGTTTTGGGGCTTGGTTAGTGATTTTTGAAGGCTTGATATTAATAAAACTCTCTTCTGACTTCCCCTCCTTTGGTGCTTCTGATTTTCTGCCTGCACCTTGCTTCACTTTTCTCTTTCAGCTTCTCATTCTGCCTGCCCTAGACATCTCCAGCCTGATCTTCTTGCCCTCCTGCCTCTTCTAAAAGTTCCTGTTTCCTCATTCATCTGAACCCCCGAAAGGCAGATTCCCTCTCAGTTTTCATTGCCCCTGGTTTTGAGGCTAAGTGTGAGTGTGTTCATTTTGTAGTATATGGATGTATTTATTTTATCTTTATTTATAATTAATCCTAGTTATCAAATAATACATTTAGCATTAAAGATGCATCTAATCTCATAAAATATATATAGACATGGATATTTAACTTTGATCAAGGGTGCTCCCTTGACTCAAGTCAATGCCCACAGGCTTGTGGGTTTTTTTTTCCCCTTCCTTTCAGTCTCTGACTTGTTTTTATGTTGTGAAGTTAAGCTTTTGTGTTTCTTCATCTCTATATAATAATCCACCCCTCTTTTTCCTCAGAACTCTGCATAATGCAAATCTCTTTATCTTCTACTCACCTCTACTCTTATATGTTAAATTATTCCAAATTTGTTCTTGTGTGTAAGCTCATAGAACTAGCACTTAATACACAACATTTCTTGACATTTCTGTTTTGAAGGCGGGAGAAGATTTGTTTTTTCCTTTTTTTTTTTTTTTTTTTAAGCAAACTCCAGGAATTTCCACCAAATGTCTATGTAAGCATTATTTTTTCCATATCCCCTGTAGAACATTGACTTGTTAGGATAAATTCTCCATTACTAAAACTTCCCAAACATTTTGAAACTAGTTGGTGATTTTAGGGGTATTGCTTCTCTTCCAGGTTTTTGCAACTAATTCTTACAGCTAATAGAAGCGGAGTGATCACTTCCTTATGAATCTTATATGCTGCAGAATTCTCAGGAAGGTTCAGTAAAAACCCTAAGGGGTTCTCTCATATTTGGCATTCAGTTATTTCCTTCACCCAAAACTTCTTCCAGAACAGTGTGGTTCTGGGACACGTCTGGTCTGAACCCCAGTTCTAGGATCAATGTCCCTTATGCCAGCTATCCTCCACCGGTTAGCAGAAATCCCAGACTCGGCATGTCTTCAGCTATTTGTTACTGGTAGACTCTAGTCTTCAAGCCACCCAGCTCAACTGTTCTCTCTCTTTCCACTACCAAGCGCCTAGCTCGGTGCCTCCATACACAATCACACTACTTCTGCTATGGAGGTCGTGCTTTCAGTTCCCTTTCTGGGGAAGACTGGGCCTCTGTCCTCTTACTTTTGAACTAGTGGGCTCCAGCAAGGTCCAATCACTGTTGACTCATTTCCCCACCTGACCCCCTGTAGCTGGGGAATCGCCAGAGCCTGGAGCTCCAGTCACTTCCAGGTTTGCCCCAGTCTCCTGTCATGGCAGCTGGCCACAGGCATGGGTCACTCTGGGTCAGAAGGGGGCTCAGCTGGCTCCAGGAAACCCGTTTGTCCCCAGGAAAGGGATTCATTCCCCACTGCATACTGGTAAATCTCCCAGTGGTGGGGTAGGACTTTGGTGTGGTTCTTTGCCCTGGGAAGCAGCAAGCCGACCGTTGTAGTCGGGATCCCTTGCGTAACAGGGGCTGGGAACTGGCTCTCTGTTACACAGCATATGGATGAGAACAGTGGTGATTATAACAGATCGACTGGCAGGCTGTATTAGCAGTGCCTGGTCCACCTGCAGGCTGGATGCAGCTGGTGTTCCTGATCTGGCACCTGAGTGGGCACAGCGGGCACCATTTGGCCATATGGAGAGGGACAGGGGGGCAGACTGGCCCCAACGCAGCCCCACAGGGGAAAGGAGCTTGACCCTGGCCTGTGAAGAGGGAAGGGGCATCGTCTGTCCCTGTGGGGCTGGTGGGGAGATGCATGCCCCGGGTCCAACCCAGCCTGCAGGAAGGGAAGTAGGTATGGCCCAGCCCTGCCGGGGGCGGGGGGTGTTGCCAGGTCCCCGCCCAGCCACACATGTAAAGGGGAGGTGGCCGAGACCTGTGGGTGAGGGGGAGATGGCCAGGTCCCAACTTGGCCCCATGGGGGAAAAGGGGTTTTGCCCAGCCTCAGTGGGAGGGATGAAGGCATGGTCCAGCCCAGCAGGGGAAGGGGGCATGGCCAGGCCCCAACCCAGCTCAGTGTTTTAGAATTTGGCCACTTGGCCATTTGGCCATATTAATGGTCACTGCTCTCCCACCACCACATTTTCTGATCTGTGGGGAGCCCTGCAGGCCAGATGTGATGGCTCTACAGGCTGCATTTGGCTCATGGGCTGGAGGTTGAGCACCCTTACATTAGAATATACAGCTGATATCCAGTTCTGAAATTCTGGTCCCAGTCTAACAGCCTCTGAAATCCCATTTCCATTTAAAAACTCACAACTGACTCTCAAGGTTTTTCAGCATTCAGTGATAGAAGCAAGTGGGGTTTATTAGTTAAGTCTACATGAAAAATATGATCTAATACTCTGGATATTATCAGTAAATTGCCTATTCATTATGATCTCTGTTTGGTCTATATTAATATATTTAGGGAGTATTTTAAAAACATCTGTTTTGTAAGACTGATGCAAAAATCCTTGCATCTTGGTTTAATAAAGATATAGGTTTGTATGAGGAACAAATAGAGACTTATTTGGTTTGGGGATTACTACAATATGTGCTTCTCTTTAGGTATTAGGAGTCTTTTTCTTCTTCAATATCTCATTAAAAACTTCTGATGCATGCACTAATTCTGCTATAAAATTTTGTAAAAGCTGGGAGAGGCCCCATGAAAAACTTAATTATATCTAGCATCTCTTCTGGTTTATTGCCCTCTTCTAAAACCCCTTTGTCCTCAGGTTCTAATCCAGGCAAATGTGCTTTAATGAGGTATTCATGTATTTGTTTAGAATTTGCTGGTTCTAAAGAAAAATATTTTTAATAATAACTTGCAAATGCTTCACATATGGTGTTTGAGCCATTTACTAAGTCATTTGGAGGTATCCAGACAGGTGGTATAATTTATTTACTTTTAAAAGAAATATTTGTGAATAGTCTCTTCCTTTTATTTCCTTATACAAAATATCAATATTATGAGAATCATATTTACACAGTATTTCATGATATAACGGTTTTGTATATCTAACTGTTTTTCTCCCTTTTCAGTGGCCATGTCTACACGTGCGATTCAGGCAAAGCAATAAATTCTGGAGTTTATTGCCTCTTGAAGGAATGCTCGGGATTGCAGCATGTTGAGCAGGGTCTGAGCAGCCCCAGCTGGCCCGCATGAATGCTCGGGATTGCAGCATGTTGAGCAGGGTCTGAGCAGCCCCAGCTGGCCCGGGACCCTGGAGGTCAGCCTGCTGGCCTGGGGCTGCTCCCTCCTCCCTCAATGTGATGCAGAGGGGCTGGCTGGGGCATGAGGATGCTTCAGTGTGGGGCAGGCAGCCCCAGCACTGAAGCACTCTTGTGCCCCAGCCAGCCGGGGCAGTATCTATACATGCGCTGTTTTTTGCTGTACCGCAGGATGGTACTTGTACTTGTATTTACAAGTACTATCCTGCTGTGGAGAAAATTAGTTTACTCCAACTTAATAGAGGCACATGTGTAGACACTGAGACATTTACTGTGAAGCTAATTAGTCTATGGCGCAGTAAACATTTCATATAGATGTTTTTAGTTGTTTTTAGTTTCTATTAATTTTATAATCTTCATATGCTTTCTGTGATAGAAAGACTTAAAAAAATAATCAACCTCACTAGTCAGATTTTGCCTTACCTCTCTCTTAATTTTTCTTAGGTGAGACTCTTTACTTATTAGGTTGCCTTTAATGCAGGGGTGAGCAATTATTTTGGGCAGAGGGCCACTTACTGAGTTTTACAAGCTGTCGAGGTCTTCATGGGTAGCCCCACCCCTTGCCAGGTGCTCTGCCCTGTGGTTGCCATCTTGGGACCAGAAGTCCTGCCTTCTAACCTCTGACCTTTGCCACCGGAAGTCCCTTCTCTCGCCCCTGGAAGTACTCCTTTGGGGAAGAGGGTTTGCCATCTTAGAATGGGGGGAAAAATAAACAAATTAGATACTAAAAATCAAACATCCATAAAAATATATTTTAATTTAATTAAAAAAATATTTTTGTCCTGATTTGTGTGTTTGTGCTGTATATGTAGCAGTGATTTCATAATAGCTCAGTCTTACTCTTGTATATTGTGTGGGGTGTGCAGCGGTTTCAGGGTTGTGGGTGGGTGTGGGGTTTGTGGGGAGCTGTGGGTGTGTGTGTGGATGTGGATGGGTGGGTGTGGGGGGTTTATGGGGATGTGTGGGTATGGTATTTTGGGGTGTGTGATTGTGTGTGGGGGAGGGTATGGCTGTGGGGTTTGCAGGAAGGGTTTGAGAGTACGTGGAGTGTGCATAGGAACCTCCCTGCGTGTGCCCCCCTGAGCTGGTCAGGATCTGCCCATGCCCCGCAACAGCCCACAACCCAAGCACCACCTACATGCATAGACCCAGCTCACCCCACACACTCTCTGCACCACCTGGCCATGGCATGCCCTGCTGCCCCTGGGCATGCAGCGGTAGTGGTGGGGACCAGTGCGTGCAGCCACAACCCTGCACACTCCATGCTGGCTCTGGGCTCACCCATCCAGGCTAAGCAGTGGCAGCAGCAGATGAGCAGAAATTGCTACTCAGCATGGGAGAAAGTGACCCCTCCCCCTCGCTGCTGCCGGGCAGTTTTTGGTGTGGCTGCCCGGAGCCTGTGCCACACTGCCCTGCAGCTCCATCACTGCCACCTGTGAGCTGCCCTGCAGCTGCTCCACTGCCACCACTACCACGCTGGGCAGCTCAGAGAAGGCGGTGATGGAGCTGCAGGGTAGGCACATGGTGCAGGCTCCAGGAGGCCGCAACAAAAATTGCCCAGTGACAGCAAGGAGCAGGAGCTGCTTTCCCCTGCGCCAAGCAGCAGTTTCTGTCCAGCTGCTGCTGCCACTGCTGCTGCTGCTCAGTCTAGATGGGCAAGCCTGGAGCCTGTGCTGGGGCCCAGGCTCAGCAGTGGTGGTGTGGGAGAGAAACTGCTGCTCAGCATGGGGGGGAAAGCAGCCCCTCCCCCTTCCAGCACTTTCTGGTGCAGCTGCTTGGAGCCCCCATAGGGCTGCCCTGTGTCTGCTCTGCTCTGCCACTGCTGCCCCATGGGGCAGCCCAGAAGCTGCGGTGATGTGGCAGAGACAGGGCAGCCCTGTGAGGGCTTTGGGAAGCTGCACCAGGAAGTGCTGGTGAGGGGGAGGGGCCGCTTTCTCCCCACGCTGAGCAGCAGTTTGTCCCGTACTGCTGCTGCTCAGCCCTGCCTGTACTAGGGGGAGGGGGGCTGGGTGTGAGCGGGCATGTGGGAGCACAGCAACGGCCAGATAGGAGCGTGGGTACTGCCCTGGTGTCCCAGGGCCATTGCTGGTGGGGCTCAGAGCAGGGTGGCAGGAGTGCGGGGTCCTGGCTGGCAGGGGCCCTATGGAGCCAGGTCAGATCCCCTCTCTCCCTGCTGGTGCAGCCCAGCCTAGCTCCTGCACCATGTGGCTCCTGGCTGCGTGGCCATGACCGCAGGACTCAGCAGGAGCTGACCCAGCCCTGAGGACTGGGGCAATTGCCCATGGTCCTCCCCTGCCACCCATGCCCCATTCTTACCTGAATTTCCCACTCCAGCACAGGCAGGCATGAACAGCCTCATTGTCTCAGGCCAGAAGCCTCTGCTAGGCAGGAGCTTCTGGTGGGGCTGGGCAGGCCTTGCTGCTACTGGGTCCTGCCGTGGCTTCCCCTAGGTCCTAGTGCCCCTGGCTTCTGCCATCTTTGACAAGCGGCCTGGGGCAGATAAATATAAATTTTCTAAATTTTTTAGGGCCCCCACAGGCCAGATAGAATGGCTTGGTGTGCCAGATCTGGCCCATGGGCAGTATTTTGCCCACCCCTGCTCTAATGGCTGCCTTGAAAGCATCTCTGTAACAGGGCAATGGTCTCCTTGCCAGCCAGGCTGAAGCTCACTCACAGGCATACATCACGGGCAAAGGGTCATGGTGTAGGCTCTGAAGATGCATGGCTGGTTGCCTGGAGATTGGCTGAACCTGAAGTGGTTGGCTTGGACAGTGGGCTGCTTTGTACACCTGGAGCAGGCTCCCATTGGCTTCTGGGAATTCTGCTAGAAGCTTAAAGGAGCTACTGGCATATTTCCAGTTTTCCCCAGAGAGGGGAAGGCATGAGACAAGTCTGGATCATGCAAACCACATGGAGCCATGGAAGCTGGAGCAAGAGCTGGAATGCAGAGCTGGAAACCAGTGCTCAAAGCTAGAGCTGGAACCTGGAGCCAGGGGTAAAGCCAGATCTAGGGGATAGCCCAAACTAGGGCAAAGATGGGGCCTAAGGAAGGGATGCCTCACAGCAGAGTAATAGCTGCAGGGAGTGGCAGAGACCAGTGAGTGAACGGGGACTGGTGATGATGGACTAAGACTTACTGAGTAGATGGGTGAATGCATTGGTGAACCAGTGGGTGATAAAACTGTGAATTAATGGGGTTGTTAATTGAATTAAGGCCTGGGGAGGGGGTGGGGGGGTAGTCATGGACTATGCAGTAGTGAAGTGTGAAGATAGTTGATAAGTGGATGAGTTGACGAGTAGTAGAAAGAATAACAGAGGGTAGAGATGACATTGAGTTAAACAAGCCGGTACTCAGTGGTGGGTCATTTGAGGACTCCTGGGGAGGGATGCCCATTATGGGTGATGGATGAGGGGAAACCTAAACTTAGAAAAAGGGGCCAGGCTCTGTGTGGCCAGATTGGCGTCACTATTGCCCTGGGAGTCTCCCTGGGCCCCAGGTAAGGCTGCTAGGGCCAGCACCTGTGATGGCCCCAGCCTTTCCTACCCCACCCAGGACAATATGCAGCATGCTGGAACACGTGTGTAGGGGCATGCCCTGGGGCACAAAGCAGTGGCACAATATGTGCTGCTATTATTTGTACTACAGCAAATGCATGCTCTTGCATGTGTGTGCTCATCTGGACGCGCCCTATGAGGCCAGTCCTTCCCCCCAGGGGATATACTTGTTTTGTATGTAGGTCATTCTGTCATTAGTTACAGCCATTCTGATTCCAAGCTGTTTTGCAATGTGCCACAGACTAGCCCTTTTCTCTCCCTCTTTGCATTATGTAGCTTTTATTGAGCTGTTTCTCAACCCCCTGAAGTTAGTAGGTTTTCTCTTCTTCTATGTTTATTTCTAATTTCTATTATTATTGTTGTCTAAATAAACAACAAGCTAACACTTACCCTGCTCCGCAGCTTTTACACAGTATAAACAACAAACACTTTATCGCATTCCTCAGGAAAAATAATTCACATGTTTAATGTTTGCACAACTACACAACTACAGTGGAAATTCAGGGTATGACATTGGGATGCAGTGGTCAGTCTAAGGGACTGTCTATATAAGTACCACCAGCATCATCCTTATGGCCAACCCTGCTGTGAATTTATACTGTAAACCCCAAACCCTGATTCTCACTGGCCCTTTCACCCAATTCCAGAAGTTCAGGTGAACTTCAGTGTCTGAGGTAATGTCAGAGAGAGGTAGTCAGCTGTGTTTGTACACTGCCTTCTGAACAACTTATACACCTTTATAAACCCAAATTCACTTCTCCTCCTAGCCTGTCCCTTCTCCTCAATCTGTGCAAAGGCAGCCATCTGTGCACTAGAGAGCTCGAGCACAGGAAATTTGCCAACCCCAATTTTTTTCTCCCATTTTGTACTTCTCTTCTACTTTACTGCCTGAAAGGTAGGTTGTGCCAATGAACTTCCTGTGCACTTGCTTCTCTTGTAATTTCTGTGAAGTCCACCCAAATTTTAGCAGCAAATCTGGCCAGTGTGCTGCCACTTGGTTCAGAGTTCAGAGCCATGTTCTTATGAAGATCTGGAAGGGGTGTACCAGGTCCATGATATCAGCTGGAAGCCCCAAATTATAATAATGCCATATCTGAGAGGTGAGTGGTCCTTGGGATCTGCAGGACTGGATTTTGGTGCCAGAACCAGATAAAGAACTACAAAAAGCTCTCCAGGAGTGCTCCAGTAACCTTTTCCATGAGGAATGTTGAGTCTCGCTGGTTTTCCCAGTACAGACTCCCCTCATCTCCCATGACCCTGCTTTGCAGCCAGCCACTGTGAGTATTAAAGTGAGAAAAAACAGTTTTTGAGGCATCTGAAGGTGGTTCTGGGAACTGTGAAGTCCCTGGATCAGTCACTTCTGGATGCTGTCCACATCAGTATCTTGGAGATTTCTCTGAGTGTTCTCAGCAGCTACCCCAAAACTGAGGATACTAGGGAGCATCAGCCTGGTACATAGTTTTAATTATTTCTTTTCCTGCTTGAAAAGATGGGGAAGGATTTCCTTTATTGGTTTTGAAGTTGGGGAAGCCTTCTGCTTGTATAGGATATTACTGACTTCAGCCTAGAGTGGAAACCATGTAAATAATTCACACAGCCGAAACCTCCATTCCCCTCCCCAACAAAACTTAAAAAAACAACCCTTCCACTTGCCTTTGAAGAGTTAAAACAAAATGGAATCCAAATGACATTTTTTTTTCTGTGGAGCATGACCTTAGCATATCATATGCAAACCACATGGCCCCGTATCTTATAGGGCTGTTCATAGCAACCCATTTGCTTTTTTGTGAATAAATGTCTGCATTTTGCATTAGTCTGGCACTACACTGCCAACTTCAGTGGTAGTTAACCATATTGTTCTTAATATTGCTGGTGAGGCATTTTCAGCAGAACTACTCAATGGGTAGCTTTCTTTTTCCACAGAAAGCCCTCTTGAAGGATTGAAGGGATCAATGATTTTTCACAGAGGGCCCAGTCGTTGGGTTCAGCTGCTTTAGAGATTGTGTGTTCCTCTCCGTGGGTGAGGTGTGAGTGATTCTTTGCCAACTATATTGGTTGAGTGTCTGCCCCCACCGATAGTTTGACAACAATTCCTCAACATTGTCTAGTTGGACGGTTTCTTGCTATTCTTCCTGGTCGTTATCCTCTCTTGGGAAGTGATGTTGAGCATTTGGAGAGCAGGAGTTCTAACCAGTTGGGTTAGCTTAATTGGAAGGGCAAACCACGCTGAAGTTCCTTGGTAGCTAACAATAATCTTCCAGAAGCCATTCTGAACCACCAGAAGGTTTTCAGCTTAGGCAGATCACTGAGGATATATGACTGAAAAGGAACAGGGCTGTAAAAGGCTGCAAAGGCACAGCCCTTCTTGAAAAGAATGATTAAGGCTGAAACCAGGGCAAATGCATTTACCACTATGCTCTGGTGTTCTCATCAGAAGTTTCCATCTGCAGCTGTTCTTGAAATCAAATGTGGTGGCATTGCCAAATGCGATGAAAATTGCAAACCGTGTTTTTGTGCCACGGCACTTTTGAGGCATGTGGAGGGTCTGTTTAATCTTTCAAGAAAGAGGGGTGATAACATCTTTGTGTAAACCAATGCACTGTAGTCACTGACAGCATAAGCATTTGGGATCTCTCTTTCCAACCTCACCTCAAAAACCCTGCAACATGGGGTCAAAAGCAAGCTCACAGTGGATGAAATACTTCTGGAGGCAAGGAGGTGGAATTCTGCCAGTTTGCACCATGGTGGCAAAAGCAGGAGCAGCAGATGCTGGATCAGGAGCCTCAGTAGCTGCAGAAGTGTGGGTAGGGGTTGTTCTGGGAGAGGTAGGAGACAAAATGGAAAAGAGTATGTATGTATGTATGTCTGCGTCAGCCTTGGTGCCCACACAGTTTCTTGCCCCTCCCCTAATTACATAACAAAACAGATCAGTACAAGGATGGATGAAACTTGTACAATCTTTGCTCTTATAGCATCTCTTCTCTGCCCTGGTTGGAAGATGGAGCTAGAACTCTTGACAATCCTGCAGGGGGAAGAATTGATCTTTCTTCATCACTCTTCTCAGGTACTGTGCTACTCCACAGAGTCTGGAAGAAGCAGGAGAACCAGCAGGGACTACTACTAATGTTGATTTTGTTTAGTCCTTGCACCTTATGATACAGGGGCCTTAAGAGACGGGAGCATTCTAGGCAAAGTACAGACAGTCAAAAAGCCTGAGTGTGAATTGATTCAGTCTTTGCATGGCCTTTTGGTACACAGCCAGCATGGGCTATGTGTTTGCTTCCTCTTCCTGCTGCTCCTGAGGTCTCTGGGGTTTGAAGTCCAGAATGACAGCAGCAGGACTTTACAGGGTTGCTCATCACTACTTCTTCCTGCTTCCAGGTGCCTCTGGGATTTGTAGTCCACAGTCACAGCCAGCAGTAAGTTTGAGCAGGGGAAGGGGTGTTTAACTCCCCTCCCTGACCTCAGACCCCAGCTGGGGTTTGCCTGGGGGGGCAGTCCCCCCTTGTAGACTGGACTGCATCCCCAGCTGGGCTTGTCCTCCCTACCTTGTCAGCCAGCCTTCACTACTCCAGCTAGGGAACAGAGGGGCGGGGCCAGCCTTGCTCTCTGGAGCAGACAGCACAGCCCAGGCCAGGGCTGCAAAACATGCTGGGATGCTGGGGGACTGTGACTGAACTTGAACCAGGAAGGGGTCTGGGACAGAAGTTTCATAAACTGGTTTGACCCAAATCAGTTATGTCTGATACTACATTCAATCAGGTTTATCTTAAACCAGTTTCAGCCATTTTGAAATTGCTTTACATGCACTGAGCTTCTGTTCTGCTACAGGTTTAATCCAGTTTCTGATCACTTATACCAGTTTATGTGTAACTTCTGTCCCTAGCTCTACAGTGCAGCACTCTCATTTTTCTTTTCCTCTTTTTGGCTGAATTGTGCATTCATGTTTCTCACAGTGCTGTAACACTCTGTGAATAGTTTTATGATATTGGTCTCACCCTGCATGTAGAGGATTGGCTACGATTTGTTTCATAATAGCTGCTCTTTGGGTTTTGTTTTTTTTTGGCTTGCATTGTCTGCAGCTCTTGAATCACTTTGAGCCACACTTTGTACACAGTTTGTTTATGTCAGCTTGGTTTTATTTCAGTTGTGCTTTGCATGCTATTTTTCCTCTTTTCAGTTTCTAGAAGGCTTTTCTTCATGTTCAGTTGTCCTTGGTGCCTCCCAGTTTAACCCATCTGGTTTCCTTTGCGCTTGTTCCATTTACATTTGATCTGTATTTGTTTTATCTTCCTCTTTTTTAGTTTGCAGCTTTTACCTTTTAGTTTTGTCTTCCCCACTTTTCTTATCTAATAAAGTTCCCTGCCTATTAAGCTACTAAGAGTATGTGTTCACTCCTCTGTTCCAATGAAAGAGGGCACTGTGCCCTTGCAATACCTTCTCTAAGAAATAAATAACTCACCTGATAATGTTTACAGAGCTCATCACTGGACACACAGATGAATGGAAGTAGAGGAGGAGTAGAGTTAAATTTGATAGTCATTCAATGGCTTGCAATCCAGTAACACTTCTACCCACTAAGGGTGGGAGAGCCTGCCATAGAAAGACACACAGTGTGATGTCTTGTCCATTGGCAGAATAGGCTTTCAGGGGCTAAATGGAATGAGAGTTTCTGGATTTCAGTTGATTCTTAATTGAGTAAGCTGGGTTAGACTGTCAAATCCCATTGAGGGCCAAACAAAACTGCCGTAAGAAGTTGCACAGGAGCCTTTACACTCACTCCAAGCCCTCTGAAAATAAATATGGGGACAAAAGGCATGGTTGAAAAATGTACCTTTACTAAATACAAGTTTGGGCCAAAACCAGATAGTACTGGCTAGTAGCTCCCTGGAGGGAGGAAGATGTCCCATTCGGGTTGATAAAGTAGCATGTGGAATGCTTAGGAAGTTGATTCCTAGTCTCAAAACTTCTGCACATGGGTGGATAGGCAATTAAGAATCATATGTCCTGGCGACATATGCACAATTGTGTCCCCAACTTCCCTAATTTCCCTTGGGACATATACTGCCTAATGCAAGGTGTTTGGGCTGTAATTGTGGGTTACTAAGTCCAGCACAGTCATAAGTCTATTTCATGTGAGAAAGCTCACCTATGGCCTCACAACCAGCTACAATTATATGCATAGAATTTCAGTGCTGGATTCTGGAGGCAGTGGCCCTCCTGAAGTACACTTCACCACCACTATTCTGCAGCTGTTGGGAGCAAAAGGAGAGAATTGGTGAGATCCTGCTGTATGTAGGTGGGAACCCAGACCCCACTGATGACCACATAATTGGGAAGGACTAATTTCCTGGGTTGTCCAGTTAAGTAAATGCCAGATTTCCTCAGGCCTTTGGCATTGTGCACCTAAGAAAGATTAAGAACAAATATGGTTTTCTAAATAAGCTTGCAGGCACAGTTTACAGTTCTGATGCACGAGCACGGTGCAGATCAGCACAAGCCTTCTGCTCTTCACTGGACAATAGTGTGCTCCTTTGATTGAAGCTTTCCCATACAAAATCAGGTTATGTACAACTGAGTACAACAATGAAAATAATAATAGTGACTATGAGCAAACAAACACTAAATGGGTGCCAGTCCTCTTGAATATTCTTCCTCTTAATATCAGGTGCCATGTGGCAGCAAAGAACCTCTTTAATCAAATCCAACTGCCACTTTTCAAAGATGCCTGGGAGGCACCTTGCCATGAACTCATCAGCGGAAGACCAGGCTCAACTAGGTTTCCAACTATGTCCTTGCCTGTCATGAGCAACATGGGAACAGGCTGCTCTCTGTTTAAAAAAAAAAAAATAAAAAAATTCCTCATCATACAACTTGAAGAGAGGCTTGGCTGGCTTTGAATTGCCATGACCTCGCAGTCCCAAGGAACAGTCTCATTTCAGATGCAGTACAGTGAGGTGTATAGGAAATGACCATTTCTGGGGACTTGGGAACAACCAAGTTGTGATGTGATTGAGGACACTGCCTGTCTACAGGATAGCTGCTCATTTCATGCTAATCTATCAGGAAGACTTCCTAGACTCCACTCTGCTACACCTCTTTTGACATTTTTTATGAAAACCACTTTTTATCTCCTTGCTTTTATAATAAATATTTCAAATATTTTCCCCATCTATATTGTACTATCTGTACTTCTGATAAACAAATAACCAGAATCCTAGCTTTCATTTAAAAAATGTTTCTAGTCCTCCTCAGTGGTGTAACAATGTAACTGGGCACCTGAGACAGCTGACAAACACAGAGGCAAATGGTGATTTCTGGGTTGCTGCTGGGCCCCCGGCATGATTTTGTGGTAGCAGCAGCAGCCACTTTTTTTCCCCATACCTTTCCTCTTATCCACCCTGCAGCCTTGCAAACATTGCCTTATCATAGTTTTGACTGTGTGGTCCTCATGGTTGTTAAGGAAAAACTTGAAAATCTGACCACTGAAGTGATCTAGACCTAAGTCTGTAGACAGCATCAATTTTAATGAAGTGTCAATGCTGAAACCTGCCAAGGTGATCCATTGGAGGACTCTCGTGTATGTGTCCTTTGCTGACATTACTGTATCACAGCTTTGCTGGGTGGTGGTGGTGGTAGGCCCCTATCGCCATAAAGTGTCTTTGGCTTGAGTGGATTGGTGCTGAGTTTTCCCTTTTTCACCTGCAGTTAAGAAGTGTGGGTGTAGAAGGGAGATCCATTCTACACTTTTGGAAAAATGGGATTTTAAAGTCACCTGTGGTATATTGTATTTTGTCAAAAGATCTAAATATATTTTCTCCAAATAATCATCCAAAATGTATGATACTAATATGTTCTCAGTTATTATAACTTCCTAATAAACTATTAGCAGTAAATTCAATATTATTATGCATAGGTGCTAAAGGTGATGGGTATGAGCTTAATTTGTTATATGTGTTATCACAGGTTTTCATTGTTATTCTCATAAGGGGTGATGTGTATATATTGTATTTGATCTGGAAGATTTCTTTAGCCATGGTAATCAGTGGCAGATTAAGATTTATTGGGGCCCTGGGCAAACAGAAAATTCGAGGTTCCCAGTTTGGGCCCCCCCCCCCCCCCCCCCCGGAGAGGGCAGGTTCTCTCTGCGGCCACCAGGGAACTGCAGCTGGGCCTGCCTGGCCTCCTCAGCGTGTCTGCAGCAAGCTGGGGGCACAAGTGCTGCTGAGGTGAAGGTGGCCTCACCCCTGGTCTGGCCCAGCCTGGTCCCTCCACCTGGTGGACATCACACAGCCAGGGTTACAGTCCCTCAGTGCCATGGGATGGGCCAGAGCTGGGGCTGGGGCTGATCTGGGGCAGGGCACAGCCTCTAGCTTCCCACCCACCCCTCTGCTGGCTCTGGTGGGGCAAGGCTGTCCCATCCTATCCTGTCCCAGCAGCACTGGTGCTAGCTGCCACCCACAGATGGCAGTGAGCAGGAGTGGGTCCACCCTTGAGGCCTCCTGGCAGCAAACGCCCCTGGGAAGCTGCCACTGCCTGCTGGGAGCTCCGTGCCCACGGCTAGCTGCTGGCCCTGACCCTGGCCTTGGTGGAGGAGAGGAGGTACATACTGCCCACCCTGGATGTCTATGGCCAGGATGCCCACATGGGCTGAGCTGCTCCTGGTGCCCCAGGGGGCCCCTGATAGGTAGGGACCCCTAGGCCCCATGCATTAATCTGCCCCTGTTGGTAATATATTAAGTTTGACTGTTGGACTGTATGTAAGCTCTATCTTTACCTAGTGCTTAATGTGACTTCGTCTGATCCAATACATCAAACTTTTAAGTTGGCTGGCTTGATAATATATAATGTTTGGAAGCTCCTTTATCTTCTCCCAGGTTCAGCTTGAAAGTTTTTGTGTTGTAGGACTTATGTAAACCAGTGTGGGACAAAACCACATGGGCCATGCTTCTGCCTCTGTTCTGAACTTTTTAGTTAACTGCATTATCATCAATAACCACTCCTTAAATGAATTCTACTATATCACTAGGGCTATTAACAAACTCACTAGCACAGAAACAACTCCCCAGCATATTCACAGAGATTTTTTTCCCAGATGCAACAAAATGGGATCTTTCTGGAATGCTGGAATCTTAATGATGAAGTATCCTTGTGACTAATTAACCAGATTTCCTTTTACTTAGTCCTATACTACTTCATCTAGCGTAGTATTTTTCCCAACTGACTGGCAGCCAGCCTGTTCCTTAGAATTGCAAGGAGAGAGCAGAGGCGACTTATGCCCTGTGGTGTGGCAATGACTCGGGGCAGGGTGGAATTCAGTTGTGAAGTAGGTTGCTTGAATTTATGTTGGGATTAAGCTGTACACTGGAGGACTGGATTCTGGTTGCAGGGAAGGACTGGAGCCATGCAGGGAGGGATCTGGGAGGCACTGTGGATTTTGAGCCCAGATAAGGCAAGACAGGGGCAGGCTGAAGCTATGAGGGCCAGAGACTGCACCCCAAGGGTGAGACAGGGCAGGGGAGAGTTGAGAGGGCCACAGCAAGTGGTCCAAGGCTTAGGAATCCACAGTTAGAGCAACCAGCAGGCCAAAGCCAAGAGGGCTGAAGCCTGTATAGATTGGTGCTTGGTTCAAAAGTAAAACCTGTGAGGCATGGGCATAGCTAGAGGGGAGGACGGAGGCTATGAATACTGCCCATAAGGTGACTGGTGCTCAAGGAGCAAGGCTGAGGTAAACTGGGGACTCACTCTGGGACGCTGGGGCAGCCTCCCTAAACGCTATAGAAATTTCATCAAGGTGTGGCAGGAAAGGAAAAATGGGAGAATACCCCAAGGAGCCAGAGTGGGGCAGGAGTCATGTGGCCACCACTGGGGCCTGGTCCTCCTATGCTGTGCTATACATGAAGTCATCTTGAAGATGGTCATGCTGGTCCTTTCAAATTGTAAACTCCATGGATATAATTTTTCTCTAGGTTTTTTTTCTCCTGGTAACCAACCCAGGTGCATGCCATCTCCAAAACTTCAAATAATTGTTCATTTTAGGCTTCATCCCAGAAGCACTATGTTCTTTTCTATCAAGTAGCAACTTTAGGAAGCCTGTTCCTTGTGATGCCTACTTCTGCTAGCATGACACAGCCCAATGCTGTGAAAGGTCCTCGGACCCGCACTGTTCAACATCTTCATCAGTGACTTTGATGAGGGGGTGAAAAACACCTTGTTCAAATTCGCAGATGACACTAAGATGTGGGTAGAAGTGGGCACACTAGAAGGGAGGGACAGGCTGCAATTGGATCTGGACAGGTTACAGGGGTGGGCAGATGAGAATAGGGTGGGTTTCAATACTGACAAGTGCAGGGTACTGAACCTGGGGAGGAAGAACCAGCAGCATACCTACAGGCTCGGGAACTCCCTTCTCATCAGCACAGAGGTAGAAAAGGATCTTGGAGTCATTATAAACTCCAAGATGAACATGGGCCGCCAATGCGGGGACACAGTCAGGAAGGCTAACCGCACCTTGTCATGCATCCACAGATGCATCGTGAGCAGGTCCAAGGAGGTGATCCTCCCCCTCTATGTGACATTGGTCAGGCCGCAGTTGGAGTACTGTGTCCAGTTCTGGGTGCTGCACTCGCATGATCCGGGGGCAGCAGGGCAGGCCCTACAAGGAGAGGCTATGAGACCTGAACCTGTTCAGCCTCCACAAGAGAAGGCTGAGAGGGGATCTGGTGGCTGTCTGTAAACTGGCCAAGGGAGACCAGCAGGCAATGGGAGAGTCCCTGTTCTCCTGAGCACTTCCGGGAGTAACAAGGAATAATGGCCATAAGCTGACAGAGAGCAGATTCAGGCTAGATATCAGGAGGCACTACTTCACTGTCAGGGCGACAAGGATCTGGAACCAACTTCCAAGGGAAGTGGTCCTCTCTCTTACTTTGGGGGTCTTTAAAAGGAGGCTAGATAATCACCTAGCCGGGGTCATTTGACCCCAGTACTCTTTCCTGCCCATGGCAGGAGGGCAGACTTGATGGGCTGCTCAGGTCCTTTCCGACCCTACTAACTATGAAACTATAAATGCTGTGCAGTAGTGGAAAACTGCTCCTGTGGTGGTAACTTAACACTTAGCTGATCTGAATGTGTTTGGCAAAATAGTTTGTTCATCTCTTCCTTAAAATGCATATTTTATTTTGATTATCCACTCATAAACATGTTTCCTTTACATGTATTGACTCCCCATAGCAGTTGAGCTCTGTGGAGCCCTTTTGGTTTGTTTGAGATGAAAGATATCCTTTAAATGTAAAACATAAATTTTCCCTCCCTCCTAATTACACATAAATGGAGAAACTCTCCTTCCTCCCCAATAAGGAGTTTGTCTTCTTAGGGCCAATCCTGCTGTGACTAAAATACACCAATAGCTTCACTCATGTGACTTAAAGCCATTGGTTTCAACTTAGTGGGTTGTTGCAAGATTGGACCATTAGATTCTAAGCTCTTCGGAGCAGGAGCTTGGTTTCCTTTATTAGTCACCATAGGGCCTAGCATATTTTTGTTCTACATAAATTACAGTAAATTAGCCTCTGATTTCTTCCTGGAGGCTTATGTAAAGCATTTAAGGTGTAGGTGCGTAGGCCTGAGGAGAATATTTCACCAGTCATCTCTCTTCAGATAAATGCTGTTATTCTAAGACACTCGCCTGTGAGAAAAGAAAGATATACTTAGCCTACACCATAATTATACCATTAGCTTTTATACACCTTTCAGAGATTATAATGATGTCACTACAGATTAGGTCTGAATAACAATCTGACCTCGCTGCTCCATCCTGTGTCCTCTGTGGTGCAACAGATGCACCACATACATTTCTGGAATAACAGGAAGGCATTTTCCGGTCTCCTTGCATTCTCTATTATGGCACATTCCTTTTTTCCCAGCATGCTTTGTGAAGAACCTTTATTAGCTGCTGAAAGGCAAGATAGAATATATAGGAAAATTAATTCCATCAAAAAGTTCTTGAGTCCTTTAAAGAGTGGAAAGCTGAATCCCTCCTGCCTGCACTCTGTTTTTACGTGCTTATAAGAAAGAGATTATAAACCTGCAAAAAAGCAGGGGGTGGACTAGCTGACCTACTATGGGTTCTTGTCAGGCTCAGCACCTCTTTGATTAAATGACACAGTGCTACAATCGATTTAAGGCAATGAAGGAACAAAGCTACACACACAAAGGCAGGGGAAAAAAGAAAATTTTATTCCTTTTTTTTGTTTGTTTTTATTTATACAGGAGTTATCAATCAAAAAAGCCATGTATACTCCTCACAGAGCTGAACACAGGCTAGGAGGCCCTGTTGCTAAAGAGAATGAGGGGATGATTTCCAGCAAGGCAGATATGTAACAGTCCTTCCCTCTAGTCTGAACAACCCTCATAACTGTGCTTTCTTCCCATTGAATGTTTGAGGCATACTGAACTATTCTATAATTCACTTCAGTTGTAACATCTTTGAAAGGTCATATCAACAGCAGGAAGTTGTATGAAATTGACAGCCTTTGCCTAGGAACAGTAGGGGTATTTCAGACTGGGAGTGAGAAGCATTTGTAGGAAGCTGCAGAGAAGTTTTACATGGGACTTGCTTGTGTTATTCCAGTACTAATGTTCCCTTGTGCTCCTGAGAATCACAATAAACAAACAAACAAACATACACTAATAGGAAAGTGTGAGACTTACAACTGTTGAGCCCCAGCTCAAGTCTGGGATCGTGCCCGGTATGCAAAAGCCAATAAAGATACCAGGGGTGAAAGTATAAAGAAGATTTATTGCTAGCAATACAAGGTGCAAGCGGAATAATTTCACGTAACAAGCACACAGATTTTTAATTCTAAGCCTCTTTTATACAGGAGTATTGGACCTTCATAAGCATTCTTGTTTGCTAATTGGTTATAAGGGAGTGACGCAAGGAGTTCTTTACTGAGCATGTCTCTATACCTGTGTTTTAGCTATGTATCTCATTTACATACATGTATGTTTCATTAGCATACTTTCTCCCCACCTAGGGGTGTGATTTTTAATATTTAAATTAGCTCTTTGCCCTAGTCCTCTGATTCTGCTTTTGTTTTCAAGCCTCCTTTATCTAAGACTGTCTCCTCCTTATCATTGCAGATGGGCATTAGTTACATAACAGAGACTTTTGCTTGGGCTTTGTATAGTGGTTTCTAGGTCAAACCTGACACAACTAACTACCTCTGGGTGTGTTGATAATAGCATATCACATGTTATTAATTGCTTAGAGATGCTAGATGCCTTCAAGTTGGCAGGGTTGGATAGGATACACCTTAGCGTGTCATCATCATGGGCAATCTGAATACATAGCAGCTACTGTGCCTGCAGAGGTCTACTGGGCGCTCGGAGCTAATGCATGAGGATCCCCTTCCTACTCACCCACCATGACTAGAAGGTTTTAAGAACACTGTGGAAAGTTTCTCTGGAGATAGACTATTCTTCTCCCACAGGCTGACTAGGTGCAATAGCGAGTGACTTGGGGCTCGAGCTCCCCTACACCCTGTCCACTTGTCAACCAAAATACAGCTATGGCATAGACCAGAATTGGATGCCGTGCAGTTACAATTTAGTCTCTCACACCCCTACAGGGCTTGGAACAAACTCCCTCTTCCCTGGATCAGTGTCCCGTGTAACTGGCTAAAGCTGTTTTGCTTTTGCTGTCCCCCTTTAAGGGGAAAGTCTGTTACTTCAGGCCCTTCCTGCTGGGTTTCCTTGGGTCCTGCCAGGTATTCCCTCCTGGGTTGACCCTATTGTCATATGTAATGACTTTTGAAAATAAAAGAAGACTAAAACTCAAAAATCCCCTGGCATCTAGCAACACGACACTCAGGGTCTTGGACTCACGTGTCCGAAGTCCAGCGGTGGGCTCACTCCAGCAGTGGGTCCCACTGATAGCCCTTAAGGGCTCTGCTGCCAGTGCTTAGGGTCTGAGGTACTCCTGCATCTCCCCCAAGCTGACTCCTGTGTGTTCCCCTGGCATCTTCTCCCAGGTCTGTTGGGTCTACAGGGAGGCTCCCTGCAGGCCATGCTGCCTCTGCTCTCCAGCCAGTGTCCGGGGCTTGCCGGTGCCCTGGACACCTTTTTATGACATCACAGGCAGAGCACCCTCCCACATGCAGGGATAGTGTGCTTTTAAAGTGTGAGGGAGATGCCATGCACATCCCAGCATCTCCAGTCCATAATGCTGCAGGGAGAGTAGGTAAACCTTTAGCCCATGTTGGGCTTTGCTCCCCCTCCAGTTGGGGTTCATTGGGGGTGGGGTGGGAAACCCCACTGCTCCTGGGATCCCAGGGAGCCAAGTCTCCCAGCATGGTAACAGCTTGTCTCTCTTGAGATCATTAGTTTATCTTGTTTTCAGTCAGAGAAGAGCACAAACCAAACCTGGGGATTGGGCTCTTTCCAAAAGTTGAAGGAGTTTGAATGTAGACTTTGTGGCTCAGTGACATTTCTAATTTCAGGATTTTATTTGAATAATCACCTTGACATGGGGAGTCTGTATTTATTGAAACATTCATTTTCTTCTTGAAATTGCCATATATGTCAGATTAGTGGTTCACATAGTTCAATATCTTGTCTGAGCTGACTTTGGGAATGAGGAAGAAACCTTGTAGTAAACAATTATTATTATTATAGGCTAATAGCCAGTGAATGTATCTATCATTTTTTTAATTCTCTGAATATGAGACTATTACTGCATGGTCATCTCCAGTCAGAAATATCATTGTTCTTTTTTTTTGTGACCATTTAGGTAAGAGAAATACAGTTGAGGGAGAGAATATGCATCTCTGGCATTTCTATTCTGTAATACTTCTTTCTATATTCTTATTTTTCAGGCACATTTTATTGATTTGTAGTGTGGAATAAATATCTATGCATAAAACCTTGGGCCACAATCTAAATCATTGACCACAGTAGTTTTACATAAGAAGAAAACTAAAGAGAGAAACTGTTTCTCATTTAATTCCATCACTATATCTTTTATTCATTTCACCATAAGTATGGTAGGAAAATGCCCTGATTTTTAAAAATGAAACAGAAACAGATACTTTTTATTTTAGAATGTCCTAGTATTGTTGTACAAATATTGTGTTTCAGCCTCACACAAACTAAAATGGAATGACTTCTGATCTACTGTATATGGAGTAAACTAACAACTGAGCAGCTGAGGAAAGAGGCAACAAGTGAGAGAAAAACAAATCAGTGACATAATGCAGAAAAACTTTTATTCCAAGGTCTGAAGTGCCATCTCTCTTCTATATTCTTTTCTATATTTTCTTTTAGAAGAGAATTGAGGCTCTCTTTTAACACTTAGGTTAGAAAATAGTTGTCAGCAAGTCTGTTTACATTTAATGAATATATTAAATGAAATAGACGTAAAAAACCCCAACTAATATGCCCCTGAAAATTTAACTTAACTCCTGGAAATGGTCAGTACCTGTTTCTTGGGAAAGAGCTCTGTGAAAAGAGTACCTTTTTGACTGGTTTTAAACTTAGTTTAGATGGAAGGCACCTTTGGGGCAGTGAGGAATTGTTAAAAACACAAGACTACAGCCTTTTTCAGTTCCCGTTTGAGGTAATTTTATAATTTCTAGTCACTTTAATAGGAGCAGGATTAGACCTTTGGAAAGAACTAGGCACATGCTGATGAATACCTAGCTCACTACTTTAGGGAGAATTTAGTGGTGGCTGTGACAAGCAAATTCATCATGGCTCATTTGGCGGGCATCAAGTTATACATCTTTCTTCTGCCAATAATTCACTCTCCCTCCCCTTCTCATCAGTCAAATACAATTAATATTGCCATCACTGACTGCTCACTTTGATTATCCAGCCTAGTACTATTACTAGTTTCTTTTCTTAACATTAGGAAACTGCAATCAGTGATTTATAACGAAGTTCAAGTGATACTGCTGGCATGTCCCTATGGTTGAGATTCTATTATTGTATCTTCCTTGCCCACAAATATTATCAAGGCTAATTAAAGGCTAGAAATTATTTCCTTCTTTTTTTTTGTGTTCCTTCTACTATTAATGTTACCGATAGTCTTTCACTTCTAATTTCTTCCTGCCATCCACTTCTTTTCCTCACCTCTTATTGACCTCTACTGAAGGAAGATTTTGCTTTCTGTGGTTCTTTTCCCTGCAGCCTACTGTAACTTTCTTGTATATTCATATACAGCTCATGACCTTTGAAATAATATGATCTGTGGCATATAGTCAAAATCTTAGACTTCTTACTGTAAGAGAATGCTTCAGCTCCTGCCTCCTACCACTCAGAAGTAAAAAGTGAGGGTCATCAAACTGAAGTAGATATTTGCTGGGATTAAATTATCCAATTTGCTAGGCTGCTAGGAATAGGAAGTAGAACCTACATCTTCACTTTCCAAAAGAAGACCATAGCCACTTGACCACTCATAAGCATTTTGTGCTGTGCTGTACAAACACAGAGGGCGCGTCCAGACAAGCGTGCACGTGCCTGTTGCCCCGCCTCAAACCCCTTTGAGGCGGGGCAACAGGCACGTGTGGGAACAAAAAAGTGTTCCCCGTGCTGCAAACTTGCAGCGCAGGGAGAAAATTAGACCCCGGATATCCAGGGGTCTAAAAAAACTGCTCCGCAATAGAGCGGAGCAAGGCACGGTTCAAGACTGTGCCTGGAGCCAGTCCTCCAAAACAGATGCTCTAGTTTTGGCCAGTGTCTCTTTTGTGTCCCTGCTGCCCCCAGCGCTGTCCAAGGTAAGTTGGGGGGCAGGGTTCATGGGTGTTGGGGGGGGAGTAAGGGGTGGCAG
>NW_005841835.1:6399836-6400181 GCF_000455745.1 Alligator sinensis
GGGCACAGGGGGCATGGGTGGGAGCCGGCCCTGGGGCCCGGCCCATGCTGGGAGCCGGCGCAGCATGTGGTTCCTGCATGCTGCGCTGGGTCCTGCTGCAGCCGGGCCCTTCCTATAGCTGCAGGTCCTGGCCTGGCACGTGAGGACCATGTGGAGCCAAGCCAGGTCCTGCTGGCCCTGGAGCTGCTTGTGCTGCCTGGCAGCTGGGCGGCATGAGCAGCCCCAAGGCCGGCAGGACCCGGCTTGGCTCCGCATGGTTCCTGTGCGCTGGCTCGTGTTCCCCAGCTTGGCCCAGCATGCGGGGACCGTGCATAGCCAAGCCAGGTCCTGCCAGCTTTGGGGCTG
>NW_005841835.1:6400715-6404779 GCF_000455745.1 Alligator sinensis
TTACATGTGATGTGTGGGGTGGGCTGCACCCTGTGGGAGCCAGGGGACCCACCCCTCCTGAGCAGCCCCCACACAAGGTCCCCCACACCCACAGTGCCCCCAGGAATTGCCCCACTCCTACCCACAGACCAACCCACAACCCTCCACATCCACCCATCTGCCTTCCTCCACACCCATTATCACCCCCTTTCTACAAATGCCACATCCTCCCATCACACACCCATCACGTATGAAGAAAAACCCTCCACATCCACCCATCTGCCTTCCTCCACACCCATTATCACCCCCTTTCTACAAATGCCACATCCTCCCATCACACACCCATCACGTATGAAGAAAACCAAAAGCACAGATCAACACATATGGGTATTTAGAATGTATTTTTTCATGATGATAGAGACACTGGTAGGCTTCCAAATTGCTTTAACATTGTAAATATACCAATAAAGCATTACCCAACTTATCACTGTCTCTCTCTCTCTCTCTCTAGATGTGTGTGTGTGTGTGTATGGAGAGTAGTTTTTTGTTTTAAATGTGGAAGAACATGGATTTTGGGGTATTTAAAAAAAATGGATTTGGGATGCTGTTGCAGCAGTCCAGCTGGCACAAGGGGTAGTGTCCCCAGGTATCAATTGGCTGGGACCCAGAAGCTCCAGAGAGCGAGTAGCCCCTGAACTACTTGCCAGGGCAGCTTTTTGTATGGATGGGGCCAGGACAGGGAAGCTTTTTATGCTATTGGGGACAGCACAGCTGCTGCAGATCCAGGAGGAGCCAGGCCGGGTTATTTTGACCCAAGTGGCACAATTTGCTCCACACCAAAGTGCATGTCCGGGCACATGCGCTGAGGCAAAAAGCCCCAGCTCAAATTTGTACCACTTCTATTTGAGCTGCTGCAAGTGCATGTGCTTGCATGTGTGGACGTACCCAGAATAGCCAACAGTCTTCTTGATTAGCTTATTCATTTCAAAGGTACACCTGACCTAGTAACCCATTGCTCCATGGCTAAGACCCACCAGTTACTAGGTCCAAAAGTATATACTGCAGTGATGTGGTTAGTATCATGTCCACTTGCCTTTGACTTCCCATCTCAAATGAGCAGGTGCATATTTACAGCTGGGTCATTTAGAGGTGGGGAAGTGAGGAGCCTTTAGCATGAGTTTGGTGCAAAGCTCCAACTAATGCTTTTCAAGTTGTAGTAAGACATCTACCACCATGCCTTAATTTACCTACTATCAGGCCTTAATTTATAAGCAACCCTCATTCCGTTGCTTGTTAACATATGGATATGGGGTTTAGAAAATCAAATGAATAAACTACTTTAAACTAGTACCTTGTTTAATGAATACTTAAACCACTTTAATTAACATGCTAAAATAGTAGTGAAGTCAAGTTTCTTCAGTTACCACAGAATTTAACTCTGTCACGGGATTTAAAGATGTCTATTTCCCTCCCTTTTAACTCATACTTTCGGTAGACAGACTGGTCAATATGCTTCATTATTAAATTTATTGCACATAATTGACTTCATTAGTCAATTGATATTCCTTATCACCAGTATGAAAGAAAGTTATATTTCCCAGCAATTCTGATTCCTCATGCTACCTATAGTCCCATTCAGACTGTTTTTATATAATATTTTTGTGATTTTTTTTTTTTTTTTTATTAAGCCTGATAACACAGCTCACCAAGCACTGCTTGTTATATCAACTGCTGACCCTTTTACATAATGAGAAATAGAAAACAAGAAAGAAAAAAATGGTCTAGAGGTGAAATGCTGGTCTTGCTCAAGTCAGTGAGAGTTTGGGGCCAGATTTTCCACCCTAAATCTGTATTAGTAAATAAATTTCCCTGTCCTTAGCTTCTCTAAATGTCAGGTGAGGTTTCCCCTTGCATGCAGAAACACTCTCTTGGGTCTTACACAACAATGAAAGCCTGGAAAATGTGCTACTTTCCACACAACAGTGATACCATCCCTGAATTTCCCCCTGCTTCCATGGAGCTCCTGGACTGGCACCAGTTTGGGCCCAAAAGTGCAACTGCAGCTGCTTGTCCTGAGTGCAAGGGCTGAGCAAATATCTTTCCAGAGTGGACAGCAGCATCTTTAATGGAAATGAGGAGTCCGGAAGTTGCTGGGTATTCAAAAAAATTATAGCCTCTTCTAAGGTTTCAGATTTCTGAAAGAGACTGATGAAAATGAGACTGAAGGTAGGGCCGGGTGGCACCCAGGATGCCCATTGTCTGTGGCATCAGCACCATCACATGGGGAGTTTCTGGCTATGTTGACTGTATCCTATTCCCATGTGTCACTAGAACTGTCAGCTATTTGAAGGATACTGCAGATTTCCTAAATAAGGTAGGCTTTACTGACAAACTTCCAGCAAATACATTAGCTACTACAGACATCACATCTCTGTATACCAACACCCCCAGGAGGCTGGATTACAAGCCGTAAGAAATATTATCTCTGATGACAGAAACATAGAAAATTAAGGTTGGAAGGGATTTTAGGAGGTCATCTAATCCAATGCCCTGCTCAAAGCAGGACCATCCTCAACTAGATCATTTCAGCCAGGGCTTTGTTGAGCTGGGCCTTAAAAACCTCGAAGGATGAAGATTCCACCACCTCTTTAGGTAACCCATTCCAGTGCTTCACCACCCTCCTATTGAGAAAGTTTTTCCTAATATCCAACCTAAACCTCTCGCTGCAATTTGGTACTATTGCTCTTTGTTCTGCCATCTGCTACCACTGAGAATAATCTAGCTCCATCCTCTTTGAAACCATCCTTCAAGTAGTAAAAGGCTGCTATCAAATCCCCCCTCAGTCTTCTCTTCTGCAGAGTAATAAGCCAAGTTCCCTCACCCTCTCCTTATAAATCATGTGTCCCAGCCCCCTAACCATTTTTATTGCCCTCCACTGGACTTTTTCCAACCTGTTCACATCCTTTCTGGAGTGGGGGAGGGGCGAGGAAAGGGCAAAACTGGATCTGGTATTCCAGATATGGCCTCACCAGTGCAGAATAGAGGGGAATAATTACTTTGCTTGATCTACTGGCAACACTCCTACTAATGCAGTTCAGTATGCTGTTAGCCTTCTTGGCAACAAGGGTGCACTGTTGACTCATATTCAGCTTATTGTCCACTATAACCCCCAGGTCCATTCCTGCAGAGCTGCTGCTTAACCAGTTAGTCCCAAGCATGTAGTGGTGCATGGGATTGTTCCATCCTAAGTGCAGAACTTTGCACTCGTCCTTATTGAACTTCATGAGATTTCTTTTGGTTCAATCCTCCAATTTGTCTAGGTCGCTCTGAGTCCTAGCCCTACCCTCTAGCCTATCTATTACTCCCACCAGCTTGGTGTTATTTGTGAACTTGCTGAGAGTGTACTCCATGCCATCTTCCAGGCCATTACCAAAGATATTGAGCAAAACCAGCCCTAGGACTGACCCTTGGGGCACTCTACTTGATACTGGCTGCCAACTAGACATTGAGCCATTGATGACTATCCATTGAACCTGACAATCCAGCCAGCTTTCTATACAACTTATAGTCCATTCATCCAGCCCATATTTCTTTAGCTTGCTTGCAAGAATGCTGTGAGAGACTGTATCAAAACCCTTACTAAAGTCAAGGTATCATAGTATCATAGTGCTTAGGGTCAGAAGGGACCTAAATAGATCATCAGGTCCGACCCCCTGCCCTGGGCCAGGAATGGGTGCCGGGGTCATATCACCCCAGCCAAATACCTGTCCAGCCTCTTCTTGAAGGTATATCATGTCCACTGCTTTCTCCATATCCACAGAGCCAGTCACCTCATCATAGAAGGCAATCAGGTTGGTTAGGTATGACTTGCCCTTGGTGAATCCATGCTGACTGTTCCTGATCACTTTCTTTTCCTTCAAGTGCTTAGACATGGATTTCTTGAGGACCTGCTTCATGATTTTTCCAGGGACTGAGGTGAGGCTGACCAGTCTGGATGATCCTCCTTCTCTTTCTTAAAGATGGGTACTATATTTTCTTTTCCAATCACTCAGGACAGGTGTGGCTGGTGAATTCAGACTGGTGGG
>NW_005841835.1:6404944-6406048 GCF_000455745.1 Alligator sinensis
GCTGCTCCCATGTGACACTCCACCCACCCCGCCAGTCTGAGTTCACCAGCTGCACCTGGTCTAGGACCTCCCCTGATCATGAGTTTTCAAAGAGTGCCCAGTGATGCTGCAATCACATCAGCCAATTTCCCCAGCACCCTCAGGTGCATCCTGTCCAGCTCCATGGATTTATATATGTCCAGCTTTTCTAAATAGCCCCTAACCCGTTCTTTCACCACTGGGCTGCTCATCTTCTCCCCGAACTATGCTGTCCAGTGCAGCCATGTGGGAACTGAACTTGCCTGTGAAGGCCGAGGTAGAAAAGGTATTGAGTACTTCAGCCTTTTCCTCATCATCTGTCACTAAGTTGCCTCCCCCATCCAGTAAGGGACCCACACTTTCCTTGACCTTCTTGTTGTTGCTGACTTACTTGTAGAAACCCATTTTGTTACCCTTCACATCCCTTGCTAACTGCAATTCCCATTGTTCTTTGGCCTTCCTGATTTCATCCCTCCATGTCCAAGCAATATTCTTATACTCCTCCCTAGTCATCTGTCTAAGTTTCCACTTCTTGTAAGCTTCCATTTTGCGTTTGAGCTCACCAAAGAGTTTCCTGCTAAGCCAAGCTGGCCACCTGCCGTATTTGCTATTCTTCCAGCACGCTGGGGATGGTTTGTTCCTGCACCCTCAGTAATGTTTTGTTATAATACAACCCGCTTTCCTGGACTTCTTTTCCCCGCAGATTGGCCTCCCAGGGGATCCTTCTTCTCCCATGGGCAAACTGTGGCAGGTACACACCAGAGGGGTGGCTTTGAAGTCCCCTGGTGGCTATGCGGCCCCTGCTTGTCTCAGTCCCTAAGGTTTCTTCATTTGGCAGCTGGTTCTCCGGCCTCGTGCTCAGTTCCCTCTTGGGGCCCTTGGAACCTCTGCTCCCACACTCAGCCAACTCCCTCTGGACTCGGGGACCCTCTTGTCCAACTTCTACCCCTTCTCTGGGCTCACAGCCCCTCTTGGACTCATGGACCCTCTGGTTTGACTGTTGGCTGAGCTCATGGGCCTGCTGGCCCAAATTTTAGCCCTTCACTGTGCTCATAAGATTTCTACTGTGCCCCACTCTCTGCTGAA
>NW_005841835.1:6406058-6421972 GCF_000455745.1 Alligator sinensis
GCTACTGGTTCTCAGGATAGGCCTGGAGGCGGCCCTAGCAGGACTCCAGGCTACACCATCAGTGCACTACATAAAAGTATCTCAGCACCCTAAGCGAATACTTCGACTCTCTTTGAGTTGTGTAACAAAATAAAACTCAGTCTTTTGCTGTCCAGATAAGCTTCCCCTGTTCCCAGGCTTGCAGAGTGGCTTACCCCATTCACTGCAACTTCAGAAGTCCTGCTGCTCTGTTGCCAGGAGCTCATCATTGTGTGGCTCACAGGGTGGAACTGCCTTGCCAGCTGAGGCCTTGGGCATACATAGCTCCAGCATGGCCCTCTGCTAGGGTGATCACCTTTTTAAAATGTAACTGTGGGACACCCCCCCCCTCCCCGGCAGCATGGCCATAGCAGACCCAGGCAGGGGCCGATGGGGTGGGGGGGGGGTTCCCTTCCCTTCCCTTCCCTTCTGCTTTTCCCCTGGGAGCCCCAGGCCAGCTTCATTCCCCCTGCCTGCCTGGCTTTGCTGTGGCCATGCTGCTGCCACCCTGGCTGCTGCCGGGTGGGCAGGGGGTGTATTGCCATGGCGGCATGGGGCTCCCAGGGAGAGGGCAGCAGGGTGGGGAGCCCCAAGCTCACAGTACAAAACTGGGAGGCACGTGCCACCCATACCACCCCCTCCCTGGAGGGGTGTGCACAGTGGCGGGGAGCCACCCTCCCCCGCGCCCCCTGGATGACCCACCCATGTCTCTGTCCCGCTTCCCGCCCTGGCCCCAGGGCCCCATGCACCACCCTGGCTGGAAAGCGCCCTCAGCCTCCAGTCCCTGTCCCACTCCCTCCCTCCTTCACTATGGGGGCCTCAGTCTACACCCCCATGCCCCCTCCGTCCCCATAGACTTATCTGCAAGGAGCTGCTCTCCACACTGCCTGGCTGTTTCCTGGCCATGTACGTGTGTGTGTGTGTGTGTGTGCATGTGTCACCCCCTGCATCCCTCTCCTGGCAGCCCCAAGCAGCCCCTTGCAGGCTAAAATGCTGCCAGCTTGCAAGGCAAAACCCAGATCCCTGCAGAATGCTGTGAATCCAGAATTAATGCTGTCCTGGAGTCATGCAGCCTGCGACCAGGACTTGATGATCCCATTCCTGGACTGTGCCACCCAATTAGGGATGGGTGGTCACCTTACCCTCTGCTGGTCAGGTGACTCTCCAGTCAGCCTGCTCTGCCACTTGCAAGCTGCCTCTCTGGCTGCTTGCACACTTAAAGAGGTAGGTGCACCCCAGTGCCCTGCCAAACACATGTAAGGCCACCTAATATGCCAATATATTCATGACAGACCTTGAGGTCTGTTTCCTCTGCAGCTGCCTTTGCAGGTATACCCAAGGTATATTGACATTATCATCATATGGACAGATGGGAAGGAATTTCTCTAGAGACATTCCATCAGGACTTTAACAACATTTGCATTTCTACATCAAATGACTCTGGAATACTCCATCCAACCTATTCATTTCTTGGACACCACTGTGAAACTTTACAGTGGTCACATAACCACCATGTTGTAGTGGAAACCACACAACTGCTACAGCTAACACCAGGCCACAGGCTTTTATCTTAAGCACACCACTAGATGCATTATCTACAGCAGTGCTTCTCAAACTTTTTTAGATTCGCTTGAAGCACTCTTCAGAAAATGCCAGCTCTTAGTTTTCACTTGTTTTTTTTTTACTACAGAAAAAAATAGAGCAATTCTTCTGACCACAATAGGTCAGAATATTTGTTTTTAACACTATGGATTAAAATCTCTAGATTTGTTTTGTGAATTGTATTTGCATGCCTAATAGCATTAACATTATGTAGCACCCCATGACACTTTTGAAAGGATTTCAAGGGACCCTGGTTGAGACTCACTGATCTATAGTCAGGCTCTACATTACAATGTTTCTGCTCTGATTCCACTGACCGGGATGCACACCTTAAGGATTTGAAGCAGGGACTCCTACACTTACAATACAATCCCCAAACTGTAGCCACTCAGATTAACAGAGCCGAACTCAGACCCTGTTCTCATCTGGTCTAATACCAAATCTGTGACAAAGGTAACAGAATCCCTCTAGCCCCCAGCTTAAATATCTTGGACACATCATTAATGACCTCCAACCCCTCCTGGAAAATGATGACCTCCATCCAGCTCAAGGCCATCTCTGCCACAATAACTTGTGGCACACTTGCACTTCCATGGACATTATGTTGCTGACCCCAGAGTAGTTGTTCTTAAACAAAATCATTTTAAAAAACAACTTGAACACAAAACTGGAAGAAGAAATCATCCACAGACTGGACTATATTAAGTATGGTCTCAAAAGACACTCTGGATTCTTGTCAAATTACCTGGACTAGCTTTTATAACCTCTATGTTCCTAAACTGGTTAACTGCTTTGTTTATCTCTTTTGATCTCTTCATCCCACCAGTGCTCTCCCACTTACCCTATACTTTTAATTTAAATTAAATTACTTTATTCCTTTCTATTTAGAATCCCTGCTCTCTGCAAGTCCATTCATAGCATCTGCCATAGGCTGTAGCCCATGAAAGCTCATGTCTCTTTGAAAAAATTAGTTTTCACAAGATGCAGCCCTCTGCTTAACTTCAGACTAACACAACTAACTACCTTTCTGTCTTCCAAAACTGCGACTGTACAGGGGTAAATGGGATATTTGACCCATTCTATTACTATTGCTAGTTAAAGTTCCACTATTAGTTTCATTACGTATGGCTACTGCTTTTTCTTTCATTTTAAGAGGTTCTGAAGATTCTCTCCCACTTTCAGCAAGCTCCATGCTCAAAATATCTTCTTGGTTAATTTAATCAGTGCCTTCGTTTCTTTATTTTCCCATTTAAGATACTATTCTCACAGCAGACGCTAGATGGTGCCATGTTATCAAGTATAAGCCAGAGAACAATACACCCTATTCAAGCTTTCTTTTCATTGGAAGCATAGAAAAGAGCAGGATTTCTGTTTGTCCACATTTTAAAGGTATATTTAAAGATATGGCTTAACCATGACACTGAAAATGAGCTTTGAACATATTTGAATGTCAACCTTGACCCTTTAAAATTTGTGCTATTCTACATTTTCCTGGGTCCCACGTTCTTTGGAACGCTCATATCGGAGAGGACCTTGTTCACTTGATTCTTTTTCCTTTACTCTCATCTGCTTGTTTTTCTTACTCATTTCTCTAGCTTCTTTCACTTGTTTTTCTTCCTTCTTAAATACAATGTTGTTGTTTAAAAGAAAAAGGAGCCTCCAACTCATTTAATTTTAGTAGCTCTATTTGAAAGCTTTTGCTTTTTAAAAAAAACAATTTGAATCTGATGTGAATTTGGTTGTAAGGGAAGGATCAAAAACATTGTCTATAGCTATGAATAGTGCAGATGGGGTACACAAACTTTTCTTCTCCCAGTTCATTCTCTTAGTATTTAAGGCTTTTCTTGAAACATTTGCGTAGTTCTGCTTTTAAGCCAACACTGCCAATCATACAAATGAGTATGCAGGGCTCTAATTGAGCCAGCATATCCATTGCATCCTACATGCCCATTTTACTGGCCTGACATACCAGAAATTGGCTTTCTGCATCCTGTAGTGTAGGGATTGCCCCTTCTTTTATGCTAGGTTCCAACCAGTGTGAGCATAGAGGCATGCCTCTAGACTGCAGAATGACCTTGGTCCCTTACCCAACTGGGAAAAGAAAGGAAGTAAAGAGAGCAAGTCTGGAAGCCAGAACAGTCTTTTTCAGGGAGCCAGTTCATGAGACTGTACCATTTTCGAGTACCTTGGTGTTGCTTATGGTTTAGATTCCATTCTCTGAGTGTCAGTACCAGGGAGAAGGGTGTAAGGCCTTGAAAAGCCTGCACACAGGAACTCATGCGTCAGGCAGACAACAGCAGAGGCATAATGTCTAGGGTTTGCCCTCTGGGTGTTTGGGAGCCAAGGTTGGGATGGATGCAGTAGCGGTGGTAGCTGGGCTGAGAGATGCAGCAGCTTCTGTTCATGTGCTCCCCTCCAAGTTGGTACCCAAGACTGGTGCTGCAGTCACCCACCACTCGTTACACAACTGGACAACAGTAGAACTGGCCAGCAAAGGTGCCTATTCTATTGCTCATAATAGAATTTATTGGAGGATGGAGAAGAGACTAAGAAAGGCCTGTTGGAAAGTCTTGTGTGGGCCCTAGTGAGCTATTTAGAGGGCTTCAGTAAAGTAAGAAGGGACAAGGGTGTTTGGGAATCAGGGTTGAGAGGAGCCTTTTCTAATACTGTTCAGGCTATAAGGGAAGCTCAGCTTTAAGGTAAAGTTTTTTCTGCTGAAGACACATTAGCTCCTAAACTAATAAATGTAGGGGGTCAAACTTTCAAAAATGGCTTGTAAAGCTTTGTATTTGTGTATGCGATTCAAGTGTACATATAGTACATTAAATGACGACATACCTAACAGCACCAGTACCTATCCTATTGCCAGTTTGATTGCTGGGATGGGGTAGATCTGGGGGTTGTATTTGTATCCATCTATAATTGAAGCCTGCAGAAAAAAAAATAAATTTCAGTTCAGGGGAGCAAATTTTTGAGGGCAGATTTGATTTTTTCCCAAATCAACTTAGTCAGTCTTGCATCTATTTTTTAATCTCTATTTAGAAAGAACCCTTACACAATACAGAGTTGAGTGTGAGTTGCTAGAGGTACACAGGATTTATAAAGCATTATCTTGGTTATGAGCAGAAACTTCAATAGAAATGAGATTATTTTCATTACTGCTGGTTAAGGATATGCAATTGTTTGCTAATATGAAAATAGTCTTTGAAATGGTGTTAGCACAGAGCTTTGGTAAAATATATTCCAATACGCCATTATATTGGTGAGAAAAGAGGGGAGAGATTTTAAGTGATAGGGTACATGTGAGAGTGCATGAGTATTTGTAAAAGTGTGTATGTCCTCAGTATTACCCAGACAAAATTCAGCTAAACTGCATATTTAAAAACCATAAGAGGAGGAAAAAGGTGGCAAAATGCTCATGAGTCTCTCATCTGTAGGAAAATAGTTAAAATGACAACAAAGACAAGGAAACCTACATTTCAATTTCAATACATCTGTTTGAATTATGGCTATTTGGCACTTTTGAGAATAAATTGCATTTGAAATGGAATCTTTCTAATGACTTATCTTTCAGGCAGGTATTGTGCACACCTTTTTAATGCATTTTACATGTTGGGGGGGAGAAAAAAGATGAATTATGAAGAAGTTAAGAGGAAAATAATTTCAGGAGGTAATGGATGAGCTCTGTCCAGAAGATTAATCAAGGAGAGTGCCAAAAGCATAACTGAAGTAGAACTAAATATCTGATTGTAATTAAAACTTTAGCCTTCTAATGGCTCCATGAAAGATATTTTAATAAACGTGAAATGCACTTTCTAAATGGCACGCTAACTTTTAATGACTTGGGTGTTTTGTTTGATTAGTAACCTGGACTGTTAAATTAAAGCCAACTGCAAATGCATGATAAAATATTGATGGTTTCAGGCAAATGAATTGGGGGAGTTATGCTTGACAGATTTTTGGTATCATTAAGGATTTTAACTGGTGGAAAATATATATTGCTGGTGCTTAAAGATAGTTAAAGAGGATCTCGTCATTTATATGCCCTAGTTTTAATTTTACAGTAATAATGGGGAAAAAAAATCTGAATTATTCACAGATGGTTGGTCAAGAGAGGTCACTTAATTTAAAAAGTGTTATTTTAATTACACCTGTTTCTCATTTCCGGCATATAAAATTAAATATTTGGAGGTATTTGGTTATTTTTTTTCCTCAGAATGCCTGGAGCTTTCTTAGAGTTTGTGTGTGTGTGTTAAAGAAGGAACAGTGACATGGTAGAAGAGTTTTATTGTTTGTATCTTAAACAGCTTTATTGGAAGTTAATTAAATAAAAAAATAGTTAATTAAATAAAAATATATATCATTAGGTCTGTGGTTTCAGAACCACCACAGAGGATCTCCAAAGAAAATGGTGAAGGTTCATGAACTCAACCCATTTTTATATTTTTTTCCTATGTTAAAATGCAGAGAACTTTCCTGATAATTATCATGCATTAAAACATGGAAAGGCCAAATCCTTAGCTGGTGAAAATTGGCATTGTTCCTACTGATTTCCACCATCTGAGGAGAGGGTTCAATAGCAAAAGTATTTGAATGGACATGATGATTTTTGGGGTTTTTTGGTAAGGTTTTTTACCAGTGTATTTAACTGACCACCAAATGGTGACCAGGCAGGAGTACAGACAGGTCTGGGCAAATATATATTTTAGTTGCTTTAAAAAGGGTGGGGAAGCTGCTGCTTGGGAGTGTGCATCAGCTCTTACACCATAACGGATACACCTGAATACTGCTGTAAGGATAGATGTTAGCTAAATTGCTCCAACTTTGACCCTGAGTGAAGCAGGGTTAAAGTTGCATTATGTTATGCTTGTATCACTATAGGCTCAGAAAGAATTTGTATCAGTGTCCTTTGGTATTACTACACTTGTAATGTCTGTCTATACCAGTAACGCTCAATCTCTGGCCTGCAGGGCTCCGCACAGGTCTGGAAATTTGGTGGCAGGGGATGGTGGCAATTAACACTGCAACTGTTTCCCCAACTGCCAAATTTCCAAGCCCTGCAGGTCAGATTATGTGGTTTTGTGCATAGGGCCAGGGGTATGGGTATGATCTGGTGTGGGGCCTGGTCTGTTATGTGGGGCCAGGGTAGAACTGGGGGCCAATTTGATGTGTGGGGCTGGAACTCTGCATGCTGGCTTGGGCCCCAGCCCCATTGGCCAGATTGATCTCACAGCTGGATCTGAACCACAGACCGACCCAGAGCCACTCATATAGCCCATAGCCCAAAAGATTGGGCACCACTAGTCTGTACTGTGACAGGTTAATCTATGCCGTAACAGATGCAGACACCAGGCCTGGTATAATATTGCAATATCTGTACAAACAGAATAGCTGTATAAACTCTACCAACCAGAATGTACCATATTTTTTCCCTGAATATAACATGCACCCTATTTTGAGAAGGCCCCAAGAAAGAAAAAGGTATCTTAGAGTATGGGTAAGTAGCTGAGGTTTGGGATATCTGAGGCTGGGTGTGTACACCAGGGCTTGGGGGTTGGGAGCCATGCAGGGGCTGTGGTTGGGGGCTGTGGGCTAGCCCTGAGACTTTACACTGGTATTCAGTACAGCCATAGCCATCCCTTGGGGTGGGGGGCAAATTGGGGCGACCACCCTGGGCCCCATGCTTTGGGGAGCCCTGCGGACAGTGCTGTACAGGCCCTGCGGACAGCGCCATTGACATGTGCCAAGGATGCCACCACTTCATGTGGCTACCTCAGGGTGCAACCTGGTATATGGTCCTACAACCAGCATGTGGTCCCAATCTCTGCATGCTGGGTCCAACCCAGCATGTGGCTTTGGAGCCAGCATGTGGGGTTGGACTCAGGGTACCAGGTCCAGGGCTGTGTGCTGGATCAGATCTTGTGGTCCAGCTCTGGTCATGGGCTAGCTCCACACACCAGCCTAATTCAGCATGTGGGTGGGGAGGGAGCCTCCTAATTGGTCTGAAAAGCTGGCAATGGAGGGCAGGGGAGGGAGGGAGTAGTTAGTTGCTGTGGCTCCCAGAGCTGCAGCATTTAATGCTGCCCCTTCTCTGTCCCCTCCCTCTCCCCCTCCACCACATTTCTGAACTCATGGGGAGGCCTTTTCCTTGCACATAATGCTCACCTTAATTTGCCCCAGCTGTTTCTTGGGAAAAAGGTATGAGTTATAGGCAAGAAAATACTGTACAGTTAGTTTTTAAGTTTCACCCCTAACTGCCTTCTGCCAAACGAGAGCTTGGAGAGAACGAAGGGAAGGAAACAAGAGACCATTTGAGCATGCCTCTTAAATTACCATTTAAGGGTGAAATCCTGGATCCACTGAAGTCAAAGGAGGTTATGTGATTGGGTGAAAGCCAGGTCTTTTTGAGGTCAAAGACTCTGTCATGACCACCTTCAGTATCCCTTTTGTTTCTTTCTTGCATTCTTGTCTCTATGCCTGTTTTCATACAGCCATTTTGCGCACACAGTCATCCATGTCTTGATTCACTAAGCTACCTCCCTCTGCCTTCAGGTATCTCTGTAGCATATCTTTCACTAGGCCCAACTTGTTACAAGATGAGCTGCAGCAATGTAGCTCTAGTTCCTTCCTCTGCCTATTTTCTTTCTCAGATCATGTGATTTTGAGGCTAAGCTACAGCTTGCTGGGAAATGAGAGCAGGAGAAAAAGGCAAATCCTGTTTTGCACTGTAGAGAGAGGCTAAAATCTTAGCTGGCTAGAGAGCTTGGTCATGGGGATGGAACCTAGGAAAAAAAATCGCTGAAGCCACATGTAACGGTAACGGAGACCTGGAAAACATCTGCAGTGTCTTAAAAGGGATCTTTTGGGACAAGGGGCCTGGCTTGAGACTGGCACTGCTTTCCAGCAGAGAAGGAATCAGGAACAGAGCCTGTTAGTATCCTATCCCTACAAGTAGAAATAGATGGGAAGAAGTAGAAAATGGCTTTGGTAACTGAAAGCAACATAATTTGGAGATGAACATAGGAGGGCCTGAAGTAGAGAGAAGCTCTGAACTACCTTGTAGTGACACCTAGAGGCAACTGGAGAACCCTGCAACTAAGTAGAAGGTACTTAGTGAGAAGATGTGGCCCAATGTGGGTCAAAACCAGCTTGACTTTGATATATGAAGAGAATGGACCTTGCATAACCAACAGAGAAAGCAGAAAACTCAATTGTTCAGGTTCTAAGCAAGGGGCTGCGGTGTGGCTCAAGGAAAGTGAGAAGCTTTGTGTCTTTGGTTGCAGTTTATTTATCCTATTAAGAAAGGACTTTTGACATGGCTAGACAGTGAAATCACCCTACAAGCCCAGAGAAAACTCTTTGCAGGGGGCAAACTGAGGCACAGCCATATACCTGAGGGAAAGCTGTGCCCTCATCTCCTTCCCTTTTATATACACTGCCAAGTGTATCATTCTGTTGTCTCTCTATCTCTGGGCTTCACATTATGTTCCATTCTTTGTACTTAATTCTCTTAAATCAAAATTGTATAAGCACCTGTGGTTAATGTTATTCACAAATACTACTGGTGGGATTCAAGATCAGGGCCTTAGAATGTAAACTCCTTGTGGATATCTTCTTTCAGTAACCTACGGTGCTGAGTACATTGTTGGCACATAGCAAATAAATAACAACTCCTGAAGACTCCCATTTGCTAGAAAAAAAATCTTCCATGTTCATTGAAACATCCTGGCATTGTATTGCTGTCGGCAGCTCTCTCAGATTTATATATTCAGCTGACTGAGTCATTCAGTATGCGGGGTTTGATGTATCTGTCCAATTGGACAGGATGACCACAACTGTTGTTAAAATTCCACCAGTCTGTTGATGGAAGACAAAGTCTGTTCCCACATGATATCAACATGGGAGATAATGCAATATTTATTTATGCACAGGAGGTCATAGATAAATTTCCCATATTGTGAGCCGTGTGGACTGCTGCTCACTCATAAATGATGTACCAACTTTATCCTGGCAAGACTGGCACATATAAATGTGATATTTCTGCCTGGCTCAGTTTTACTGTCATCCAAATTGCCTAGTATACGATGTAAAAGCACATCTGAGTCAGTGAATGCCCAATTTTTTTGTGTAGCTAGATGGATTTCTACTGTGCAGGCCCCTGTTTGATGTCTAAATTAGCCTCCCACACTCTTTCAGTATCAGCATGCTTGGAAGAAAACCTTGATTTAAACTGTTTATGGAAGCTCCATGCTCACTTTCACAAATCTCCTGACAGTCAGCCAAAATGCTGGCTGTATTCCTTACCAAGCAGAGTGAAAAATAGTTTTCAGTTGTTGTTCCTTAAAAATTGGTTGAGTGGGAACTAGATTTTATAACAGTTGATTTCAGCTGAAAGGATGTCAATTTTATCTCCATCTTTCCTAAATTTTTTCAAATGCATTACTTGGACAAAAGAAGGTTTACCAGCATTCAGCAGCTGAGACGCATTTAATATATTTAATTTGAGGTATTAATACAAAGCGTTCTGCATTTTCAAAACTGATCATGTAGCCTTTCAACTGGATGCCTGCTTCTTCTTCTTGTGTCTGTATACCACATTTGACGATTTTGTTACATATGCTTGTGTCTGTTTATTGTACTTTGCAAGCTCTTTCATTGTACATGTGCCTTTGAGCAGTGGGCATTGTGTGGCATATGTGGCTGCACAGGTGCGCTCATGCCATGTTATGAGGTGCGGCTGCGCACACCACACAGCTTAGAGGAAACGCTGCCCCTACCCTAAATTCTCTTAGTTAGGGGAGAGCTACCTGGATGTGAGGCAAAGGCTTAGTCCTCTGAGGAGAGAGCCATGTGCCTGGCCCCCGGACCAGGGGTCGAGATTGGGCCCTCAAGGGTCCTTGGAGCCAGCAGTGTGGTGCCATGTGTTTCTGAGGGCACATGCACTGGGGACAGGTGGAGGTGTTGTCTTGGGGCCACTACCAACCCATGGGCAGTAGAGCTTGGGAAGGTGGCAAGTTTGGTAGGATAGAAGGATTGTGAGCCATGTATCCTGGGATGCTGGATGACTGCAATTTGTTTGTTTTATCTCCGTGCAGCAGACAAACAATACCCTAGCCTGATCTAGATAGAATGGCTCAAAGATAATCCTCACCCAAAGTGGTGTAACTTTAAGATGCTTAGAGGGTACTTAGCACAGTTTAATACCTCTAGAATTGTTTTAAGGTAACCTGTAACATCACCCTCAGGCATAGAGTTTCGCATTTTCAAAGGCATTCAGGCATTTAATTACCATTTTGGATTTTATCTGATACAATCGAGTATTTTTCATTAGTGCCTCTCTCTAGTCAAGCACCTACATGTTAAATGTTCTTTATATATAGCATAGAATAAACTCTGCGATGCAAGAAATCCTGGATTTTTTCTAAAATGTGGGGTGCCCATGAGGGTCGCCTATGTTGTGGGGAGGAGCTGGGAACCTCCCCAAGTATTTGCACATTGGCATAGATTTGCAGTGCAGCAGTTCAAGAGATTTTCAGAACACTTCATTAAGAAGCTGTCCTAACATCTAGACTCATCAATGTGTTTTGAAAGTAGCTGTGGGGGGGAATTTTGAGAGAGGCTAGATCAATCTGTAAAGCATTTTGCTTTCGCATAAAATCCTCAGAGCTTCTCCTATGTAGCTAACAAATTTATGCTATCTTTTTCAAGTTTTTGGAGCAGTTTATTCTGATTGTTTGCCTACAGCTGGTTGGGAATTTTTTGATGCATTGTTTACAATGGAAGAAACTGGTTTGCAGGAATAGATCTGTTTCTATTAAGCTTTTATCAAGAAGGCTTTTTAGGTCCAGGATAGCATTTCTTGTCAAAATCTGGCAGGAACCATCCATGGGATTAAATGGGAGAGATACAGAGGCTTAGATATAGATCTTCCATGTCCCAAGAAAGTGCCTTAGCCACTAGATAAGTGAGTCTCAGCCATAGTGCTCCATTAAGCAGATGGAGATCTTTTTAAGGATGCTGAGCAATATTGGCACTGTTATGTGTGCAAGCACCTACATGTGATGCACAGGATAAACTCAGAGATTTCAAACAGGAACCCAAAGTGTCAAAACCATTCTGAAATGTTATAGTCCTTCTGAGTTCTTTTCAACAGAAGAATTGCTCTATTATTTTTCATAGTTAAGAAACAACTGAAAGCTGAGCTGGTATTTTCTGAGGGGTGCCTGGAGTTTAAGAAGGTTGAGAACCACTGCACTGGACCTGGGGTGCTCAACCTCTGGTCTGTGGGCCAAATGAGGCCTGTGGAACAAGGGCATTTGGCCTGCAGGGCTCCCTAAGGTTTGGGAAATTTGATAGCAGGGGAAATTTGATACCACTGCTCCCCTCCTGCCAAATTCCCATACGCTTAACCCCCACATAGCCAGACTGGGGCCAGGCCACATGCCCTTCTCCCCATGGGGCACAGTTTGGGTCTGGGCTAGGCCATGCCCTCACCCCCTGCAGGGCCGGGTTGAGGCAAGACCATGCCCCCTTTGCCTGCATGGGTGGATCAGGATGGGCCACTCCTCTTCCTCCCCACATGGCTGGATCAGGGCTAGGCCTTGCCCACTTCCCCTGTGCAGCTGGATCAAGGCTGGGACACATCCCTCCCCCTGTAGGCCTAAATCAGGGCTGGGCTGCCCCCCACTCCCTTCCTTATGGCTGGATGGGGCCCCTGCCCATGCCAGGCGCCCATCCTGCCCATGCCAGGTACGGTATCAGAGCCACCAGCTGGATTTGGCTTGTGGACAAAACAGGCACTATCCATTGGCCCACAAGGGAAAAAGATTGAGAACCACTGCGCTAGATTTATAGAAGCAGTCTATATCTCTTTGACCAAATAGATATTTAATTATATATACACATTATAAGAGGTGCAGTAGGAGAGATTATGTTAAGAGGAGTAGGAACTCGAACTTGGTCTCTTTTACCTGACTGATCTACACTGATCACTGTGCTAGTGTCTACTAGGGGATGAGTCTCTCTCTCTCTTGCTTTACATGAAAATTTTCTTAAGGTCTCTGTTTCAACTTGATATGAAATGACATCTCTCCAGTTTCCCTAAGAAATTGCTGAGCAACTTGCTGATCTTTTTTTAAAATATAGGACTCGTTTGAGAATTGTGGATTTGAGATTTGGAGCGGTCTCAGAGGTTTGAATTACATTCAGTTCTGGCAATCGCATATGTTCTAAGCTACTTTCCACTTTTATTTCACTCCGATTCCTGTTTCACAAGCAGGGTAGGAAACAAGCAACTCAGTTGTACTCACAGAACAGGCTTCTAGTACTTCAATACTCAAGAGGCAAGGATTTTTGTGGGTGATATGTTACTGGACCAGCTGCACAGTTGGGATAGACTTTAATAAGATTTTTAAGATTATTTATGCTCTACATGAAAGGAAGATAAACTTTATGAGCCTTAACATTTCATGAAACTAGAAATGTGAGTATTACCATTGTCTTCATTTTTACATTCCTTCACATTTCTAGTCCTGCCCCAATCGGTGTTAGCACCAGAAATAACACAATAACACAAGAAAAATATTTGCAGTGTTTCCGTCACAAATAGAAGTAGGAAATATTGGGCCGGACAGCATACCAGTGTTGTATGAGACCTTCTGGGATCTGACATGGGTTTTTTGCCCTTGACCAGCATCAGAGAGTAAACCCAAGTATAGACACCTCTCTGAACACAACAGTAATACTTTGATATAAGCAGTCCATGCTGAGGGATAGTAATAGGAAGCAATCTCCAAAAGAGAATGACTCTTGTGCATTTCTGAATAGTTTTACCATGTCCCGCATTTCCAGAACCCAGATAAACAAAGCAATGCTCTCTAACCTGATCAGCTGTTTCAGTAATCTCTCTGACCTTTCTGTCCCCTCAGGGTAAAAACCATCCATTTGCTGCAGTTCCTGATGCTTGTTTGCTCTGCGTACTGGTCGAAGGCTAGAGTGTAATGTCTGTCATCCAGACCAGGGGTTTTCAACCTTTTTTAGTAAGTGTACCCCAGGTGGACCCCTTTTTAGTAAGTGTACCCCTGGGGGGGGAGGGAGGGAGGCTGAGCAGGGTTGTGGTGAGTGGCGGAGCAGTGGCAGCGCAGCATCTGTGTGGCCCTGCTCTCACCCCGCCCCGGCCATGCTCCTGTGAGGCAGTGACGCGGGGTGGTGGTGCTCCATCCCCACCCACCCGCACATACCCCCAGGACCTTTCAAAGTACCCCCAGGGGTATGTGTATCCCTGGTTGACAACCCCTGGTCCAGACCATTCCTCTCTCTTGCTGCTGGGGTGATCTAGACTTGCTGGCTTAGCCCAGGTTCACTCTGGACTGACCCACCCCTGCTGCAGCTTCCAAGTCAGTGAAGCTGCCCTCTGAGAACCAAATGTTCCTGCTGTAGCTCCTGCAACAGTCCTGTGGCTCTCTGCATCAAACCCCTCTGCTAAACTTTTGCTTCACTTTAGTTGTTCTCCAGATCAAACTTTCCAAAGTTTGTTCATCATTTACAATGTTGATTACATGCAAGGTTTTAGAGGCAGGCAGTAGTACCAGGTTATCATCAGATTCCCAGCTTTTTAGCAAGGGTGGTTTAATTGAAGGAATGCAGAAATCATACTGTCCTTTCTCTGCCATTTGCTTTTCAAACTTTGATTTTGTAAAGTTGGGCCAAAACCAGTATCACCCCAATATCATCTCCAGTCAATTGTTAAAGAAAAAGCATAAGTGTCTTTTCTTTTCAATATGGTTTTGTGTGCTGCTTTTATTTTATTTTAACTTGTTGGGGGGACAATACTTAAAATTACAGCTATTTTTTGCATAATGCTTCTAATCCCTACAAGTGAGAATCATGTTCCTCTGGCTCTGTTAAAACAACTTCAGTAAAGGAAATTCAGTGGTGCTTCTTGTGATGAAGTTATATAGAACACCCTCAAATAAGGTGATATAGTTAGGTCAACATTTTCAAAACAGATTTTAAATTTGCACAAACAATTTTACATGCATAGAAATTTGAATTGGACCATGTCAGTTTGGGAGACTTCTGGCTAAGTACAGACAATCAAAAAACCCAAGGCTGATTCGATTCAATCTTTGCAGGTTAGTTTAAGCTGAGTAGATTGAACTGATAAGCAAGAGAATAGACATTCAATTTTGATTTCAGAAATGCAGCCACATGCCTGCAGTGGGCCAAGTCAGAAGCCAGGGGGAGCTAGAGCACACCTCCCTGCTTGGCTGGAGCAGACAGCTTGGGCCAAGGCTAGCAGACCCACTCTGCAAGGAGAGTTTGTTGGGGAGATGCAAAGCATCCTGGGATGCTGGGGGACTGTGAGTTAACTTGAATCTGGAGGGGATCTAGGACACAAGTTCAATTAAGTCTGATACTACGTCCATCCAGGTTTATCTTTATAAAGAAAAGGTTTATCTCATTAAAAAACTATGGGACTGTGGCATTGACACCTACACAGTCAAATGGGTCGCTAACTGGCTGGAGGGCCACACCCAGAGAGTGGTGATGGATGGGTCATTTTTGACCTGGAGGGATGTGGGCAGTGGGGTCCCCCAGGGCTTGGTCCTCGGAGCTGCACTGTTCAAGATTTTCATCAGCGACTTGGACGGTGGGTAAAAAAGCACCCTGTTCAAATTTGTTGATGACACTTAGATGTGGGGGGATGTGGGCATGCTAGAAGGGAGGAATAGGCTGCAATTGGACCTAGACAGGTTACAGGGGTGGGCGGATGAGACCAGGATGGGTTTCAACACTGACAAGTGCAGGGTACTGCAACTGGGGGCGGGGGGAAGAACCAGCAGCATACCTACAGGCTGGGGAACTCCCTTCTCATCAGTGCAGAGGCAGAAAAGGATCTTGGAGTCATTATTGATGCCAAAATGAACATGGGCCGGCAGTGTGGGGACGCAGTCAGGAAGGCTAACCATACCTTGTCATGCATTCACAGATGCATCTTGAGCAGGTCCAAGTAGGTGATCCTCTCCCTCTATGCAACACTGGTCAGGCCGCAGTTGGAGTACTGTGTCCAGTTCTGGGCGCCGCACTTCAGGAGGGATGTGGACAACTTGGAGAGGGTCCAGAGGAGGGCCACTCGCATGATCAGGGGGCAGCAGGGTAGGCCCTACGAGGAGAGGCTATGGGACCTGAACCTGTTCAGCCTCCACAAGAGAAGGCTCAGGGAGGATCTAGTGGCCATTTACAAACTAGTCAGAGGGGACCAGCAGGCATTGGGGGAGTCCCTGTTTCCCCGA